>NW_028136123.1:0-556000 GCF_964662115.1 Mustela nivalis | reverse complement strand
GACGGCCCCTTCATGAAGGGAGCGGAATCTCGAGGCCATGGAGGTTTTCCCACGTTGGGAGTTGTGGGATGCCCCCTTCAAGGATTCCTTCTGCGGGACAATTGAGACTTGTTGGGCAGCTCCAGGACATCCCATATGGAATGACTCCAGGGCACCGTTCGAGGATGGATGCCTGGGAAGCCCGCCTCGCATTCCAATTGTCTCCTAGCAACAAGACAGTTTAGATCTGATGGCTCTGCGGGAGAAACCGGGGTGGCTGACTTGAAATGGACTTTCCTGAGGATGGGTCCTAATGTGTGTTTGTGTCCATGAGGGCCTTAAAATGGGGCGGTGGCACCGGGACCCTGAAGTATTCTCCTAAGCTTTTGACATAGCTCGATGCACAAGGTTCCTTGTGGAGACGAAATTTGTTTTGATGGGTGCCACAGAAAAACCTCTATGCTGGTATTGGAATCCAGGCTTTTGAGGAGACATGCCTTTAATCCAAAGCAATGTATCCGATTATGGCCTAGGGTCCTGTCTGGTTCAATCTTCTTCTCAGGGGACATCCATCTATGGTATGAGTGGAGGTAGATGCTCAGCTGGTATCAGACCGCCCTTGTTTGTCCCGGGCGACCTGCACTATTGGGATGGCCTCAGGGATTTGTAGGGTTCTCCAAATTTTACTGTTTTGGACAATGGCATCGGCAGAATTCCCATGGATTGGGTAGGCACAGTCCTAATGTGTGACTCCAGGGGCCCCAGCCTGGAGGGTGTGTGGCCCAGGACTTTGAGGACAGAAGTCTGAAAACACAAACTCAGCTTAGATTTGGGGACGTAGGTATGGCAGGACCGATCTATAAACCATGAGAAGAACTCTTCCGGATATGAAGAAAGAGCGAGTCTGAGGCGCTTGCTCAGGCTTTTGTCTCTGGATTTTGTATCAGAGATGGCCGTGGAATGTCAGGGAGGCCTCATGGGCCATGGACGAATCTTCCTCTCTGTGGATTTGGCCCGATCCCAATTGCTTTTCGTCAATCTGTGGAATGGGAGGACTCCTTTCAGGTTTGTTACCTCAGGTGTCCCGCCAAAAGAGGAATTCCAAAGAAGAGCCCTGGGGAAAAGTGAAGGGAGAACCCGAACTATGGGTAAAATTTGGGGCCTAGGGGCATGGCAAGCCGAATATGCTGACTCTTCATCCAGCCACTGAGAGGCCTTACCTGAGGCCTGGGATCAGGCTGAGGGACACAATGTGTGTTTGTGACCAGTGTGGCCCATAAACATGGGCGGGGCCTCATGGGCCACACTGGTTTCAACTACACTGAACTTTGGAAAAACATGCCAACCACTAGGTTTCTTGCCAAGGCGAGGGAGAAGTTCTGATTCTTGTATCACGTTCACTCCTGAGCAGTGAGTGGAGATAAGGTCTAGGTTCTGAAGGTGAAAACTGAGGTTGTGTAGAGTTGATGGCCTAAATCCATTGTGGGTTGTATATGCTCTGTTTATGGCCAGCTGTCTGGGTGTTGGACTGGAGGTCTGCCCTCAGGCTGTTTCAGATAGGGCTTTAGTGCACAGGCTAGAAAGTATAATTGGGGTATGGTCGAGTGGCATGCAGGTTGTTACTCATTTGGCGTTTCTGGTTAGGCCTATAGGGCAACATTTTTCTTCTGGAGGGCAGGCAGAGTGCTGCATTGTGTCTCCAGAATTGCCAAACTGGAGGGGTGTGGCCAGGATTGTGAGGAAGGAAGTCTGAAAACACGAGTTTTGGGACCAAGAGCATGGCAGGTCCACTCTGCAGAGGCTGAATCGAGATCTCCTGCAGGTGAGGTCAGGGCGAGTATCAGATGTTGCCTCAAGCTGGAGTTTGTGTCCACGACGGCCCTTACATGAAGGGGGTGGGGGCGTCATGAGGCCAGGGAGGTTTCCCTACGCTGGGAGTTGTGAGCTGCTCCAAACTTCAAAGTTTCCTTCTTCAGGACAGTCGAGTACTATTGGATGGTCCCTTGATGCCCCATACAGAAAGACTCGAGAGCAGGGGCCTAAGCATGGATGCCGAGAAACGCCAACTCACCTTCCCATTGGCTGGTGGAGACAAGGCACGCTCAATCTGCGGGCTCTTGGGTGAGCTACCCAGAAGGCTGAGTTTAAATGGACTCTCCTGAGGATGAGTCATAATGTGGGTTGGTGGCCATGGAGACCTTGGAATGTGGCAGTAGCTAAGGGACTCTGCAGGATTCTCCAACCCGAAGGGCTTGACACAACTCCAACAAGGAAGCTTCCCAGGTGGAGATGAGAGGTCTTCTGTCTGGTGCCTCAGGAAAGCCCCGTATGCTGGTCTTCGAACCCAGGCCTCTGAGGAGTGATACCTGGACACCAAAGCAAGAGTTCATAATAGGGCCTAGGGGCCTGTCTGGTTCAATCTTCTGTCTCTGCGGATATCTGTCTATGTGTCTGCATGGAGGAGGTAGTTGCTAATCTTGTGTCATAATGCCTGTATTTTCCAGTGCGGCTTGTGGTAGTGGGATGTCCTTGGGGACCTTGAGGTGTCTACTATTTTGTTGAGTTGTGGCCAATGGAATGGGCAGTTTCTTAGGAGAGAGCAGGCACAGTTCTGTGGTGTGGCTCCAGAGACCCCAGCCTGGAGGCTGTGTTGGCCATGGCTGTGCAGACAGACATCCAAAAACCCTAACTCAGCTCAGGTTTGGGGCCGAGGTTACTGCAGGCCTGATCTACAGTCCATGAGGGGAGCTCCTCTGGATATGAAATAAGGGTCAGAGGGAGGCAGTCGCTCAGGCTTTTGTCTCTGGATGTTTTGTCCACAATGGCCGTTTAATGTAGGAGTTGCCTCATGGGTCGTAGAAGTCTCCCTCTCTGGTAGTTTGTCCAGCCCCCAAGAGTTTGAGGTCATTCTGTGGGAAGGGAAGTGTCCTGTTTTCTGCTTCATGTGTCCCACCAGTAGAGGGATTCTAGAGCATAGCAGTGGGTACTGACAACTGGAATACTCGCCCTCTGGTTAAGCCTGGGGGCCTATGGATATGACAAGCCCCATATGCAGGATCTTGGTCCAGCCACTGAAAGGCGTTACTTTAATACGGGACTCACGCTGCAGGTCACAATGTATGTCTGTGCCCTAGGTGGCCCTCAAGCACTGGCATGGCCTTTCGGACAATGCAGGTTTTCCCACATTGCTGAAGCCTGAAAACCGAGGTTGGGAAGAGATGACGACCTACAGCCATAGCGGGTCCTATGTGTCCAGGTTGGGGCCAGCTGTCTGGGTGTCGTTTGGGATGTCTTGTCTCAGGCTGTGCCAGACAGGGCATTAGTATACAGGGTGGGCTGTATAATTGCTTTACAATCGAGTGGCATGCATTAGAAAATTATTTCGGGTTTCTTATTAGCAGCATAGGGCAAAGTTTTTCTTCTGGAGGGCAGGCAGAGTGCTGCATTGTGGGATCGGAATTCCCAAACTGGAGGGCTTGTGGGCCAGGAGAGTGAGGACGGAAGTCTGAGAACACAAGCTAGGCTTAGGTTTCGGGGCAAGGACATGGCAGGCACACTCTGCAGAGCTGAATTGAGATCTCATGCGTCTGAAGTCAGGTCGAGGTTCAGACTTTGGCTCAGGTTTGAGTTTCTGTCCATGTTGGTCTCTTCATGAAGGGGGGATATTATGAGCCCATGGGTGTTTTCCCACTATTGGAGTTGTGAGATGCTCCAAACCGCAAGGATTCCTTCTGTGGGACAATTAAGAGTTGTTGGATGGCTCCAGGACGTCTTATAAGGTATATTTCCAGAACAGGGTTCTAAGTATGGATGCCTGGGCAGCCAGCCTCACATTCCAATTGTCTCCTAGCAACAAGAAACGTTTGATCTGCTGGCTTGGGGTAGCAACAGAGGGGGCTGAGTTGAAATGGACTTTCCTGAGGATGGTCTTAATGTTGGTTTGAGTCCATGGAGACCTTGGTATGGGGCAGTGGCACCAGGGCCCTGAAGGATTCTCCTAACCAGAGGTTATGACAAAGCTCCAATGAGCAAGTTTTCCATGGGGAGACGAGATTTGTTCTTATTGGTGCCTCAGGAAACCACCATATGCTGGTATTGGAAACGAGGCCTCTGAGAAGAGATGCCTGGAAACCAAAGCAATGGATCTGATTAGGGCCTAGGGGCCTGTCCGGTTCAATATTCTTCTCTGGGGACATCTGTTGTCTGAGTGGAGGTAGTTGCTCAGCTGGTTTGAGATCACCCCTGTTTGTCCTGGGCGGCCTACACTATTGGGATGTCCTCGGTGACTTTGGAGGTTTTTCCTCATTTGCAAGGTTGTGGCCAATGGAATGGGAAGAATTCCCTTGAAAGGGAAGCACAGTCCTGAGGTGTGGCTCCAGGGACCCAAGTGTGGAGCGTGTGTGGTCCAGGGCTATTTGGACAAAAGTCTGAAAACACAAACTCCACTTAGGTTGGGGGATGTAGGTATGGCCGGCCCGATCTATAGACCGTGAGGAGAACTCTTCGGGATATGAACAAAGGGCGAATGTGAGGTGCTGGCTCATGCTTTTTTTTTTTTTTTTTCTGGAATTGTGTCACCGATTGCCATGGAATGTCGGGGTGTCCTCATGGGCCATTGATGAGGCTCCCTTTCTGGGGATTTGACCCAATCCCAAGAGTTTGGGTCATTCTGTGGGAAGGGAGGAGGCCTTTCTTGTTTTTTTGTTTATTTTTTTATTATTATTATTTTTTTTACCTAAGGTGGACCACCAAAAGAGGGATTCAAGAGCAGAGTCCTGGCGAGGGGCGACTGGACAACCAGACCTCTGGTTAGCATTGGGACCTAAGAACATGGCAAGCCCCATATGTGGGCTCTTGGTCCAGACACTGAGAGGCCTTCCTTGAGGATAGGTCTCACACTGAGTTTCACAATGTGTTTTTGTGCCCAAGGAGCCCCTCATTCAGGGCGTGGCCTAATGTACCATGCTGGTTTCTCCTACACTGAACGTTGCACAATATGGCAACCACAAGTTTTCTGGCCATGGGGAAGAAGGAGTTCTAATTTCTGCAACACTTTCACTCCTGGACTGTGATTGGATTTAAGGTCTAGGTTCTGAAGCCTGAAAACTGAGGTTGGGAAGAGATGAAGACCTAAGGCCATGGTGTGTCTGATGTGCTCAGTGTTCGGCCAGCTGTTGAGTGTGGGTTGGGAGGTGCAGGCTCAGGCTGTGGCAGACAGGGAATTAGTGCCCAGGCTAGACTGTATCATTGGGGTGCAGTCGAGTTTCGTGCAGGATGGTACTCATTTGTGGTTACTGGGTAGCCCCAGAGGGCAACGTTTTTCTTCTGGAGGGAAGACAAGTGCCACATAGTGGCTCCAGATTTCACAAACTAGAAGGCTTGTGGGCCAGGAGTGTGAGAAAAAAATTCTGAGAACACAAGCCAGACTTAGATTTCGGGGTGAGGGGACGGCAGGCACCCTCTGAAGAGATGATTCGAGATCCCGTATGCCTGAAGACAGAGCTAGGATCAGACGTTGGCTTACGTCGGAGTTTCTGTCCCTGACGGCCCCTTCATAAAGGGGACGGTGTCACGAGGACATGGAGGTTTTCCCACGATGGGAATTGTGAGATGCTCCAAACCACAATGATTCCTTCTGTGGGACAGTCGAGACCTGTTGGATGGCTCCAGGACATCCGATAAGGAAGTTATTCAGAGCAGGGTTCTAAGGATGGATGCCTGGGCAGCCTGCCTCCCATTCCAGGTGTCTCATAGCGCCAAGGCAAGTTCGATCTGCTGGATCTAGGGGAGCAACCGAGGCGGGTGTTTTGAAATGGGTGAGTTGAGGATGGGTCATAATGTGCATTTGTGTCCATGTAGACCTTGGAATGGGGTGCTTGATCCGGGGCCTTGAGGGATGTTCATAACCGGAGGTTTTGATGGCCTCTAAAGAGTACGTTTCCTATGTAGAGAAGAGAATTGTTTTGATGAGTGCCTAAGGAATCTCCCATATGCTGGTATTGGAAACCAGGCCTCTGAGGAGAGATGACTGGAAACAAAAGCAATCGAGATGATTAGGGCATAGGTGCCTGTCCGGTTCAATCTCTTTCCTGAGGATACGTGTCTAAGGATCTGAGGGGATGTAGTTGCTCAGCTTGTGTCAGATCGCCCCTGTTTGTCCTGGGCAGCCTATAATAATGGGATGGCTTCGGGACTTTGGAGTTTCTCCTAATCTATAGGGTTGTGGCCAATGGAATGGGCAGAAATCCCCTGGAGAGGGCAGGCACAGTTCTGAGTTTGGCTCTAGGGGCCCAGCCTTGAGGCTGTGTGGGCCAGGCCTGTAAGGACAAAAGTCTGAAAACACAAACTCTGCTTAGGATTGGGTACATAGGTATGGCACGCCCAATCTACAGACTGTGATAACACTTAGGGATATGAAAAAGGGTGAGTTTGAGGGGCTTGCTCAGGTTTTGTTTCTGGATTTGTGTCAACAATGTGGGTGGAATGCTGCCGTGGCCTCATGTGTTGTGGATGGCTTTCCTTCTCTGAGGATTTGACCCGACCCAAGAGTTTGGGTACATTCTGTGGGATGGGGGGAGTCTTTTCTGTTTTTTATTTTATTTTATTTTATTTTTTATTTTATGTACCTCAAGTGTCCCAATAAAAGAGGGATTCCAGAGCAGAGTCCTTGGGAGGGACAACTGGATATCCCCACCTCTGTTTAAGTTTGGGGGCCTAGGGGCATGGCAAGTCCAATAGGCGGGCTCTTGATTCAGACACTGAGAGGCCTTCCTTGAGGACAGGGCTCATGCTGAGGGTCACAATGCCTATTTGTGCCCAACAAGGCCCTCAAGCATGGGAAGTGCCTCATGGGCCACGCTGGATTCTCCTACACTGAACGTTGGAGAATATGCCAACCACAAGGTTTCCAGCCATGGCGAAGGAAGAGTTGTGATTTCTGCATCACGTTCACCCATGGACAGTGATTGGAGTTTAGGTCTAGGTTCTGAAACCCGAAAACTGAGGTTGGGAAGGGATGAAGACCTAAGGACCTGATGGGTCCAATGAGCTCAGTGTGCAGCCAGCTGTTGAGCGTAGGTCTGGAGATGTGGGCTCATGCTGTGTCAGACAAGGCATTAGACAGGGTAGACTGCATATTTGGGGTGCAGTCGAGTGGCGTTCAGTTGATCCTTATTCGGGTTTCTAGGTAGCTCCATAAGGCAACGTTTTTCTTCTGGAGGGCAGGCAGTGTGCTGCATTATGGCCCCAGTATTGCCAATCTGTAGGGCTTTTGGGGCAGGGGTGTGAGGACGGTAGTCTGAGAACACAAGCTAGGCTTAGTTTTGGGGGTGAGTGCACAGAAGGCACACTCTGCAGAGCTGAATCAAGATCTCATGCACCTGAAGTCAGGGCGAATATCAGACGTTTGCTCAGGTTGGAGTTTCTGTCCATGATGGCCCCTTTATAAAGTGGAGCGTCTCAAGAGGCCATGTAGATTTTCCCACAATGGGAGTTGTGAGATGCTCCAGACTGCAAAGATTCCTTCTGTGGGACACTTGAGACCTGTTGGATGGCTCTAGGATGTCCCATGTGGAACGACTCCAGAGTAGGGTTCTAAGGATGGATGCCTGGGCAGCCCGCCTCCCATTCTAGTTGTCTCCTAGCAACAAGGCAGGTTTGATCTGCAGGCCCTGGGGGAGAAACCAAGGGGGTTGAGTTGACATGGACTCTCCCGACAATAGATCATAATGTGGGTTTAAGTCCATGGAGACCTTGGAATGGGGCGCTTGATCCGGGGCCCTGAAAGATTCTCCTAAACAGAGGTTTTTATAGAGCTCCAAAGAGTACATTTCCTATGTGGAGATGAGATTTTTCTGATGTGTGCCTCAGTAATCCCCCGTATTCTGGTATTGGAAACCAGGCCTCTGAGGAGAGATGCCTGGAAACAAAAGCAATGGATCTGATTAGAGCCTAAGTGCCTGTCCAGTTCAATCTTATTCTATGGGGATATCTGTCTCTGGGTCTGAGTGGAGGTAGTTTCCTAACTTGTGAAAGATCATCCCTGTTTGTCCTGGGCAGCCAACACTATTGGGATGGCCTCGGGGAGTTTGGAGGATTCTCCTAATCTATAGGGTTGTGGCCAATGGAAATGGCAGAATTCCCCTGGAGAGGGAAGCCACAGTCCTGAGGTGTGTCTCCAGGGGCCCCAGCTTGAATGGTGTGTGGGCCAGGACTGTGGGGACAGAAGTCTGAAAACACAAACTCAGCTTAGGTTTGGGGATGTATGTATGAAGGCTCGATCTACAGACCGTGAGAATTTTCCGGGCTATGAACAAAGGGCGAGTATGTGGCGCTTGCTCAAGCTTTTGTCTCTGGTTTTTGTGTCAACGGTGGCCGTGGAATGTCGGGGTGCCCTCAAGGGCCATGGACAATTCTTTCTCTGTTGATTTGGCCTGATCACAAGGGGTTGGGATCATTCTGTGGATTGGAAGAGTCCTTTCTGTATTTTTTTTTTTTTTTACCTCAGGTGTTCCACCAAAGAGGGATTCCAGAGTAGAGCCCTGAGTAGGGGTGACTAGACATCTCGAACTCTGGTTGAGATTGGGGGACTAGGGGCTTGGCAAGTCCCATATGTGGGCTGTTGTTCCAGTCACTAAGAGGCTTTACATGAGGATAGGGTTCACGCTGAGGGTCACAATGTGTGTTTGTGCAAATTGTGGCCCTCAGGGATAGGTGGGGCCTCATAGTCCATGCTGCTTTCTCCTACAATGAACATTGGACAACATGCCAACCACTAGGTTTCTTGCCAAGGCGAAGGAGAAGTTCTGATTCTTGCATCACATTCATTCCTGAGCAGTGAGTGGAGATAAGGTCTAGGTTCTGAAGCTGAAAACTGAGGTTGGGTAGAGATGATGGCCTAAAGCCATTGTGGGTGTGATATGCTCTGTGTACGGCCAGCTGTCTGGGTGTTGGACTGGAGGTCTGCCCTCAGGCTGTGTCAGACAGGGCTTTAGTGCACAGGCTAGACTGTATAATTGGGGTATGGTCGAGTGGCATGCAGGTTGTTACTCATTTGGCGTTTCTGGTTAGGCCTATAGGGCAACATTTTTCTTCTGGAGGGCAGGCAGAGTGCTGCATTGTGTCTCCAGAATTGCCAAACTGGAGGGTTGTGGCCAGGATTGTGAGGAAGGAAGTCTGAAAACACAAGATAGCACGAGTTTTGGGACCAAGAGCATGGCAGGTCCACTCTGCAGAGGCTGAATCGAGATATCCTGCAGTGAGGTCAGGGCGAGTATCAGATGTTGCCTCAAGCAGGAGTTTGTGTCTATGACGGCCCTTACATGAAGGGGGTGGGGGCGTCATGAGGCCAGGGAGGTTTCCCTACACTGGGAGTTGTGAGCTGCTCCAAACTTCAAAGTTTCCTTCTTCAGGACAGTCGAGTACTATTGGATGGTCCCTTGATGCCCCATACAGAAAGACTCGAGAGCAGGGGCCTAAGCATGGATGCCGTGAAACGCCAACTCACCTTCACATTGCCTGGTCGAGACAAGGCACACTCAATCTGCGGGCTCTTGGGTGAGATACCCAGAAGGCTGAGATTAAATGGACTCTTATGAGGATGAGTCATAATGTGGTTTAGTGGCCATGGAGACCTTGGAATGTGGCAGTAGCTAAGGGACTCTGCAGGATTCTCCAACCCGAAGGGCTTGACACAACTCCAACAAGGAATCTTCCCATGTGGAGATGAGAGGTCTTCTGTCTGGAGCCTCAGGAAAGCCCCGTATGCTGGTCTTCGAACCCAGGCCTCTGAGGAGTGATATCTGGACACCAAAGCAAGAGTTCATAATAGGGCCTAGGGGCCTGTCTGGTTCAATCTTCTGTCTCTGCGGATATCTGTCTGTGTGTCTGCATGGAGGTAGTAGTTGCTCAGCTTGTGTCATAATGCCCCTATTTGTCCAGTACGGCTTGCGGTAGTGGGATGTCCTTGGGGACCTTGAGGTTTCTACTATTTTGTAGAGTTGTGGCCAATGGAATGGGCAGTTTCTGAGGAGAGAGCAGGCACAGTTCTGTGGTGTGGCTCCAGAGACCCCATCCTGGAACCCGTGTGGGCCATGGCTGTGCAGACAGACATCTAAAAACCCTAACACAGCTCAGGTTTGGGGCTGAGGTTACGGCAGGCCTGATCTACAGTCCATGAGGGTAGCTCCTCTGGATATGAAAGAAGGGTGAGAGGGAGGCAGTCGCTCAGGCTTTTGTCTCTGGATGTTTTGTCCACAATGGCCGTTTAATGTAGGAGTTGCCTCATGGGTCGTAGAAGTCTCCCTCTCTGGTAGTTTGTTCAGCCCCCACGAGTTTGGGGTCATTCTGTGGGAAGGGAAGTGTCCTGTTTTCTGCTTCATGTGTCCCCCATGTAGAGGGAATGTAGAGCATAGCAGTGCGTATTGACAACAGGAATACTCGCCCTCTGGTTAAGCCTGGGGGCCTATGGATATGACAAGCCCCATATGCAAGATCTTGGTCCAGCCAGTGAGAGGCGTTACTTTAATACGGGACTCACGCTGCAGGTCACAATGCATGTCTGTGCCCTAGGCGGCCCTCAAGCACTGGCGTGGCCTTTCGGACAATGCAGGTTTTCCCACATTGAACGTTGGACAACATGCCAACCACAAGGTTTCTGGCCATGGGGAAGGAGGAATTCTAATTTCTGCATCACGTTCACCCCTGGGCAGTGATTGGAGATAAGGTCTAGGTTCTGAAGCCTGAAAACCGAGGTTGGGAAGAGATGACGACCTACAGCCATAGCGGGTCCTATGTGTCCAGGTTGGGGCCAGCTGTCTGGGTGTCGTTTGGGATGTCTTGTCTCAGGCTGTGACAGACAGGGCATTAGTATACAGGGTGGGCTGTATAATTGCTTTACAATCGAGTGGCATGCATTAGAAAATCATTTGGGGTTTCTTATTAGCAGCATAGGGCAATGTTTTTCTTCTGGAGGGCAGGCAGAGTGCTGCATTGTAGCATCGGAATTCCCAACTGGAGGGCTTGTGGGCCAGGAGAGTGAGGACGGAAGTCTGAGAACACAAGCTAGGCTTAGGTTTCGGGGCAAGGACATGGCAGGCACACTCTGCAGAGCTGAATTGAGATCTCATGCGTCTGAAGTCAGGTCGAGGTTCAGACTTTGGCTCAGGTTTGAGTTTCTGTCCATGTGGGCCCCTTCATTAAGGGGGGGCATTATGAGGCCATGGGGGTTTTCCCACTATTGGAGTTGTGAGATGCTCCAAACCGCAAGGATTCCTTCTGTGGGACAATTAAGATTTGTTGGATGGCTCCAGGACGTCTTATAAGGTATTTTTCCAGAACAGGGTTCTAAGTATGGATGCCTGGGCAGCCAGCCTCACATTCCAATTGTCTCCTAGCAACAAGAAACGTTTGATCTGCTGGCTTGGGGTAGCAACAGAGGGGGCTGAGTTGAAATGGACTTTCCTGAGGATGGTCTTAATGTTGGTTTAGGTCCATGGAGAACTTGGTATGGGGCAATGGCACCAGGGCCCTGAAGGATTCTCCTAACCAGAGGTTATGACAAAGCTCCAATGAGCAAGTTTTCCATGGGGAGACGAGATTTGTTCTTTTTGGTGCCTCAGGAAACCACCATATGCTGGTATTGGAAACGAGGCCTCTGAGGAGAGATGCCTGGAAACCAAAGCAATGGATCTGATTAGGGCCTAGGGGCCTGTCCGGTTCAATATTCTTCTCTGGGGACATCTGTTGTCTGAGTGGAGGTAGTTGCTCAGCTGGTTTGAGATCACCCCTGTTTGTCCTGGGCGGCCTACACTAATGGGATGGCCTCGGTGACTTTGGAGGTTTTTCCTCATTTGCAAGGTTGTGGCCAATGGAATGGGAAGAATTCCCTTGAAAGGGAAGCACAGTCCTGAGGTGTGGCTCCAGGGACCCAAGTGTGGAGCGTGTGTGGTCCAGGGTTATTTGGACAAAAGTCTGAAAACACAAACTCCACTTAGGTTGGGGGATGTAGGTATGGCCGGCCCGATCTATAGACCGTGAGGAGAACTCTTCGGGATATGAACAAAGGGCGAATGTGGGGTGCTGGCTCATGCTTTTATTTTATTTTTTTTTTCTGGAAATGTGTCACCGATTGCCATGGAATGTCGGGGTGTCCTCATGGGCCATCGATGAGGCTCCTTTTCTGGGGATTTGACCTGATCCCAAGAGATTGGGGACATTCTGTGGGAAGGGAGGAGGCCTTTCTTGTTTTTTTGTTTATTTTTTTATTATTATTATTATTTTTTACCTAAGGTGGACCACCAAAAGAGGGATTCCAGAGCAGAGTCCTGGGCTGGGGCGACTGGACAACCAGACCTCTGGTTAACATTGGGACCTAAGAACATGGCAAGCCCCATATGTGGGCTCTTGGTCCAGACACTGAGAGGCCTTCCTTGAGGATAGGTCTCACACTGAGTTTCACAATGTGTTTTTGTGCCCAAGGAGCCCCTCAAGTCAGGGCGTGGCCTAATGTACCATGCTGGTTCTCCTACACGGAACATTGGACAATATGGTAACCACAAGTTTAATGGCCATGGGGAAGAAGGAGTTCTAATTTCTGCAACAATTTCACTCCTGGACTGTGATTGGATTTAAGGTCTAGGTTCTGAAGCCTGAAAACTGAGGTTGGGAAGAGATGAAGACCTAAGGCCATGGTGTGGCTGATGTGCTCAGTGTTCGGCCAGCTGTTGAGTGTGGGTTGGGAGGTGCAGGCTCAGGCTGTGGCAGACAGGGAATTAGTGCCCTGGCTAGACTGTATCATTGGGGTGCAGTCGAGTTTCGTGCAGGATGGTACTCATTTGTGGTTACTGGGTAGCCCCAGAGGGCAACGTTTTTCTTCTGGAGGGAAGACACAGTGCCACATAGTGGCTCCAGAATTCCCAAACTGGAAGGCTTGTGGGCCAGGAGTGTGAGAAAAGAATTCTGAGAACACAAGCCAGACTTAGATTTCGGGGTGAGGGGACGGCAGGCACCCTCTGAAGAGATGATTCGAGATCCCGTATGCCTGAAGACAGAGCTAGGATCAGACGTTGGCTTACGTCGGAGTTTCTGTCCATGACGGCCCCTTCATGAAGGGGACGGTGTCGCGAGGACATGGAGGTTTTCCCACGATGGGAATTGTGAGATGCTCCAAACCGCAATGATTCCTTCTGTGGGACAGTCGAGACCTGTGGGATGGCTCCAGGACATCCCATAAGGAAGTTATCCAGAGCAGGGTTCTAAGGATGGATGCCTGGGCAGCCTGCCTCCCATTCCAGGTGTCTCATAGCGCCAAGGCAAGTTCGACTGCTGGATCTAGGGGAGCAACCGAGGCGGGTGTGTTGAAATGGGTGATTTGAGGATGGGTCATAATGTGCATTTGTGTCCATGTAGACCTTGGAATGGGGTGCTTGATCCGGGGACTTGAGGGATGTTCATAACCGGAGGTTTTGATGGCCTCTAAAGAGTACGTTTCCTATGTAGAGAAGAGAATTGTTTTGATGAGTGCCTAAGGAATCTCCCATATGCTGGTATTGGAAACCAGGCCTCTGAGGAGAGATGACTGGAAACAAAAGCAATCGAGATGATTAGGTCCTAGGTGCCTGTCCGGTTCAATCTCTTTCCTGTGGATACGTGTCTAAGGATCTGAGGGCATGTAGTTGCTCAGCTTGTGTCAGATCGCCCCTGTTTGTCCTGGGCAGCCTATAATATTGGGATGGCCTCAGGACTTTGGAGTTTCTCCTAATCTATAGGGTTGTGGCCAATGGAATGGGCAGAAATCCCCTGGAGAGGGCAAGCACAGTTCTGAGTTTGGCTCTAGGGGCCCAGCCTTGAGGCTGTGTGGGCCAGGCCTGTAAGGACAAAAGTCTGAAAACACAAACTCCGCTTAGGATTGGGGACATAGGTATGGCACGCCCAAACTACAGACCGTGATAACACTTAGGGATATGAAAAAGGGTGAGTTTGAGGTGCTTGCTCAGGTTTTGTCTCTGGATTTGTGTCAACAATGTGGGTGGAATGCTGCCGTGGCCTCATGTGTTGTGGATGGCTTTCCTTCTCTGAGGATTTGACCCGACCCAAGAGTTTGGGTACATTCTGTGGGATGGGGGGAGTCTTTTCTGTTTTTTATTTTATTTTATTTTATTTTTTATTTTATGTACCTCAAGTGTCCCAATAAAAGAGGGATTCCAGAGCAGAGTCCTTGGGAGGGACAACTGGATATCCCCACCTCTGTTTAAGTTTGGGGGCCTAGGGGCATGGCAAGTCCAATAGGCGGGCTCTTGATTCAGACACTGAGAGGCCTTCCTTGAGGACAGGGCTCATGCTGAGGGTCACAATGCCTATTTGTGCCCAACAAGGCCCTCAAGCATGGGAAGTGCCTCATGGGCCACGCTGGATTCTCCTACACTGAACGTTGGGGAATATGCCAACCACAAGGTTTCCAGCCATGGCGAAGGAAGAGTTGTGATTTCTGCATCACGTTCACCCATGGACAGTGATTGGAGTTTAGGTCTAGGTTCTGAAACCCGAAAACTGAGGTTGGGAAGGGATGAAGACCTAAGGACCTGATGGGTCCAATGAGCTCAGTGTGCAGCCAGCTGTTGAGCGTAGGTCTGGAGATGTGGGCTCATGCTGTGTCAGACAAGGCATTAGACAGGGTAGACTGCATATTTGGGGTGCAGTCGAGTGGCGTTCAGTTGATCCTTATTCGGGTTTCTAGGTAGCTCCATAAGGCAACGTTTTTCTTCTGGAGGGCAGGCAGTGTGCTGCATTATGGCCCCAGTATTGCCAATCTGTAGGGCTTTTGGGGCAGGGGTGTGAGGACGGTAGTCTGAGAACACAAGCTAGGCTTAGTTTTGGGGGTGAGTGCACAGAAGGCACACTCTGCAGAGCTGAATCAAGATCTCATGCACCTGAAGTCAGGGCGAATATCAGACGTTTGCTCAGGTTGGAGTTTCTGTCCATGATGGCCCCTTTATAAAGTGGAGCGTCTCAAGAGGCCATGTAGATTTTCCCACAATGGGAGTTGTGAGATGCTCCAGACTGCAAAGATTCCTTCTGTGGGACACTTGAGACCTGTTGGATGGCTCTAGGATGTCCCATGTGGAACGACTCCAGAGTAGGGTTCTAAGGATGGATGCCTGGGCAGCCCGCCTCCCATTCTAGTTGTCTCCTAGCAACAAGGCAGGTTTGATCTGCAGGCCCTGGGGGAGAAACCAAGGGGGTTGAGTTGACATGGACTCTCCCGACAATAGATCATAATGTGGGTTTAAGTCCATGGAGACCTTGGAATGGGGCGCTTGATCCGGGGCCCTGAAAGATTCTCCTAAACAGAGGTTTTTATAGAGCTCCAAAGAGTACATTTCCTATGTGGAGATGAGATTTTTCTGATGAGTGCCTCAGTAATCCCCCGTATTCTGGTATTGGAAACCAGGCCTCTGAGGAAAGATGCCTGGAAACAAAAGCAATGGATCTGATTAGAGCCTAAGTGCCTGTCCAGTTCAATCTTATTCTATGGGGATATCTGTCTCTGGGTCTGAGTGGAGGTAGTTTCCTAACTTGTGAAAGATCATCCCTGTTTGTTCTGGGCAGCCAACACTATTGGGATGGCCTCGGGGAGTTTGGAGGATTCTCCTAATCTATAGGGTTGTGGCCAATGGAAATGGCAGAATTCCCCTGGAGAGGGAAGCCACAGTCCTGAGGTGTGTCTCCAGGGGCCCCAGCTTGGACGGTGTGTGGGCCAGGACTGTGGGGACAGAAGTCTGAAAACACAAACTCAGCTTAGGTTTGGGGATGTATGTATGAAGGCTCGATCTACAGACCGTGAGAATTTTCCGTGCTATGAACAAAGGGCGAGTATGTGGCGCTTGCTCAAGCTTTTGTCTCTGGATTTTGTGTCAACGGTGTCCGTGGAATGTCGCGGTGTCCTCAAGGGCCATGGACAATTCTTTCTCTGGTGATTTGGCCTGATCCCAAGGGGTTGGGATCATTCTGTGGATGGGAAGAGTCCTTTCTGTATTTTTTTTTTTTACCTCAGGTGTTCCACCAAATAGGGATTCCAGAGTAGAGCCCTGAGTAGGGGTGACTAGACATCTCGAACTCTGGTTGAGATTGGGGGACTAGGGGCTTGTCAAGCCCCATATGTGGGCTGTTGTTCCAGTCACTAAGAGGCTTTACATGAGGATAGGGCTCACGCTGAAGGTCACAATGTGTGTTTGTGCAAATTGTGGCCCTCAGGGATAGGTGGGGCCTCATAGTCCATGCTGCTTTCTCCTATTATGAACAATGGACAACATGCCAACCACTAGGTTACTTGCCAAGGCGAAGGAGAAGTTCTGATTCTTGCATCACGTTCACTCCTGAGCAGTGAGTGGAGATAAGGCCTAGGTTCTGAAGGTGAAAACTGAGGTTGGGTAGAGATGATGGCCTAAAGCCATTGTGGGTGTGATATGCTCTGTGTACGGCCAGCTTTCTGGGTGTTGGACTGGAGGTCTGCCCTCAGGCTGTGTCAGACAGGGCTTTAGTGCACAGGCTAGACTGTATAATTGGGGTATGTTCGCGTGGCATGCAGGTTGTTACTCATTTGGCGTTTCCGGTTAGCCCTATAGGGCAACATTTTTCTTCTGGAGGGCAGTCAGAGTGCTGCATTGTGTCTCCAGAATTGCCAAACTGGAGGGGTGTGGCCAGGATTGTGAGGAAGGAAGTCTGAAAACACAAGCTAGCACGAGTTTTGGGGCCGAGAGCATGGCAGGCCCACTCTGCAGAGGCTGAATCGAGATCTCCTGCAGGTGAGGTCAGGGCGAGTATCAGATGTTGCCTCAAGCTGGAGTTTGTGTCCATGTCCCCTTCCTGAAGGGGGTGGGGGCGTCATGAGGCCAGGGAGGTTTCCCTACGCTGGGAGTTGTGAGCTGCTCCAAACTTCAAAGTTTCCTTCTTCAGGACAGTCGAGTACTATTGGATGGTCCCTTGATGCCCCATACAGAAAGACTCGAGAGCAGGGGCCTAAGCATGGATGCCGAGACACGCCAACTCACCTTCCCATTGCCTGGTCGAGACAAGGCACGCTCAATCTGCGGGCACTTGGGTGAGCTACCCAGAAGGCTGAGTTTAAATGGACTCTCCTGAGGATGAGTCATAATGTGGGTTAGTGGCCATGGAGACCTTGGAATGTGGCAGTAGCTAAGGGACTCGGCAGGATTCTCCAACCCGAAGGGCTTGACACAACTCCAACAAGGAAGCTTCCCATGTGGAGATGAGAGGTCTTCTGTCTGGTGCCTCAGGAAAGCCCCGTATGCTGGTCTTCGAACCCAGGCCTCTGAGGAGTGATACCTGGACACCAAAGCAAGAGTTCATAATAGGGCCTAGGGGCCTGTCTGGTTCAATCTTCTGTCTCTGCGGATATCTGTCTGTGTGTCTGCATGGAGGTAGTAGTTGCTCAGCTTGTGTCATAATGCCCCTATTTGTCCAGTGCGACTTGCGGTAGTGGGATGTCCTTGGGGACCTTGAGGTTTCTACTATTTTGTAGAGTTGTGGCCAATGGAATGGGCAGTTTCTGAGGAGAGAGCAGGCACAGTTCTGTGGTGTGGCTCCAGAGACCTCAGCCTGGAGGCTGTGTGCGCCATGGCTGTGCAGACAGACATCCAAAAACCCTAACTCAGCTCAGGTTTGGGGCCGAGATTACGGCAGGCCTGATCTACAGTCCATGAGGGGAGCTCCTCTGGATATGAAAGAAGGGTGAGAGGGAGGCAGTCGCTCAGGCTTTTGTCTCTGGATGTTTTGTCCACAATGGCCGTTTAATGTAGGAGTTGCCTCATGGGTCGTAGAAGTCTCCCTCTCTGGTAGTTTGTCCAGCCCCCAAGAGTTTGGGGTCATTCTGTGGGAAGGGAAGTGTCCTGTTTTCTGCTTCATGTGTCCCCCCAGTAGAGGGATTCTAGAGCATAGCAGTGGGTACTGACAACTGGAATACTTGCCCTCTGGTTAAGCCTGGGGCCAAATGGATATGACAAGCCCCATATGCAGGATCTTGGTCCAGCCACTGAGAGGCGTTACTTTAATACGGGACTCACGCTGCAGGTCACAATGCATGTCTGTTCCCTAGGCGGCCCTCAAGCACTGGCGTGGCCTTTCGGACAATGCAGGTTTTCCCACATTGAACGTTGGACAACATGCCAACCACAAGGTTTCTGGCCATGGGGAAGGAGGAATTCTAATTTCTGCATCACGTTCACCCCTGGGCAGTGATTGGAGAAAAGGTCTAGGTTCTGAAGCCTGAAAACCGAGGTTGGGAAGAGATGACGACCTACAGCCATAGCGGGTCCTATGTGTCCAGGTTGGGGCCAGCTGTCTGGGTGTCGTTTGGGATGTCTTGTCTCAGGCTGTGCCAGACAGGGCATTAGAATACAGGGTGGGCTGTATAATTGCTTTACAATCGAGTGGCATGCATTAGAAAATCATTTGGGGTTTCTTATTAGCAGCATAGGGCAAAGTTTTTCTTCTGGAGGGCAGGCAGAGTGCTGCATTGTGGCATCGGAATTCCCAAACTGGAGGGCTTGTGGGCCAGGAGAGTGAGGACGGAAGTCTGAGAACACAAGCTAGGCTTAGGTTTCGGGGCAAGGACATGGCAGGCACACTCTGCAGAGCTGAATTGAGATCTCATGCGTCTGAAGTCAGGTCGAAGTTCAGACTTTGGCTCAGGTTTGAGTGTCTGTCCATGTGGGCCCCTTCATTAAGGGCGGGCATTATGAGGCCATGGGGGTTTTCCCACTATTGGAGTTGTGAGATGCTCCAAACCGCAAGGATTCCTTCTGTGGGACAATTAAGATTTGTTGGATGGCTCCAGGATGTCTTATAAGGTATTTTTCCAGAACAGGGTTCTAAGTATGGATGCCTGGGCAGCCAGCCTCACATTCCAATTGTCTCCTAGCAACAAAAAACGTTTGATCTGCTGTCTTGGGGTAGCAACAGAGGGGGCTGAGTTGAAATGGACTTTCCTGAGGATGGTCTTAATGTTGGTTTGAGTCCATGGAGACCTTGGTATGGGGCAGTGGCACCAGGGCCCTGAAGGATTCTCCTAACCAGAGGTTATGACAAAGCTCCAATGAGCAAGTTTTCCATGGGGAGACGAGATTTGTTTTTAATGGTGCCTCAGGAAACCACCATATGCTGGTATTGGAAACGAGGCTTCTGAGGAGAGATGCCTGGAAACCAAAGCAATGGATCTGATTAGGGCCTAGGGGCCTGTCCGATTCAATATTCTTTTCTGGGGACATCTGTTGTCTGAGTGGAGGTAGTTGCTCAGCTGGTTTGAGATCACCCCTGTTTGTCCTGGGCGGCCTACACTATTGGGATGTCCTCGGTGACTTTGGAGGTTTTTCCTCATTTGCAAGGTTGTGGCCAATGGAATGGGAAGAATTCCCTTGAAAGGGAAGCACAGTCCTGAGGTGTGGCTCCAGGGACCCAAGTGTGGAGCGTGTGTGGTCCAGGGCTATTTGGACAAAAGTCTGAAAACACAAACTCCACTTAGGTTGGGGGATGTAGGTATGGCCGGCCCGATCTATAGACCGTGAGGAGAACTCTTCGGGATATGAACAAAGGGCGAATGTGAGGTGCTTGCTCATGCTTTTTTTTTTTTTTTTTTCTGGAAATGTGTCACCGATTGCCATGGAATGTCGGGGTGTCCTCATGGGCCATCGATGAGGCTCCTTTTCTGGGGATTTGACCTGATCCCAAGATTTTGGGGTCATTCTGTGGTAAGGGAGGAGGCCTTTCTGGTTTTTTTGTTTATTTATTTATTTATTTTTTTTTTACCTCAGGTGGCCCACCAAAATAGGGATTCCAGAGCAGAGTCGTGGGTTGGGGCAACTGGACAACCAGACCCTGGTTAACATTGGGACTTAAGAATATGGCAATCCCCATATGTGGGCTCTTGGTCCAGACACTGAGAGGCCTTCCTTGAGGATAGGTCTCACACTGAGTTTCACAATGTGTTTTTGTGCCCAAGGAGCCCCTCATGTCAGGACGTGGCCTAATGTACCATGCTGGTTTCTCCTACACTGAACGTTGCACAATATGGCAACCACAAGTTTTCTGGCCATGGGGAAGATGGAGTTCTAATTTCCCCAAAACTTTCACTTGTGGACTGTGATTGGATTTATGGTCTAGGTTCTGAAGCCTGAAAACTGAGGTTGGGAAGAGATGAAGACCTAAGGCCATGGTGTGTCTGATGTGCTCAGTTTTCGGCCAGCTGTTGAGTGTGGGTTGGGAGGTGCAGGCTCAGGCTGTGGCAGACAGGGAATTAGTGCCCTGGCTAGACTGTATCATTGGGGTGCAGTCGAGTTTCGTGCAGGATGGTACTCATTTGTGGTTACTGGGTAGCCCCAGAGGGCAACGTTTTTCTTCTGGAGGGAAGACACAGTGCCACATAGTGGCTCCAGAATTCCCAAACTGGAAGGCTTGTGGGCCAGGAGTGTGAGGAAAAAATTCTGAGAACACAAGCCAGACTTAGATTTCGGGGTGAGGGGACGGCAGGAACCCTCTGCAGAGATGATTCGAGATCCCGTATGCCTGAAGACAGAGCTAGGATCAGACGTTGGCTTATGTCGGAGTTTCTGTCCATGACGGCCCCTTCATGAAGGGGACGGTGTCGCGAGGACATGGAGGTTTTCCCACGATGGGAATTGTGAGATGCTCCAAACCGCAATGATTCCTTCTGTGGGACAGTTGAGACCTGTTGGATGGCTCCAGGACATCCCATAAGGAAGTTATTCAGAGCAGGGTTCTAAGGATGGATGCCTGGGCAGCCTGCCTCCCATTCCAGGTGTCTCATAGCGCCAAGGCAAGTTCGATCTGCTGGATCTAGGGGAGCAACCGAGGCAGGTGTGTTGAAATGGGTGATTTGAGGATGGGTCATAATGTGCATTTGTGTCCATGTAGACCTTGGAATGGGGTGCTTGATCCGGGGCCTTGAGGGATGTTCATAACCGGAGGTTTTGATGGGCTCTAAAGAGTACGTTTCCTATGTATAGAAGAGAATTGTTTTGATGAGTGCCTAAGGAATCTCCCATATGCTGGTATTGGAAACCAGGCCTCTGAGGAGAGATGACTGGAAACAAAAGCAATCGAGATGATTAGGGCATAGGTGCCTGTCCGGTTCAATCTCTTTCCTGAGGATACGTGTCTAAGGATCTGAGGGGATGTAGTTGCTCAGCTTGTGTCAGATCGCCCCTGTTTGTCCTGGGCAGCCTATAATAATGGGATGGCTTCGGGACTTTGGAGTTTCTCCTAATCTATAGGGTTGTGGCCAATGGAATGGGCAGAAATCCCCTGGAGAGGGCAGGCACAGTTCTGAGTTTGGCTCTAGGGGCCCAGCCTTGAGGCTGTGTGGACCAGGCCTGTGGGGACAAAAGTCTGAAAACACAAACTCTGCTTAGGATTGGGGACATAGGTATGGCACGCCCAATCTACAGACTGTGATAACACTTAGGGATATGAAAAAGGGTGAGTTTGAGGTGCTTGCTCAGGTTTTGTCTCTGGATTTGTGTCAACAATGTGGGTGGAATGCTGGCGTGGCCTCATGGGTTGTGGATGGCTTTCCTTCTCTGAGGATTTGACCCGATCCCAAGAGTTTGGGTACTTTCTGTGGGATGGCGGGAGTCTTTTCTGTTTTTTATTTTATTTTATTTTATATTTTATTTTATGTACCTCAAGAGTCCCAATAAAAGAGGGATTCCAGAGCAGAGTTCTTGGGAGGGACAACTGGATATCCCCACCTCTGTTTAAGTTTGGGGGCCTAGGGGCATGGCAAGTCCAATAGGCGGGCTCTTGACTCAGACACTGAGAGGCCTTCCTTGAGGACAGGGCTCATGCTGAGGTTCACAATGCCTATTTGTGCCCAACAAGGCCCTCAAGCATGGGAAGTGCCTCATGGGCCACGCTAGATTCTTCTACACTGAACGTTGGAGAATATGCCAACCACAAGGTTTCCAGCCATGGCGAAGGAAGAGTTGTGATTTCTGCATCACGTTCACCCCTGGACAGTGTTTGGAGTTTAGGTCTAGGTTCTGAAACCCGAAAACTGAGGTTGGGAAGGGATGAAGACCTAAGGACCTGATGGGTCCAATGAGCTCAGTGTGTGGCCAGCTGTTGAGCGTAGGTCTGGAAGTGTGGGCTCATGCGGTGTCAGACAAGGCATTAGACATTGTAGACTGCATATTTGGGGTGCAGTCGAGTGGCGTTCAGTTGATCCTTATTCGGGTTTCTAGGTAGCTCCATAAGGCAACGTTTTTCTTCTGGAGGGCAGGCAGTGTGCTGCATTATGGCCCCAGTATTGCCAATCTGTAGGGTTTTGGGGCAGGGGTGTGAGGACGGTAGTCTGAGAACACAAGCTAGGCTTAGTTTTGGGGGTGAGTGCACAGAAGGCACACTCTGCAGAGCTGAATCAAGATCTCATGCACCTGAAGTCAGGGCGAATATCAGACGTTTGCTCAGGTTGGAGTTTCTGTCCATGATGGCCCCTTTATAAAGTGGAGCGTCTCAAGAGGCCATGTAGATTTTCCCACAATGGGAGTTGTGAGATGCTCCAGACTGCAAAGATTCCTTCTGTGGGACACTTGAGACCTGTTGGATGGCTCTAGGATGTCCCATGTGGAACGACTCCAGAGTAGGGTTCTAAGGATGGATGCCTGGGCAGCCCGCCTCCCATTCTAGTTGTCTCCTAGCAACAAGGCAGGTTTGATCTGCAGGCCCTGGGGGAGAAACCAAGGGGGTTGAGTTGACATGGACTCTCCCGACAATAGATCATAATGTGGGTTTAAGTCCATGGAGACCTTGGAATGGGGCGCTTGATCCGGGGCTCTGAAAGATTCTCCTAAACAGAGGTTTTTATAGAGCTCCAAAGAGTACATTTCCTATGTGGAGATGAGATTTTTCTGATGAGTGCCTCAGTAATCCCCTGTATTCTGGTATTGGAAACCAGGCCTCTGAGGAGAAATGCCTGGAAACAAAAGCAATGGATCTGATTAGAGCCTAAGTGCCTGTCCAGTTCAATCTTATTCTATGGGGATATCTGTCTCTGGGTCTGAGTGGAGGTAGTTTCCTAACTTGTGAAAGATCATCCCTGTTTGTCCTGGGCAGCCAACACTATTGGGATGGCCTCGGGGAGTTTGGAGGATTCTCCTAATCTATAGGGTTGTGGCCAATGGAAATGGCAGAATTCCCCTGGAGAGGGAAGCCACAGTACTGAGGTGTGTCTCCAGGGGCCCCAGCTTGGACGGTGTGTGGGCCAGGACTGTGGGGACAGAAGTCTGAAAACACAAACTCAGCTTAGGTTTGGGGATGTATATGAAGGCTCGATCTACAGACAGTAAGAATTTTCCGTGCTATGAACAAAGGGCGAGTATGTGGCGCTTGCTCAAGCTTTTGTCTCTGGATTTTGTGTCAACGGTGGCCGTGGAATGTCGGGGTGCCCTCAAGGGCCATGGACAATTTTTTCTCTGGTGATTTGGCCTGATCCCAAGGGGTTGGGATCATTCTGTGGATGGGAAGAGTCCTTTCTGTATTTTTTTTTTTTACCTCAGTTGTTCCACCAAAGAGGGATTCCAGAGTAGAGCCCTGAGTAGGGGTGACTAGACATCTCGAACTCTGGTTGAGATTGGGGGACTAGGGGCTTGTCAAGCCCCATATGTGGGCTGTTGTTCCAGTCACTAAGAGGCTTTACATGAGGATAGGGCTCACGCTGAAGGTCACAATGTGTGTTTGTGCAAATTGTGGCCCTCAGGGATAGGTGGGGCCTCATAGTCCATGCTGCTTTCTCCTACTATGAACAATGGACAACATGCCAACCACTAGGTTACTTGCCAAGGCGAAGGAGCAGTTCTGATTCTTGCATCACGTTCACTCCTGAGCAGTGAGTGGAGATAAGGTCTAGGTTCTGAAGGTGAAAACTGAGGTTGGGTAGAGATGATGGCCTAAAGCCATTGTGGGTGTGATATGCTCTGTGTACGGCCAGCTTTCTGGGTGTTGGACTGGAGGTCTGCCCTCAGGCTGTGTCAGACAGGGCGTTAGTGCACAGGTTAGACTGTATAATTGGGGTATGGTCGCGTGGCATGCAGGTTGTTACTCATTTGGCATTTCCGGTTAGCCCTATAGGGCAACATTTTTCTTCTGGAGGGCAGGCAGAGTGCTGCATTGTGTCTCCAGAATTGCCAAACTGGAGGGGTGTGGCCAGGATTGTGAGGAAGGAAGTCTGAAAACACAAGCTAGCACGAGTTTTGGGGCCAAGAGCATGGCAGGCCCACTCTGCAGAGGCTGAATCGAGATCTCCTGCAGGTGAGGTTAGGGCGAGTATCAGATGTTGCCTCAAGCTGGAGTTTGTGTCCATGACGGCCCCTTCCTGAAGGGGGTGGGGGCGTCATGAGGCCAGGGAGGTTTCCCTACGCTGGGAGTTGTGAGCTGCTCCAAACTTCAAAGTTTCCTTCTTCAGGACAGTCGAGTACTATTGGATGGTTCCAGGATGCCCCATACAGAAAGACTCGAGAGCAGGGGCCTAAGCATGGATGCCGAGACACGCCAACTCACCATCCCATTGCCTGGTCAAGGCAAGGCATGCTCAATCTGCGGGCTCTTGGGTGAGCTACCCAGAAGGCTGAGTTTAAATGGACTCTCCTGAGGATGAGTCATAATGTGGGTTGGTGGCCATGGAGACCTTGGAATGTGGCAGTAGCTAAGGGACTCGGCAGGATTCTCCAACCCGAAGGGCTTGACACAATTCCAACAAGGAAGCTTCCCATGTGGAGATGAGAGGTCTTCTGTCTGGTGCCTCAGGAAAGCCCCGTATGCTGGTCTTCGAACCCAGGCCTCTGAGGAGTGATACCTGGACACCAAAGCAAGAGTTCATAATAGGGCCTAGGGGCCTGTCTGGTTCAATCTTCTGTCTCTGCGGATATCTGTCTGTGTGTCTGCATGGAGGTAGTAGTTGCTCAGCTTGTGTCATAATGCCCCTATTTGTCCAGTGCGGCTTGCGGTAGTGGGATGTCCTTGGGGACCTTGAGGTTTCTACTATTTTGTAGAGTTGTGGCCAATGGAATGGGCAGATTCTTAGGAGAGAGCAGGCACAGTTCTGTGGTGTGGCTCCAGAGACCCCAGCCTGGAGGCTGTGTGGGCCATGGCTGTGCAGACAGACATCCAAAAACCCTAACTCCGCTCAGGTTTGGGGCCGAGTTTACGTCAGGCCTGATCTACAGACCATGAGGGGAGCTACTCTGGATATGAAAGAAGGGAGAGAGGGAGGCAGTCGCTCAGGCTTTTGTCTCTGGATGTTTTGTCCACAATGGCCGTTTAATGTAGGAGTTGCCTCATGGGTCGTAGAAGTCTCCCTCTCTGGTAGTTTGTCCAGCCCCCAAGAGTTTGGGGTCATTCTGTGGGAAGGGAAGTGTCCTGTTTTCTGCTTCATGTGTCCCCCCAGTAGAGGGATTCTAGAGCATAGCAGTGGGTACTGACAACTGGAATACTCGCCCTCTGGTTAAGCCTGGGGGCCTATGGATATGACAAGCCCCCTATGCAGGATCTTGGTCCAGCCACTGAGAGGCGTTACTTTAATACGGGACTCACGCTGCAGGTCACAATGCAAGTCTGTGCCCTAGGCGGCCCTCAAGCACTGGCGTGGCCTTTCGGACAATGCAGGTTTTCCCACATTGAACGTTGGACAACATGCCAACCACAAGGTTTCTGGCCATGGGGAAGGAGGAATTCTAATTTCTGCATCACGTTCACCCCTGGGCAGTGATTGGAGATAAGGTCTAGGTTCTGAAGCCTGAAAACCGAGGTTGGGAAGAGATGACGACCTACAGCCATAGCGGGTCCTATGTGTCCAGGTTGGGGCCAGCTGTCTGGGTGTCGTTTGGGATGTCTTGTCTCAGGCTGTGCCAGACAGGGCATTAGTATACAGGGTGGGCTGTATAATTGCTTTACAATCGAGTGGCATGCATTAGAAAATCATTTGGGGTTTCTTATTAGCAGCATAGGGCAAAGTTTTTCTTCTGGAGGGCAGGCAGAGTGCTGCATTGTGGCTTCGGAATTCCCAAACTGGAGGGCTTGTGGGCCAGGAGAGTGAGGACGGAAGTCTGAGAACACAAGCTAGGCTTAGGTTTCGGGGCAAGGACATGGCAGGCACACTCTGCAGAGCTGAATTGAGATCTCATGCGTCTGAAGTCAGGTCGAGGTTCAGACTTTGGCTCAGGTTTGAGTTTCTGTCCATGTGGGCCCCTTCATTAAGGGGGGGCATTATGAGGCCATGGGGGTTTTCCCACTATTGGAGTTGTGAGATGCTCCAAACCGCAAGGATTCCTTCTGTGGGACAATTAAGATTTGTTGGATGGCTCCAGGACGTCTTATAAGGTATTTTTCCAGAACAGGGTTCTAAGTATGGATGCCTGGGCAGCCAGCCTCTCATTCCAATTGTCTCCTAGCAACAAGCAACGTTTGATCTGCTGTCCTGGGGTAGCAACAGAGGGGGCTGAGTTGAAATGGACTTTCCTGAGAATGGTCTTAACGTTGGTTTGAGTCCATGGAGACCTTGGTATGGGGCAGTGGCACCAGGGCCCTGAAGGATTCTCCTAACCAGAGGTTATGACAAAGCTCCAATGAGCAAGTTTTCCATGGGGAGACGAGATTTTTTATTAATGGTGCCTCAGGAAACCACCATATGCTGGTATTGGAAACGAGGCCTCTGAGGAGAGATGCCTGGAAACCAAAGCAATGGATCTGATTAGGGCCTAGGGGCCTGTCCGGTTCAATATTCTTCTCTGGGGACATCTGTTGTCTGAGTGGAGGTAGTTGCTCAGCTGGTTTGAGATCACCCCTGTTTGTCCTGGGCGGCCTACACTATTGGGATGGCCTCGGTGACTTTGGAGGTTTTTCCTCATTTGCAAGGTTGTGGCCAATGGAATGGGAAGAATTCCCTTGAAAGGGAAGCACAGTCCCGAGGTGTGGCTCCAGGGACCCAAGTGTGGGGCGTGTGTGGTCCAGGGCTATTTGGACAAAAGTCTGAAAACACAAACACCACTTAGGTTGGGGGATGTAGGTATGGCCGGCCCGATCTATAGACCGTGAGGAGAACTCTTCGGGATATGAACAAAGGGCGAATGTGAGGTGCTTGCTCATGCTTTCTTTTTTTTTTTTTTCTGGAAATGTGTCACCGATTGCCATGGAATGTCGGGGTGTCCTCATGGGCCATCGATGAGGCTCCCTTTCTGGGGATTTGACCTAATCCCAAGAGTTTGGGGTCATTCTGTGGGAAGGGAAGAGGCCTTTCTGTTTTTTTTGTTTAATTTTTTTTTGTTTTTGTTTTTGTTTTGTTTTGTTTTTTTTACCTCATGTGGACCACCAAATGAGGGATTCCAGAGCAGAGTCGTGGGTTGGGGCAAATGGACAACCAGACATCTGGTTAACATTGGGACCTAAGAACATGGCAAGCCCCATATATGGGCTCTTGGTCCAGACACTGAGGCCTTCCTTGAGGATAGGTCTCACACTGAGTTTCACAATGTGTTTTTGTGCCCAAGGAGCCCCTCAAGTCAGGGCGTGGCCTAATGTACCATGCTGGTTTCTCCTACACTGAACATTGCACAATATGGCAACCACAAGTTTTCTTGCCATGGGGAAGATGGAGTTCTAATTTCTGCAACACTTTCACTCCTGGACTGTGATTGGATTTAAGGTCTAGGTTCTGAAGCCTGAAAACTGAGGTTGGGAAGAGATGAAGACCTAAGGCCATGGTGTGTCTGATGTGCTCAGTTTTCGGCCAGCTGTTGAGTGTGGGTTGGGAGGTGCAGGCTCAGGCTGTTGCAGACAGGGAATTAGTGCCCAGGCTAGACTGTATCATTGGGGTGCAGTCGAGTTTCGTACAGGATGGTACTCATTTGTGGTTACTGGGTAGCCCCAGAGGGCAACGTTTTTCTTCTGGAGGGAAGACACAGTGCCACATAGTGGCTCCAGAATTCCCAAACTGGAAGGCTTGTGGGCCAGGAGTGTGAGGAAAAAATTCTGAGAACACAAGCCAGACTTAGATTTCGGGGTGAGGGGACGGCAGGCACCCTCTGCAGAGATGATTCGAGATCCTGTATACCTGAAGACAGAGCTAGGATCAGACATTGGCTTAGGTCCAAGTTTCAGTCCATGACGGCCCCTTCATGAAGGGGAGGGTGTCACGAGGACATGGAGGTTTTCCCACGATGGGAATTGTGAGATGCTCCAAACTGCAATGATTCCTTCTGTGGGACAGTCGAGACCTGTTGGATGGCTCCAGGACATCCCATAAGGAAGTTATCCAGAGCAGGGTACTAAGGATGGATGCCTGGGCAGCCTGCCTCCCATTCCAGGTGTCTCATAGAGCCAAGGCAAAATCGATCTGTTGGATCTACGGGAGCATCCGAGGCGGGTGTGTTGAAATGGGTGAGTTGAGGATGGGTCATAATGTGCATTTGTGTCCATGTAGACCTTGGAATGGGGTGCTTGAACCGGGGCCTTGAGGGATGTTCATAACAGGAGGTTTTGATGGAGCTCTAAAGAGTATGTTTCCTATGTAGAGAGGAGAATTGTTTTGATGAGTGCCTAAGGAATCTCCCATATGCTGGTATTGGAAACCAGGCCTCTGAGGAGAGATGACTGGAATCAAAAGCAATGGATCTGATTAGGGCCTAAGTGCCTGTCCAGTTCAATCTTATTCTATGGGGATATCTGTCTCTGGGTCTGAGTGGAGGTAGTTTCCTAACTTGTGAAAGATCATCCCAGTGTGTCCTGGGCAGCCAACACTATTCGGATGGCCTCGGGGAGTTCGGAGGATTCTCCTAATCTATTGGGTTGTGGACAATGGAAATGGCAGAATTCCCCTGGAGAGGGAAGCCACAGTCCTGAGGTGTGGCTCCAGGGGCCCCAGCTTGGATGGTGTGTGGGCCAGGCCTGTGGGGACAGAAGTCTGAAAACACAAACTCAGCTTAGGTTTGGGGATGTATGTATGAAGGCTCGATCTACAGAACGTGAGAATTTTCCGGGCTATGAACAAAGGGCGAGTATGTGGCGATTGCTCAGGCTTTTGTCTCTGGATTTTGTGTCAACGGTGGCCGTGGAATGTCGGGATGTCCTCAAGGGCCATGGACAATTCTTTCTCTGGTGATATGGCCTGATCCCAAGTGGTTGGGATCATTCTGTGGATTGGAAGAGTCCTTTCTGTATATATATATATGTTTTTTTTTTTTTTTTTTACCTCAGGTGTCCCACCAAAGAGGGATTCCAGAGTAGAGCCCTGAGTAGGGGTGACTAGTCATCTCGAACTCTGGTTGAGATTGGGGGACTAGGGGCTTGGCAAGCCCCATATGTGGGCTGTTGTTCCAGTCACTAAGAGGCTTTACATGAGGATAGGGCTCACGCTGAGGGTCACAATATGTGTTTGTGCAAATTGTGGCCCTCAGGGATAGGTGGGACCTCATAGTCCATGCTGCTTTCTCCTACAATGAACGTTGGACAACATGCCAACCACTAGGTTTCTTGCCATGGCGAAGGAGAAGTTCTGATTCTTGCATCACGTTCACTCCTGAGTAGTGAGTGTAGATAAGGTCTAGGTTCTGAAGGTGAAAATTGAGGTTGGGTAGAGATTATGGCCTAAAGCCATTGTGGGTATGATATGCTCAGTGTACGGCCAGCTGTCCTGGTGTTGGACTGGAGGTCTGCCCTCAGGCTGTGTCAGACAGGGCTTTAGTGCACAGGCTAGACTGTATAATTGGGGTATGGTCGAGTGGCATGCAGGTTGTTACACATTTGGCGTTTCTGGTTAGCCCTATAGGGCAACATTTTTCTTCTGGAGGCCAGGCAGAGTGCTGCATTGTGTCTCCAGAATTTCCAAACTGGAGGGGTGTGGCCAGGATTCTGAGGACGGAAGTCTGAGAACACAAGATAGGCTTAGGTTTCAAGGCGAGGGCCCAGCAGGCACACTCTCAAGTGCTGAATCGAGATCTCATGCTTCTGAATTCAGGGCGAGGATCAGACTTTGGCTTAGGATGGAGTTTCTGTCCATGATGGCCCATTTATGAAGGTGTGGGTCATCATGAGGAAATGGAGGTTTTCTCACAGTGTTATTGTGTGATGCTTCAAACCACAAGGATTCATTCTGCGAGACAGTCAAGACAGGTTGGTTGGATTCAAGACATCCCATAAAGAAGTTCTCCAGAGCAGGGTTCTAAGGATGGATGCCTGGGCGGCCCGCCTCCCATTCTAACTGTCTCCTAGTGACAAGGAAGGTTTGATCTGCTGGCTCTGGGTGAGCAGCCGAGTGGGCTGATTTGAAATGGACTCTCCTGAGAATGGATCATAATGTAAGTTTGTGTCCTTGGAGACCTTGGGATTGGGCCATGGTGCCAGCGCCCTGAAGGATCCTCCTAACCTGAGGTATTGACACAGCTCCAAAGAGCAAGTTTCCCATGTGGAGATGAGATCTGTTCTGATTGTTTCCTTAGGAAGCCCCCATATTCTGATATTGGAAACCAGGCCTCTGAGGAGAGATACCTAGAAACCAAAGCAATGCATCAGAAGTTGGCTCAGGTTGGAGTTTCTGTCCATGATGGCCCCTTTATAAAGGGGAGCATCTCATGAGGCCATGTAGGTTTTCCCACGATAGGAGTTGTGAGATGCTCCAATCTGCAAGGATTCCTTCTGTGGGACAGTCAAGACCTGTTGGAAGGCTCCAGGACATCCTATATGGAACGGCGCCAGAGCAGGATTCCAAGGATGGATGCCTAGAGAGTCTGCTTTGCATAACAGTTGTCTCCTAGCGACAAGGCAGGTTTGATATTCTGCCTCTGGGGGAGTAATCGACGGGGCTGAGTTGAAATGTACTCTCCTGCCGAATGGTCATAATGCGGGTATGTGTCCATGGAGACCTTGGAATAGGACGGTTGCTCCGGCTACCTGAAGGTTTCTCCTAACTGGAGGCTTTTACAGAGCTCCAAAGGATAAGTTTCCCATGTGAAGACAAGATTTGTTCTGATTGGTATCTCTGGAATCCCCCATATGCTGGTATTGGAAAACAGGCCTCTGAGGAGAGATGCTTAGAAAAAAAAGCAATGGAACCAATTACATTCTAGGGGCCAGTCCAGTTTAATCTTCTTCTCTTGGGTTATCTGTCTACGGGTGAGTTGACGTCGTTGCTCAGCTTGTGAGAGATCGCCCCTCTTTGTCCTGGGTGGCCTACACTATTGGCATGGCCTCTGGGACTTTGGAGGTTTCTCCTTATCTGTAGGGTTGTGGCCAATGGAATGGGAAGAATTTCCTTGGAGAGGGCAGGCACAGTCCTGAGGTGTGGCTCCAGGGGCCTCAGTCTGGAGGGTGTGTGGGACAGGGATGTCAGGATAGAAGTCTGAAAACACAAACTCGGCTTAGGTTTGGGGACGTAGGTATGGCAGGCCCAATCTACAGACTATGAGGAGAATTTTTTGGGCTATGACCTAAGGGTGAGTGTGAACGCTTGCTGAAGCTTATGTCTCTGGATTTTGTGTCAATAGTGGCCGTGGAATGTCGGGCTGGCCTCATGGGCCATGGACGAGTCTTTCTCTCTGGACCCCAATCACTTGGGATGGCCCAATCCCAAGTGATTGGGGTCATTCTGTGAGTGGGAGGAGTCCTTTCTGTGTTTATTTACCTCAAATGTCCCACCAAAGAGGGATTCCAGAGCAGAGCCCTGAGTAGGGGTGACTAGATGTCTCTACCTCTGGTTAAGATTGGGTGACTTGGGGCATGGCAGGCCCCATATGCGGGCTCATGGTCCAGCCACTGAGAGGCTTTACTTGAGGACAGGGCTCAAACTGAGGGTCCCAATGTGTGTTTGAGCCCACCGCAGCTCTTAAGCATAGGCAGGGCCTCATGGACCCTACACTACCCTCAGGGGCCCTACTACTACCCCTGTAGGCCCTACAGGGGTCCTACACTGAACGTTGGACAAGATGCCAACCACAAGATTCTGGCGAGAGGGAAGGAGGAGTTCTGATTTCTGCATCACGTTCACCCATGGGAAGTGAGTAGAGATAAGGTCTAGGATTCTGTAGCCTGAAAACCGAAGTTGGAAAGAGATGGCGACCTAAGGCCATGGCGGTTCAGATGTTCTCAGTGTACTGCAAGCTGTCTGGGTGTCGGTTGGGAATTCAGGCCTCAGGTTCTGTCAGACAGGGCATTAGTGCACAGGCTAGACTATATAATTGGTGTACAGTTGAGTGACGTTCAGGTTTATCCTCATTTGAGGTTTCTGGGTAGACCCATAGGGCAATATTTTTCTTCTAGAGGGCAGGCAGAGTGCAGCACTGTGTCATCGGAAATCCCAAAATAGAGGGCGTGTGGTCCAGGAGAGTGAGGACGGAAGTCGGAGAACACTAGCTACGCTTAGGTTTTGGGGTGAGGGCACAGCAGGTACACTCTGAAGAGCTGAATCAAGATCTCGTGCATCTGAAGTCAAGGCGAAGATCAGCTGTTGGCTCAGGTTGGAGTTTCTTTCCATGATCTGCCTTCATGAAGATTGGGGGCATCATGTGACCTTGGAAGCTTTCCATGATATGAGTTGTTAGGTGGTCCATGCACAAGGACTCCTGTGGGACAGTCGAGACCTGTTGGATGGCTCAAGGATGTCCCATAAGGAACGACGCAAGAGCAGGGTTCTAAGGATGGATGCCTGAAGAGCCCAACTCGCATTTCAATTGTCTCCTAGCGACAAGGCAGGTTCAATCTGCTGGCTCTGGAGTAGCAACCGAGGGGGTTTAGTTGAAATGGACTCTCCTGAGGATGGGTCATAATTTGGGATTGTGTCCATGGAGATATTCAAATGGGGCAGTGGCTCCAGTGACCTGAAGTTTTCTCCTAACTGGAGGTTATGACACAGCTCCATAGAGCAAGATTCCCATGTGGAGACGAGATTTTTTCTGATAGGTAGCTCTGGAAACCCCCTTATGCTGGTATTGGAATCCAGGCCTCTGAGGAGAGATGCCTGAAAACAAAAGCAATGGATCCAATTAGGGCCTAGGTGCCTGTCTTGTTCAATATTCTTTTCTATGGATATCTGTCTAAGGTTCTGATTGGAGGTAGTGGCTCAGCTTGTGCCAGAGGGTCCCTGTATGTCCAGGACATCCTACACTATTGGGATGGCCTCAGAGATTTTGGATGATTCTCCTAATCTGTCAGGTTGTGCCAAATGAATGAGCAGAATTCCCTTGGAGAGGGCAGGCACAGTCCTGAGGTGTGGCTCCATGGGGCCCAGCCTTTAGAATGTGTGGGTGAGGACAATGGAGACAGAAGTCTGAAAACACAAACTAGGCTTAGGTTTGGGGACATAGGTATGGCAGGCCCGATCTACAGACCTTGAGAATTTTGGGGGCTCTGAACAAAGGGCAAGTGTGTGGCGCTTTTTCAGGTTTTTGTCTCCGGATTTTGTGTCAATGGTGGCCGTGGAATGTCAGGCTGGCCTCATCGACCATGGATGAGTATTTCTCTCTGTGGATTTGGCCAGATTCCAAGTGTTTGGGGTCATTCTTTGGATGGTAGGAGTCCTTACTTTTCTTTTTTCTTTATCTTAGTTTTTTTTTTTTTGTTTTGTTTTGTTTTTTTTTGTTTTTTTTTGTTTTTTTTTTACCTTATGTGTCCCACCAAAGAGGGATTCCAGAAAAGAGCTCTGAATAAGGTTGACTAGACTTCTCAAGCTCTGGCTAGGATTGGGGGAGTAGGGGCATGGCAAGTCCCATATGCAGGCTCTTGGTCCAGCCCCGGAGAGGCTTTACTTGAGGCCAGGGTTCATGCTTAGGGTCCTAATGTGTGTTTGTGCCCATCGCAGCCCTCAAGCATGTCTGAGGCCTCATGGGCCATGCTGGGTTCTCATATACTGAACGTTGGACAACATGCCAACCACAAGGTTTCTGGTCATGGGGAAGGTGAAGTTCTGATTTCTGCATCACGTACATCACTTAGTTGTGAGTGGAGATAATGTCTAGGTTCTGAAGCCTGAAGACCAAGGTTGGGAAGAGATGATGACCGAAGGCCATGGCATGTTCGATGTGTTCAGTGTGAGGCCAGGTGTCTGGGTGTCGGTCACGAGGTCTGGGGTCAGGCTGTGTCAGACAGGGCATTAGTGCCCAGGCTAGACTGTATAATTGGGGTACAGTCTAGAGAATTGCAGGTTGATCCTCATTTGATGTTTCTGGGTAGACCCCTAGGGCAACGTCTCTCTTCTGGAGGGCAGGCAGAGTGCTGCATTTTGTCTCCAGAATTCCCAAAGTGGAAGGCTTGTGGGCCAGGAGTGTGAGGACGGAAGTCTGAGAACGTGAGCTGGCTTAGGTTTTGGGGCGAGGGCAAGGCAGGCACACTCTGCAGAGCTGAATTGAGATCTCATGCATCTGAAGTCAGGGCGAGGATCAGACGGGAGTTTCTGTCCATGATGTCCTCTACCTGAAGGTGGAGGCATCACGAGGCCATGGAGGTTTTCCCACGGTGCGAGTGTGTGATGCTGCAAACCACAAGGATTCCTTCTGCAGGACAGTTGAGACCTGTTGAATGGATCAAGGACACCCCATTAGGAATTTCTCCAGAGCAGAGTTCTAACAACGGATACCTGGGCAACGGACTCGCATTCCAATTGTCTCCTAGTGACAAAGCAGGTTTGATCTGCTGGCACTGGGTGAGCAACCGCCAGGTTTGAGTTGAAATGAACTCTCCTGAGGATGGGTCATAATGTGGGATTGTGTCCATTGAGACATTGGAATGGGGCGGTGGCTCCAGTGACGTGAAATTTTCTCCTAACTGGAGGTTTTGACACAGTTCCATATAGCATGATTCCCATGTGGCAAGCGATTTGTTCTGATTGGTAGCTCCAGAAACCCCCATGTGCTGGTATTGGAATCCAGGCCTCTGAGGAGAGATACGTGAAAACAAAAGCAATGGATCCGTTTAGGGCCTAGGCGCCTGTCCTGTTCAATCTTCTTTTCTATGGATATCTATCTACAGGTCTGATTGGAGGTAGTGGCTCAGCTTGTGGCAGATGGTCCCTGTTTGTCCCGGACATCCTACAATATTGGGGTGGCCTCGGGGACTTCGGATGTTTCTCCTAATCTGTCAGGTTGTGCCAAAGGAATGAGCAGAATTCCCATGGAGAGGGCAGGCACAGTCCTGAGGTGTGGCTCCATGGGGCCAAGCCTTGAGGGTGTGTGGGCCAGGACAATGGAGACAGAAGTCTGAAAACACAAACGTGGCTTAGGTTTGGGGGACATAGGTATGGCAGGCCCGATCTACAGACCGTGAGAATTTTTCAGGCTTTGAACAAAGGGCGAGTGTGTGGCGCTTTTTCAGGCTTTTATCTCCGGATTTTGTGTCAATGGTGGCCGTGGAATGTCAGGATGGCCTCATCAGCCATGGACGAGTATTTCTCTCTGTGAATTTGGCCCAATTCCAAGTGTTTGCGGTCATTCTTTGGACAGTAGGAGTCCTTTCTCTATTTTTTTTTTAACCTCATGTGTCCCACCAAGGAGGGATTCTAGAGAAGAGATCTGAGTAGGGGTGACTAGACTTCTCAAGCACTGGTTAAGGCTTGGGGAGTAGGGGCATGGTAATCTCCATATGTGGGCTCTTGGTCCATCCCCGGAGAGGCTTTACTTGAGGCCAGGGATCATGCTTAGGATCCTAATGTGTGTTTGTGCCCATCACAGCCCTCAAGCATGTCTGGGGCCTCATGGGCCATGCTGGTTTCTCCTACACTGCACGTTGGTCAACATGCCAACCACAGGGTTTCTGGTCATGGGGAAGGAGGAGTTCTGATTTCTGCATCACGTACACGGCATGGCAGTGAGTAGAGATAAGGTCTAGATTCTGAAGCCTGAAAACCGAGGTTGGTAAGAGATGACAACCTAAGGCCATGGTGGGTCCAATGCACTTAGTGTGCGGCCAGATGTCTGTGTCCATCATGAGGTCTGGGCTCAGGCTGTGTCAGGCAGGGCATTAGTCCCCAGGCTAGACTGTATAATTGGGGTACAGTCGAGTGATGTGAAGGTTGGTCCTCATTTGGGGTTTCTGGTTGGCCCCATAGGGCAAAGATTTTCTTCTGCAGGGCAGGCAGAGTGCTGCATTCTGGCTCCAGAATTGCCAACTTCAGGGCTTGTGGGCCAGGTGTTTTAGGACAGAAGTCTGAGAACACAAGTTCAGCTTTGAATTCGCAGCGGTGACATGGCAGGCACACTCTACAGACCTGAAATGAGATCTCGTGCATCTGAATTCAGGGCGAGAATCAGATGTTGGCTTAGGTTGGAGTTTCTGTACATGATGTCCCCTTCATGAAGGTGGGGGGGGGCATCAGGAAACCATGGAAGATTTCCAACTTTGTGAGTGTGTGATGCTCTAAACCACAAGGATTCCGTCAGCGGGACAGTCACGACTTTTTGGATGGATCAAGGACGTCCCATAAGAAATGCTCCAAAGCACAGTTCTAATGATGGATGCCTGGGCAGTCCAACTTGCATTCCAGTTGTGTCCTAGTGAAAAGGAGGATTTGATCTGCTGTCACTGGGGGAACAACCGAGGGGGCTGAATTGAAATGGAATCTCATGAGGATCAGTCGATGTGGATTTGTGTCCATGGATCCCTTGGAATGGGGCAGTGGCTCTGTTGCCCTGAAGAATTCTCCTAACCTGAGGTTTTGATGCAGCTCCAAAGAGCAAGTTTCCCATGTAGAGACGAGATTTGTTCTGAAACCCCCACAACCTGGTACTGGAAACCAAGCATCTGGGGAACAATGCCTGGAATCCAAAGCAATGGATCTGATTACAGTCTAGGGGCCTGTCTTTTTCAATATTCTCCTCTGAGTGTCTCTGTCTAAGATTCAGAATGGAGGTCACTGCTCAGCTTGTGTCAGATCACCCATGTTTGTTGGGGGAGGCCAACACTATTGGGCTGGTCTTGGGAATTGGAGGTTTCTCCTAATCTGTAAGGTTGTGGCAAATGAAACGGGCAGAGTTCCCTTGGAGAGCACTGGCACAGTCCTTAGGTGTGACACAACCTTTCTGGGTGTCATCCAGGAGGTCCAGGCTCAGGCTGTGTCAGACAGGGCATTAGTGCCAAGCTTAGACTGTATAATTGGAGTAAAGTTGAGTGGCATGCAGGTTGATCCTCATTTGGCGTTTCTGGGTAGCCCCAGGGGCAACGTTTTTCTTCTGGAGGGAAGGAAGAGTGCTGCATTGTGGCGACCGAATTCTCACACTGGAGGGCTTGTGGGCCAGAATTGTGAGGAAGGAAGTGTGAGAACACAATCTAGGCTTAGGTTTTGGGTCAAGATCATGGCAGGCACACTCTGTAGAGCTAGATCTAAATCTCATGCATCTGAAGTCAGGGCGAGGATCAGACGTAGGCTCAGGTTGAAGTTTCTGTTCAGGATGGCCCCTTCATGATGGTGGGGGGCATCATGGGGCTATGGAGACTTTCCCACGATTGGCATTGTATGTTGCTCCAATCGGCAAGGATTCCTTCTACGGGACAGTCGAGACCGGTCAGATTGCTCCAGGACGTCCCATGCGGAACCACGGCAGTGCAGGGTTCTAAGGATGGATTTCTGGAGTGCCCGCCTGACATTACTATTGTCTCCTAGTGACAAGGCAGGTTCGATCTGCTTCTTTTGGGGAGCAACCAAAGGTGATGTGTTGAAATGGACTCGCCTGCTGATGGGTCATAATGTGGGTTTGTGTCCATGGAGACCTTGGAATGGGGTGTTGGCTGCTGGGACCTGAAGGTTTCCCTTAACTGGAGGTTGTGACACAGCTCCAAAATGCATGTTTCCCATGTGGAAATGAGATTTGTTCAGACTGGTACCTCCAGAAGAACACATATGCTGGTATTGGAAACCAGGCCTCTGAGGAGAGATGCCTGGAATCAAAAGCAATGGATCTGATTAGGGCCTAGGTGCCTGTCCGGTTCAATCTTCTTCTCTGGGGTTATCTGTCTATGGGTCTGAGTTGAGGTAGTTGCTCATCTTGGGACAGATCACCCTGTTTGCCCTGAGTGGCCAACACTATTGGGATGGCCTCAGGGACGTTGGAGTGTTCTCGTAATCTTTAGGGTTGTGGCCAATGGAATGGGCAGAATTTGCTTGGAGAAGGCAGGCACAGTCCTGAGGCATGGCTCCAGGGGCCCCAGCCTGGAGGGTGTGTGGGCCAGGACAGTGGGGACAGAAATCTGAAAACCCAAACTCAGCTTAGGTTTGGGGACGTAGGTATGACAGGCCTGATCTATAGACCGTGAGGAGAATTTTTCAGGCTCTGAACAAAGGGCAAGTGTGAGGCATATCTCCAGGCTTTTGTCTCTAGATTTTGTGTCAATGGTGGCCATGGAATGACGGGATGGCCTCTTTGGCCATGGATGATTCTTTCTCTTTTAAGATTTGTCAGATCCCAAGTTTTGGGGCTCATTCAGGGGATGGAGGAGACCCTTCGATATTTTTTTCCTCAGGGGTTCCAGAGCAGAGACCTGAATAGGGGTGACTAGACCTCTCAACCTCTCATTAATATTGGGGGACTAGGGATGGCAATGCGGGTTCTTGGTCCAGCCCCTGAGAGGCTTTACTTGAGGACAGGGCTCACACTGAGGGTCCCAATTTGTTTGTGCCTATTGCGGTTCTCAAGCATGGGCGGGGACTCATGGGCTACACTGGATTCTCCTACACTGAACGTTGGAAAACATGCCAACCACAAGGTTTCTTCCCTTGAGGAAGAAGGAGTTTCATTCTGCATCACGTTCACCCCTGGGTAGTGAGTATATATAAGGTCTAGGTTCTGAAGCCTGAAAACCAAGGTTGGGAAGAGATGATGACCTAAAGCCATGGCGGGTCTGATGTGCTCAGTGTACAGCCAGCTGTCTGGGTGTCGGTTGGGAATTCAGACCTCAGGCTGTGCAAGACAGGGCATTAACGCCTAAGCGAAACTGTATAATTGGGGTAGAGTCAAGTGGCATGCAGGTTGATCCTCATTTGGTGTTTCTGGTTAGCCCCATAGGACAACGTTTCTCTTCTGGAGGGCAGTCAGAGTGCTGCATTGTGTCTCTCCAGAATTCCCTAACTGGAGGGCTGGTGGGCTCGGAGTGTGAGGACGAAGTCTGAGAATAATAGCTAGGTTTTGCTTCGGGGCGGGGTTTCGGCAGGCACACTCTGCAGAGTTGAATCAAGATTTCGTGCATCTGAAGTCAGGGCAAGGATTAGACGTTGGCTCAGGTTGGAGTTTCTGTCCAAGATGGCTCTTTCATGAAGGGGACAGTGCACCATGAGGCCACAGAGCTTTTCCCATGATGGGAGTTGTGAGGTGCTCCAAAGCGCAAGGATTCCTTCTGCAGGACAGCTGTGACCTGTTGGATGGCTCCAGGACGTCCCATATGGAATTACTTCAGAGTAGTTTTCTACAGATGGATGCCTAGCCAGCCCACCTCACATTCCAATTGTCTCCTAGTGACAAGATAGGTTCGATCTGCTGGCTCTAGGGGAGCACCCAAGGGCACTGAGTTGAAATAGACTCTCCTGCAGATGGGTCCTAATGTGGGATTGTGTCCATGGAGACCTTGGAATGAGGTGGTGGCACCGGGGCCCTGAGAGATTTTCCTAGCCGGAGGTTTTGACACAGCTTGAAAGAGCACGTTTCCCATGTGGAGAAGACATTTGTTCTGACTGATGACTCAGGAAACCCCCATATGGTGGTATTGAAAACCAGGCCTCTGAGGTTCTGACATAGCTCCACGAGCAAGTTTCCAATGTGCAGACAAGACTTGCTCTGAAGGGGCCTCTGGAAACCCCATAGGCTGGTATTAGAAACCAGGCCTCTGAGAAGAGATGCCTGGAAACCAAAGCAATGGATCTGATTAGGGCCTAAGGGCCTGTCCAGTTCAATGTTCTTCTCTGGGGACATCTGTCCCCGAGTTGGTGTGGAGCTAGTTTCACAGCTAGTGTCAGATCACCCCTGTTTGTTCCAAGCGGCCTACAATATTGGTATGGTCCCAGGGACATTGGAGATTTCTCCTGATTTATATGGTTGTGGCCAATGGAATATGAAGAATTCCCTTTGAGAGGGAAGGACAATCCTGAGGTGTGGTTCCAGGGGCCCTAGCCTGGAGGGTGTGTGTTTTCAGACAACTGTCCAAACAGCCCAGGTATACACAACCTACAGGCTCAGGCCCCTGGAGCCAAACCTGAGGACTGTACTTCCCCTCTCCAAGGGAATTGTGTGTGCCCATTCCAATGGCCACAACCTTTCTAATAGGATAAACCTCCAAAGTCCCTGATCCATCTCAATAGTGGTGACTTCCCAGGAAAAACAGGGGCAATCTGAGCCAAACTGAGCACCTACCTGCACTCAGACCCATAGACAGATGTCCCCAGAGGTAAAAAGGAAAGAACAGGCCCCTAGGCACTAATCAGATCCATTGCTTTGGTTTCCAGGCATCTCTCCTCAGAGGCCTGGATTTCAAAAGCAGCATCTAGCTGTTTCGTGACCCACACATCAGAAAACATCTCATCTACACATGGGAAACTTGCACGTTGGAGCTGTGTCAAAGCCTCTGTTTAGGAGAACCCTTTAGGGCCCCAGTGCCTCCGCTTCATTCCAAGGTCTCCATACACAAAAGCACATTAGGACCCATCCCCAGGGGTGTCCATTTCAACTCAGCGTCCTCGGTTGCTCCCAACAGATCCAGGAGATTTAACCTGTCTTGTTGCTAGGAGACAATTGGAATGCGAGGTGGGCTACCCAGCCATCCATCCTTAGACCCTGCTCAGAATCATTGGCCTGGAGCCAAACGACAGGTCTCAATTGTCCTGCAGAAGACTCTCTGCAGTTTGGAGCTTCTCACAACTCCCATCGTGGGAAAACACCCATGGCCTCGTGATGCCCCCCCATTCATGAAGGGGCCATCAGGGACAGAAACTCCAACCTGATCGATCGTCTGATCCTCGCCCTGACTTCAGATGCACGAGATCTAGATTCAGGTCTGTAGATTGTGCCTGCCATGGCCTCACCCAGAAACCTAAGCCTAGCTTGTGTTCTCAAACTTTTGTCGTCAGACTTCTGGCCCACAAGCCCTCCAGTTTGCCAATCCAGAACTACAATGCAGCACTCTGCCGGCCCTCCAGAAGAAAAACATTGTCCTCTGGTGCTACCCAGTAACCCCAAATGAGGATCAACCTGCACCGACCTTGGCTGTACCCCAAATACATAGGCTGACCAGGGCACTAATGCCCTTTCTGACACAGCCTGAGCCTGGACCCCCTTGCCCCTACCAGACAGCTGGCCGCACACTGAGCACATCGAGCCGCCATGGCCTTAGGGCGTCATCTCTTCCCACCGTCGGTTTTCAGGTTTCAGAACGTAGACCTTATCTCCAATCACTTCCCAGGGTTGAAGGTGATGCAGAAATCAGAACTCCTTCCCCATGGCAAGAAACCTTGTGGTTGGCATGGTGTCCAACGTTCAGTGTAGTTGAAACCAGTGTGGCCCATGAGGCCCCACCCATGCTCGTGGGCCACATTGGTCACAAACACACATTGTGACCCTCAGGCCGAGCCCAATCCTCAAGTAAGGCCACTCAGTGGCTGGATGAAGAGATAGCATATTGGGCTTGCCATGCCCGTAGGCCCCAATTTTTAACCATAGTTCGGGTTGTCCCTTGAGTCTTCCCCACGGCTTTGCTTTGGAATTCCTCTTCTGGTGGGACACCTGAGGTAACAAAACTGAAATGAGTCCTCCCATCCCACAGATTGACGAAAAGCAATTGGGAATCGGGCCAAATCCTCAGAGAGGAAGATTCGTCCATGGCCATGAGGCCTCCCCGACATTCCACGGCCATCGCTGATACAAAATCCAGAGACAAAAGCCTGAGCAAGAGCCTCAGACTCGCACTTTCTTCATATCCTGAAGAGTTCTTCTCATGGTTTGTAGATCGGGCCTGCCATACCTACGTCCCCATTCCTAAGCTGAGTTTCTGTTTTCAGACTTCTGTCCTCAAAGTCTTGGGCCACTCACCCTTCAGGCTGGGCCCCTGGAGCAACACATTAGGACTGTGCCTACTAATCCATGGGAATTCTGCCCATTCCATGGTCCAAAATCGTACAAATTAGGAGAAACCTCCAAAGTCCCTGAGGCCATCCCAATAGTGTAGGTCGCCCGGAACAAACAAGGGCTGTCTGACACCAGCTGATAATCGACCTCCACTCATACCATAGATGGATGTCCCCAGAGAAGAAGATTGAACCACACAGGACCCTAGGCCATAATAGGATCCATTGCTTTGGGTTACAGGCATGTGTCCTCAAAAGCCTGATTCCAATACGAGCATAGGGGTTTTCCTGAGGCACCCATCAGAACTCATCTCGTCTCCACAAGGAAACCTGTGCATGGGAGCCATGTTCAAAGCTTAGGAGAGTACTTCAGGGTCCCGGTGCCACCGCCCCATTCCAAGGCCCTCATGGACACAAAAACACATTAGGACCCATCCTCAGGAAAGTCCATTTCAACTCAGCCACCCAGGTTGCTCTGGCAGAGCCATCAGATCTAAACTGTCTTGTTGCTAGGAGACAATTGGAATGCGAGGCGGGCTTCCCAGGCATCCATCCGCGAACGGTGCTCTGGAGTCATTCCATATGGGATGTCCTGGAGCTGTCCAACAGGTCTCAATTGTCCCGCAGAAGGATCCATGAATGGGGCATACCACAACTCCCAACGTGGGAAAACCTCAATGGCCTTGAGATTCCGCTCCCTTCATGAAGTGGCCGTCATGCTCAGAAACTCCAACCTGAGCCAACCTCTGATCCTCGCCCTGACTTCAGATGCATGAGACATTGGTTCAGATCTGCAGGGGGTACCTGCCGTGCCCTCGCCCTGAAACCCAAGTCTAGCTTGTCTTCTCAGTTTTCTGTCCTCACACTCCTGGCCCCGAAGCCCTTAAGTTTGGCAATTCCGGACCCACAATGGAGCACTCTGCCTGCCCTCTAGAAAAAAAATTATTGCCTCGTGAGCTGCCCAGGCACCTTAAATGAGGGTAAACCTACACAGCACTCGAATTTACCCAAATTATATAGTCTAACCTCTGCACTAATGCACTGTCGAACACAACCTGAGCCCGGACTTCCTGACTAACACCCAGAAAGCTGACCGCACACTGAGCACATAAAACCCGCCATGGCCTTAGGTCATCATCTCTTCCCTACCTCAGTTTTCAGGCTTCAGAACCGAGACCTTATTCCAATCACTGCCCAGGGGTGAGTGTGATGCAGAAATCAGAACTCCTCCTTACCCATGGCAAGAACCCTGTGGTTGGCACGTTGTCCAACATTCAGTGTAGGAGAAACAAGCATTCACCCTGAGGCCCCGCCCAATCTTGAGTGCGACAAGGGCATACACACGCATTGTGACCCTCAGCATGAGTCCTGTCCTCTAGTAAGTCCTCTCAGTTGCTGGACCATTAGATGTCATAATGGGCTTGACATATCCCTAGGCCCCAATTTTTAACCAAATTTCTGATGGTCCAGTCGCCCCTCCCCAGGGCTCTACTCTGGAATCCCTCATTTGGTGGGACACCTGAGGATAAAAAAGTAAAAAACAACAATAAAAAAAAAACGGACTTCTTCCAGCTCACAGAATGACCCCAAACTCTTTGGACGGGGCCAAACCACCAGAGAGTAAGACTCGTCCATTTCCCATGAAGTCACCCAGAAATTCCACGACCATGAGTGACCCGATATCCAGAGACAAAAACTTGAGCAGGAGCCTCACACTCGCCCTCTTTCAAATCCCGAAGAGTTCTCCTCATGGTCTGTAGATCAGTCCTACCATACCTATGACCCGAAACATAAGCCGAGTTTGTGTTTTCAGACAACTGTCCAAACAGCCCTGGCCTACACAACCTACAGGCTCAGGCCCCTGGAGCCAAACCTGAGGACTGTACTTGCCTCTCCAAGGGAATTGTGTGTGCCCATTCCAATGGCCACAACCCTTCTAATAGTATAAACCTCCAAAGACCCTGATCCATCTCAATAGTGGTGGCTTCCCAGGAAAAACAGGGGCAATCTGAGCCCAACTGAGCACCTACCTGCACTCAGACCCATAGACAGATGTGCCCAGAGGTAAAAAGGAAAGAACAGGCCCCTAGGCACTAATCAGATCCATTGCTTTGGTTTCCAGGCATCTCTCCTCAGAGGCCTGGATTTGAAAAGCAGCATATAGCTGTTTCTTGACTCACCCATCAGAAAACATCTCATCTACACATGGGAAACTTGCAAGTTGGAGCTGTGTCAAAGCCTCTGTTTAGGAGAACCCTTTAGGGCCCCAGTGCCACCGCTTCATTCCAAGGTCTCCATAGACACAAAAGCACGTTAGGACCCATCCCCAGGGGTGTCCATTTCAACTCAGCGTCCTCGGTTGCTCCCCACAGATCCAGGAGATCTAACCTGTCTGGTTGCTAGGAGACAATTGGAATGCGAGGTGGGCTACCCAGCCATCCATCCTTAGAACCCTGCTCAGAATCATTGGTCTGGAGCCAAACAACAGGTCTCAATTGTCCTGCAGAAGACTCTCTGCAGTTTGGAGCTTCTCACAACTACCATCGTGGGAAAACCCCCATGGCCTCGTGATGCCCCCGCCCATTCATGAAGGGGCCATCCGGGACAGAAACTTCAACCTGAGCGATCGTCTGATCCTCGCCCTGACTTCAGATGCACGAGATCTCGATTCAGGTCTGTAGATTGTGCGTGCCATGGCCTCACCCAGAAACCTAAGCCTAGCTTGTGTTCTCAGACTTTTGTCGTCAGACTACTGGCCCACAAGCCCTCCAGTTTGGCAATCCAGAACTACAATGCAGCACTCTGCCGGCCCTCTAGAAGAAAAACATTGTCCTCTGGTGCTACCCAGTAATCCCAAATGAGGATCAACCTGCACCGACCTTGGCTGTACCCCAAATACATAGGCTGACCAGGGCACTAATGCCCTTTCTGACACAGCCTGAGCCTGGACCCCCTGGCCCCTCCCAGACAGCTGGCCGCACACTGAGCACATCGAGCCGCAATGGCCTTAGGTCGTCATCTCTTCCCAACATCAGTTTTCAGGTTTCAGAACCTAGACCTTATATCCAATCACTGCCCAGGGTTGAAGGTGATGCAGAAATGAGAACTCCTTCCCCATGGCAAGAAACCTTGTGGTTGGCATGTTGTCCAACGTTCAAGGTAGTTGAAACCAGTGTGGACCCACAATGCAGCACTCTGCCTGCCCTCTAGAAAAAAAAAATATTGCCTCATGAGCTGCCCAGGCACCTTAAATGAGGGTAAACCTACACAGCACTCAACTTTACCCAAATTATATAGTCTAACCTGGGCACTAATGCACTGTCGAACAAAACCTGAGCCCAGACCTCCTGACCAACACCCAGAAAGCAGACCGCACACTGAGCACATAATACCCGCCATGGCCTTAGGTCATCATCTCTTCCCTACCTCAGTTTTCAGGCTTCAGAACCGAGACCTTATCTCTAATCACAGCCCAGGTGTGAGTGTGATGTAGAAATCAAAACTCCTCTTTACCCATGGCAAGAACCCTTGTGGTTGGCTCGTTGTCCAACGTTCAGTGTAGGAGAAACCAGCATTCACCCTGAGGCCCCGCCCATTCTTGAGTGCGACGAGGGCATACACAAACATTGTGACTTTCAGCATGAGTCCTGTCCTCTAGTAAGTCCTCTCAGTGGCTGGACCATTAGATGTGATAATGGGCTTGACATGTCTCTAGGCCCCAATGTTTAACCAGATTTCTGATTGTCCAGTCGCCCCTCCCAGGGCTCTACTCTGGAATCCCTCATTTGGTGGGACACCTGAGGTTAAAAAAGAAAAACAACAACAACAACCAAAAAAAAAAAAAAAACGGACTTCTTCCTGCCCAAAGAATGACCCCAAACTCTTTGGACGGGGCCGAACCACCAGAAAGTAAGACTCGTCCATTTCCCATGAAGTCACCCAGAAATTCCACGACCATGAGTGACACGATATCCAGAGACAAACACTTGAGCAGGAGCCTCACACTCGCCCTTCATTCAAATCCCGAAGAGTTCTCCTCATGGTCTGTAGATCAGTCCTGCCATACCTATGACCCGAAACATAAGCCCAGTTTGTGTTTTCAGAGAACTGACCAAACAGCCCTGTCCTACACAACCTACAGGCTCAGGCCCCTGGACCCAAACCTGAGGACTGTACTTGCCCTCTTCAAGGGAATTGTGTGTGCCCATTCCAATGGCCACAAGCCTTCTAATAGGATAAATCCACAAAGTCCCTGATCCATCTCAATAGTGGTGGCGTCCCAGGAAAAACAGGGGCAATCTGAGCCCAACTGAGCACCTACCTGCACTCAGACCCATAGAAAGATGTCCCCAGAGGTAAAAAGAAAAGAACAGGCCCCTAGGCACTAATCAGATCCATTGCTTTGGTTTCCAGGCATCTCTCCTCAGAGGCCTGGATTTCAAAAGCAGTATATAGCTGTTTCTTGACTCACCCATCAGAAAACATCTCATCTACACATGGGAAACTTGCACGTTGGAGCTGTGTCAAAGCCTCTGTTTAGGAGAACCCTTTAGGGCCCCAGTGCCACCGCTTCATTCCAAGGTCTCCATAGACACAAAAGCACGTTAGGACCCATCCCCAGGGGTGTCCATTTCAAATCAGCGTCCTCGGTTGCTCCCCACAGATCCAGGAGATCTAACCTGTCTTGTTGCTAGGAAACAATTGGAATGCGAGGTGGGCTACCCAGCCATCCCTCCTTAGAACCCTGCTCAGAATCATTGGCTTGGAGCCAAACAACAGGTCTCAATTGTCCTGCAGAAGACACTCTGCAGTTTGGAGCTTCTCACAACTCCCATCGTTGGAAAGCCCCCATGGCCTCGTGATGACCCCCCATTCATGAAGGGGCCATCAGGGACAGAAACTCCAACCTGATCGATCGTCTGATCCTCGCCCTGACTTCAGATGCACGAGATCTCGATTCAGGTCTGTAGATTGTGCCTGCCATGTCCTCACCCAGAAACCTAAACCTAGCTTGTGTTCTCAGACTTTTGTCGTCAGACAACTGGTTCACAAGCCCTCCAGTTTGGCAATCCAGAACTACAATGCAGCACTCTGCCGGCCCTCCAGAAGAAAAACATTGTCCTCTGGGGCTACACAGTCATCCCAAATGAGGATCAACCTGCACCGACCTTGGCTGTACCCCAAATACATAGGCTGACCAGGTCATTAATGCCCTTTCTGACACAGCCTGATCCTGGAACCCCTGGCCCCTCCCAGACAGCTGTCCGCACACTGAGCACATCGAGCCGCCATGGCTATACGTCGTCATCTCTTCCCAACCTCAGTTTTCAGGATTCAGAACCTAGACCTTATCTCCAATCACTGCCCAGGGTTGAAGGTGATGCAGAAATCAGAACTCCTTCCCCATGGCAAGAAACCTTGTGGTTGGCATGTTGTCCAACGTTTAGTGTAGTTGAAACCAGTGTGGCCCATGAGGCCCCGCCCATGCTCGCGGGCCACATTGTTCACAAACACACATTGTGACCCTCAGGCTGAGCCCAGTACTCAAGTAAGGCCACTCAGTGGCTGGATGAAGAGATAGCATATTGGGCTTGCCATGCCCGTAGGCCCCAATTTTTAACCATAGTTCGGGTTGTCCCTTCAGTCTTCCCCACGGCTTGGCTTTGGAATTCCTCTTTTGGTGGGACACCTGAGGTCACAAACCTGAAAGGAGACCTCCCATCCCACAGATTGACGAAAAGCAATTGGGAATCGGGCCAAATCCTCAGAGAGGAAGATTCGTCTATGGCCCATGAGGCCTCCCCGACATTCCACGGCAGTTGCTGATACAAAATCCAGAGACAAAAGCCTGAGCAAACGCCTCAGACTCGCACTTTCTTCATATCCTGAAGAGTTCTTCTCATGGTTTGTAGATCGGGCCTGCCATACCTACGTCCCCAAACCTAAGGTGAGTTTGTGTTTTCAGACTTCTGTCCTCAAAGTCTTGGGCCACACACCCTCCAGGCTGGGCGCCTGGAGCCACACATTAGGATTGTGCCTACCAATCCATGGGAATTCTGCCCATTCCATGGTCCAAAATCGTACAAATTAGGAGAAACCTCCAAAGTCCCTGAGGCCATCCCAATAGTGTAGGTCGCACAGAAGAAACAAGGGCTGTCTGACACCAACTGATAATCGACCTCCACTCATACCATAGATGGATGTCCCCAGAGAAGAAGATTTTACCAGACAGGACCCTAGGCCATAATAGGATCCATTGCTTTGGTTTACAGGCATGTCTCCTCAAAAGCCTGATTCCAATTCGAGCATAGGGGTTTTCCTGAGGCACCCATCAGAACTCATCTCGTCTCCACAAGGAAACCTGTGCATGGGAGCTATGTCCAAAGCTTAGGAGAGTATTTCAGGGTCCCGGTCCCACCGCCCCATTTCAAGGCCCTCATGGATATAAAAACCCATTAGGACACATCCTCAGGAAAGTCCATTTCAACTCAGCCACCCCGGTTGCTCCCGCAGAGCCACCAGATCTAATCTGTCTTGTTGCTAGGAGACAATTGGAATGCGAGGCGGGCTTTCCAGGCATCCATCCTCGAAGTGTGCTCTGGAGTCATTCCGTATGGGATGTCCTGGAGCTGTCCAACAGGTCTCAATTGTTCCGCAGAAGGAATCCTTGAAGGGGGCATCCCACAACTCCCAACGTGGGAAAACCTCAATGGCCTCGAGATTCTGCTCCCTTCATGAAGCGACCGTCATGCACAGAAACTTCAACCTGAGCCAACGTCTGATCCTCGCCTGACTTCAGATGCATGAGATATTGGTTCAGATCTGAAGGGGGTACCTGCCATGCCCTCGCCCTGAAAGCCAAGTCTAGCTTGTCTTCTCAGACTTCCGTCCTCACACTCCGGGCCCCGAAGCACTCAAGTTTGGCAATTCCGGACCCACAGTGCAGCACTCTGCCTGCCCTGTAGAAAAAAATTATTGCTTCATGAGCTGCCCAGGCACCTTAAATGAGAATAAACCTACACAGCACTCGACTTTACCCAAATTATATAGTCTAACTTGGGCACTAAACCACTGTCGGACACAACCTGAGCCCGGACCTCAGACCAACCCCCAGAAAGCTGACAGCACACTGAGCACATAAGACCTGCCATGGCCTTAGGTCATCATCTCTTCCCTACTTCAGTTTTCAGGCTTCAGAACCGAGACCTTATCGCCAATCACTGCCCAGGTTTGAGTGTGATGCAGAAATCAGAACTCCTCCTTACCCATGGCAAGAAACCTTGTGGTTGGCACATTGTCCAACGTTCAGAGTAGAAGAAACCAGCATTCACCCCGAGGCCCCGCCCATTCTTGAGTGCGACGGGGTCATAAACACGCATTGTGACCCTCAGCATGAGTCTTCCCCTCTAGTAAGTCTTCTCAGTGGCTGGACCATTAGATGTCATAATGGGCTTGACATGTCCCTAGGCCTTAATTTTTAACCAGATTTCTGATTGTCCAGTCGCCCCTTCCCAGGGCTCTACTCTGGAATCCCTCATTTGTTGGGACACCTGAGGTTAAAAAAGAAAACAACAACAACAACAAAACGGACGTCTTCCATCCCACAGAATGACCCCAAACTCTTTGGTCGGGGCCAAACCACCAGAGAGTAAGACTCATCCATTTCCCATGAAGTCACCCAGAAATTTCACCACCGTGAGTGACACGATATCCAGAGACAAAAACTTGAGCAAGAGCCTCACACTCGCTCTTTTTCAAATCCCGAAGAGTTCTCCTCATGGTCTCTGGATCAGTCCTGCCATAACGATGACCGGAAACATAAGCCGAGGTTGTGTTTTCAGACAACTGTCCAAACAGCCCTGGCCTACACAACCTACAGGATCAGGCCCCTGGAGCCAAGCCTGAGGACTGTACTTGCCCTCTGTAAGGGAAAAGTGTTTGCCATTTCCAATGGCCACAAAACTTCTAATAGAATAAACACCCAATACCTGATCCATCTCACTAGGGCTGGCTTCCCAGGAAAAACAGGGTCAATCTGAGCCCATCTGTGCACCTACCTGCACTCAGACCCATAGACAGATGTCCCCAGAGGTAAAAAAAAAAAAAGAACAGACCCCTAGGCACTAATCAGATCCATTGCTTTGGTTTCCAGGGTCTCTCCTCAGACGCCTGGATTTCAAAACCAGCAATGGCTTTTTCTTGATGCACCCATCAGAAAAAATCTCATCTACACATGGGAAACTAGCACGTTGGAGCTCTGTCAAAGCCTCTGTTTTGGAGAACCCGTCAGGGCCCCAGTGCCACCGCTTCATTCCAAGGTCTCGGTACACACAAAAGCACGCTAGGACCCAACCCCAGGAGAGTCCATTTCAACTCTTCCTCCTCGGTTGCTCCCCCAGATCCAGCAGATCTAACCTGTGTTGTTGCTAGGAGACAATTGGAATGCGAGGTGGGCTAACCAGCGATCCATCCTTAGAACCCTGCTCAGAATCATTGGCCTGGAGCCAAACAACAGGTCTCAATTGTCCTGCAGAAGACACTTTGCAGTTTGGAGCTTCTCACAAATCCCATCGTGGGACAACCCCCATGGCCTTGTGATGCTCCCCCTTCATGAAGGGGCTATAAGGGACAGAAACACCAACCTGAGCGATCGTCTGATCCTCGCCCTGACTTCAGATGCACGAGATCTCGATTCCGGTCTGTAGTTTCTGCGTGCCATGTCCTCAACCAGAAACCTAAGCCGATCTTGTGTTCTCAGACTTCTGTCCTCAGACTACTGGCCCACAAGCCCTCCAGTTTGGCAATCCAGAACTACAATGCAGCACTCTGCCTGCCCTCTAGAAGAAAAACATTGTCCTCTGGGGCTACCCAGTAACCCCAAGAGGATCAACCTGCACCTACCTTGGCTGTACCCCAAACATATAGGCTGACCAGGGCACTAATGCCCTTTCTGACACAGCCTGAGCCTGGACTTCCTGGCCCCAACCAGACAGCTTGCCGCACACTGAGCACATCGAGCCGCCATGGCCTTAGGTTGTCATCTCTTCCCAACCTCGGTTTTCAGGCTTTAGATTCTAGACCTTATCTCCAATCACTGCCCAGGGTTGATCCTGATGCAGAAATCAGAACTCCTTCCCCATGGCAAGAAACCTTGTGTTTGGCATATTGTCCAACTTAGAGTGTAGTTGAATCCAGTGTTGCCCATGAGGCCCCTCCATGCTCGCAGGCTACATTGGTCACAAACACACATTGTGACCCTCAGCCTGACCAAAGTCCTCAAGTAAGGCCTCTCAGTGGCTGGATGAAGAGATAGCATATTGGGCTTGCCATGCCCCTAGGCCCCAATTTTTAACCATAGTTCAGGTGGTCCCTTCAGTCTTCCCCACGGCTTGGCTTTGGAATTCCTCTTTTCGTGGGACACCTGAGGTAACAAAACTGAAAGGATGCTTCCCATCCCACAGATTGACGAAAAATAATTGGGAATCGGGCGAAATCATCATAGAGGTAGATTCGTCCATGGCCCATGAGGTATCCCCGACATTCCACGGAGATCGCTGATACAAATTCCAGAGACAAATGCCTGAGCAAGCGCCTCAGACTCACTCTATATTCAAATCTTCATGAGTTCTTCTCATGGTTTGTAGATTGTGCCTGCCATACCGATGTCCCCAAAGCTGAGTTTGAGTATCGGAATCACAATCAGAACTCTGCCTTCCACATGGCTGTAATGCTTGTTCTTCGCATGGAGTCACACATTCACGTGGGGAACCCTTCATGGCCCCTGATGCCACGCCCAAACATGAGTGCTGCTTGGGCACAAATTCACACTGTGACCCTAGCATGAGCCCCATGACAAAGAAAGGCATGTCAGGTTCGGGATGAAGATCCTGCATATAGTCCTTGTCATGCCCATAGTCACCCAGGACTAACTAGATGGTGTGTATTCCAGTTGAGGGAACCCACTGCTGTGCTCTAGAGTCCCTCTCCTGGGAGGTCCTTTGTGGCAGAAAACAGTACTCTTCACTTCCCACAGAATGAACCCAAACACTTGGGAGCTTGGACAATCCCCCGAGAGGAAGGCTCTTCCTCGGACCCTGAGGCAACCCCTACCCTGACCGGACATTGTGAACGCAACACCCAGAGACAAAAGCCTGAGCGACTGCCTCCCACTTGCCCTCCTTTGATATCCAGAGGATCTCCCCTCACGGACTGGAGATCAGGCCTGCCATTACTTTGGCCCCTACCTGAGCCAAGTTTGCTCTTTCAGACATCAGTCCCCACAGCCCTGGCAAACACAGCCTCTAGGCTGGGTCCTCTGGAGCCATACCACAGGACCGTGCCTGCTCTCTCCTGGGAAACTGTGTCCATTCCTTTCGCCACACACCTCCAGAATATGAGAAACCTCAAGGCCCCCGAGGACATCCCACTACTGGGAGCCTCCCTGGTCACACAGGGGCATTCGGACACAAGCTGAGCAGCTACATCCACGAAGGCATGCACACAGATGTCAACAGAGATAGAAGGTTGAGCCGGACAGGCCCTTAGGCCCTAATCTCAACTCTTGCTTTGGTTTCCAGGTGTCACTCCTCAGAGGCTTTGGTTCGAAGAACAGGATATGGGGCTTTCCTGAGGCACTGAACAGAACTCCTCTCGTCTCCACATGGGAAGATTCCTTGTTGGAGCTGTGTCAAACACCTCAGTTTGGAAAACCTGCAGAGTCCCTGAGCCACCTCCACATTCCAAGGTCTCCCAGGCCACAAAGCCACAGTAGAACTCATCTTCAGGAGAGTCCATTTCAAATCTCCCCTCTAGGTAGCTCGCCGAGGAGCCTGCAGATTGAGCCTGACTTGTCCTGACTAAAGAGTGGGAATATGAGGTGGCGTTCCCAGGCATCCATGCTTAGACACCTGCTCTCGAGTCTTTCCGTATGGGGCCTCCTGGAACCATCCAATAGGACTCGACTGTCGTGAAGAAGGAAATCTTGAGGATTGGAGTAGTTCACAAATCCCATCGTAGGCAAATCTCCCTGGCTTCATGAAGCCCCCACAAACTTCAGGAAGAGGCCATGCTGGACAAAAACTCTAGCCTGAGGCACGTCTCATAGTTGACATGACCTCAGTGCAGGAGATCACAATTCAGCCTCTGCAGAGTGGGCCTGCCGTGCCCTCGGTCCCAAACCTCACGCTAGCTTGTGTTTTCAGACTTCCTTCCTCACACTCCTGGCAAACAAGCCCTCCGGACGAGGAACTCCAGAACCACAACCCAGCCCAGTGTCTGCCCAACGGAAGAAAAACGTTTCCCTGTGGGGCTCTCCAGAAAACCCAGATGAGGATCAACCTGCTCGGGCCTCGACGGTACCCGAACTGGATAGGCTGCTCTGGGCACTCATGCTCTGCCTGACACAGCCTGAAGCCAGACGTCCAGACAGACAAGGAGACAGATGGCCGCACACCCAGCACTTCGGACACGCCATGGTCTTATGCCGTCACCTCTTCCTAACCTTGGTTTTCAGATATCTGAACCTAGACATCATATCAATTCTCTACACAGCTGGGTATCGCAAGCACAAAACAGAAGTCCTGCTTCCCCATGGCTGTAAAGCTTGCTCTTGGCATGGAGTCACACCTTCAGGGTGGGAGAAATCTTCATGGCCCCTGATGCCACGCCCAAATGTGAGTGCTGATTGGAACCAAATTCACACTGTGACCCTCACCATGAGCCCCATGTCAAAGAAAGGCCTCCCAGGGCCTGGACAAAGAGCCCGCATATGGGGCTTGCCAAGCCCCTATGCACCCAATCCTCACCAGGGTTTGAGTTATCCAGTCGCCATGCCCGTACCTGGGGCTCTGCTCTGGAATCCCTTTCTTGGAGAGACCCATGAGCCAGACAACACGACTCCACCCTTCCCACAAAATGACCCCAATTTTGGGAGCTAGGACAAATCCCCAGAGAGGGATAGTCGTCCACAGTCCCTGAGGCCACCCCTCAAATCCGGGGCTATCCCAGACACAACATCCAGAGACAAAAGCCTGTTGGAACGCCTCCCACTCGCCCTTGTTTCAGAGGCCCAGGAGCTCCCTCTCGGGCTGTACCTCCGGCCAGCCATACCCTAGGCGCCACTCATAAGCTGAGTTTGTGTATTCAGACTTCTGTGCCCACAGCCTGGACCCACACACCTCCAGGCTAGGGCCTCTAGGGCCACAGCGAAAGATTGTGCCTGCCCTCTCCAAGGAAAGTGTGCCCAATCCATTGACCACAACACTACAGGTTAGGGAAAAGCTCCAAGGCCCCTGAGGCCATCAAGAGTTAAGGCCATTCTGGACTAAGAGGGGCTCTCTGACACCAGCGGAGCAACTATCTCCACTTAGACTCTCAGACAGTGTCCCCAGAGACAGAAGGTTGAAATGGACAGGCCCACAGGCCCTAATCTGAACCTTAGCTTTGGTTTCCATGTTTCCGTTCTCAGAGGACTGTTTTCGTAGACCAGCACATGGGGCTTTTCTGAGGCACCAAACCAAACATCTCTCATCTCCACATGGGCAGCTTTCTTACTGGGATGTATCAAACACTTCAGGTAGGAGATTTCCGCAGGGCCACTGAACAACCACCACATTCCAAGGTCTCCATGGACCCAAAAGCACATTATGACGCATCCTCAGGAGAGGCCATTTCAACTCAGCCCCCTGGGTCGCGTGTTCCAGAGGCAGCAGATCAAACATATCTTGTCGCTAATAGCCAATGGGAATGCGAGGCATGCTGTACAGGGATCCATCCTTCCAACCCTGCTCTCCAGTCCTTCCATATGGTATGTCCTGGAGCCATGCAACAGGACTCGAATGTCCCGCAGTAGGATACCTTATGGTTTGGGGCAACCTCCAAACTCAGCGTGGAAAAACTTCCTTGGCCTCATGAGGCCTTGAGGCCCCCACTTCATGAAGGTGCCATCATGGACACATACTCCAGCCTCAGCCAACGTCTGATCCTCAGCCTGACTTCAGATGCAGGAGATTTTGATTCAGCCTCTGCAGAGTGGGCCTGCTCTGCCCTTGGTTCCAATCCTCACACTAGCTTGTGTTTTCAGACTTCCGTCCTCACACTCCTGGCCCACAAACCCTCCCTACTGGGAATTCTGGGGCCACAATGAAGCACTGTGCCTGCCTCCCAGGAGAAAAACATTGTCTATGGCGCTGCCCAGAAACCCCAAATGAGGATCAAACTGCTTGGCCCTCGGCAACACCCCAATTGCATAGGCTACCTTAAACAGTGATGCTCTGTCGCAAATAGCCTGAGCCCAGACCTTCCAACAGACACCGACACAGCTGGCTGCACACCCAGCACATTGGACCCGCCACTGCCTTAGGCCACCATCCATTCCCAACCTGGGTTTTCAGTCATCGGAACCTAGACCTTATCTCCAATCCCTGCACAGGGGGGAACCTGATGCACAAGTCAGAACCCCTCCTTCCCCATGGCAAGATACCTTGCTGCTGGCAGTGAGTCAATCCTTCAGTGTAGGAGAAAACGGCATGGCCCATGAGGTAACGCCCAAGCGTGAGGGCCGCCTTGGGCACAAACACACATTGTGACCCTCAGCGTGAGTACCTTATTCAAGTAACGCCTCTCAGTGACTGGACCAAGAGCCCGCATATGTGGCTTGCCATGCCCATAGGCACCCAGGACTAACTAGATGGTGTGTATTCCAGTTGACGGAACCCACTGCTGTGCTCTAGAGTCCCTCTCCTGGGGGGTCCCCTGTGGCAGAAAACAGTACTCTTCATTCCCACAGAATGAACACAAACACTTGGGAGCTTGGACAATCCCCCGAGAGGAAGGCTCTTCCTCAGCCTCTGAGACAACCCCTACCCTGAACGGACAGTGTAAACGCAACACACAGAGACAAAATCCTGAGTGACTACCTCCCACTTGCCCTACTTTGATTTCCAGAGGATCTCCCCTCACGGACTAGAGATCAGGCCTGCCATTACATTGGCCCCTAGCTGAGCCAAGTTTGCTTTTTCAGACATCTGTCCCCACAGCCCTGGCAAACACAGCCTCTAGGCTGGGTCCTCTGGAGCCATACCACAGGACCGTGCCTGCTCTCTCCTGGGAAACTGTGTCCATTCCTTTGGCCACACACCTCCAGAATATGAGAAACCTCAAGGCCTCCGAGGACATCCCACTACTGGGAGCCTCACTGGACTCACAGGGGCATTCGGACACAAGCTGAGCAGCTACATCCATGAATGCATGCACACAGATGTCAACAGACATAGAAGGTTGAGCCGGACAGGCCTTTAGGCCGTAGTCTCAACTCTTGCTTTGGTTTCCAGGTGTCACGCCTCAGAGGCTTGGGTTCGAAGAACAGGGTATGGGGCTTTCCTGAGGCAGGGAACAGAACTCCTCTCGTCTCCACATGGGAAGTTTCCTTGTTGGAGCCGTGTCAAACACCTCATGTTGGAGAATCCTGCAGAGTCCCTGAGCCACCTCCACATTCCAAGGTCTCCCAGGCCACCAAGCCACAGTAGGACTCATCTTCAGGAGAGTCCATTTCAACTCTCCCCTCTGGGTAGCTCACCCAGGAGCCCGCAGATTGAGCCTGCCTTGTCCTGACTAAAGAGTGGGAATATGAGGTGGCTTTCCCAGGCATCTATGCTTAGACACCTGCTCTCGAGTCTTTCAATATGGGGCCTCTTTGAACCATCCAATAGGACTCGACTGTCGTGCAGAAGGTAACCTTCAGTTTTGGAGCAGTTCACAAATCCCATCGTAGGCAAAACTTTCTGGCCTCATGAAGCCCCCACACCCTTCAGGAAGAGGCCATGCTGGTCAAGAAGTCTAGCCTGAGGCACGTCTCATAGTTGACATGACCTCAGTGCAGGAGATCTCGATTCAGCCTCAGCAGAGTGGGCCTGCCGTGCCCTCGGTCCCAAACCTCACGCTAGCTTGTGTTTTCCGACTTCCTTCCTCACACTCCTGGCAAACAAGCCCTCCGGACTAGGAACTCCGGAACCAAAACCCAGCCCAGTGTCTGCCCAATGGAAGAAAAACGTTTCCCTGTGGGGCTCTCCAGAAAACCCAGATGAGGATCAACCTGCTCGGGCCTCGACGGTACCCGAACCTGATAGGCTGCTCTGGGCACTCATGCTCTGCCTGACACAGCCTGAAGCCAGACGTCCAGACAGACAAGGAGACAGCTGGCCGCACACCCAGCACTTCGGACACTTCATGGTCTTATGCCGTCACCTCATCCTAACCTTGGTTTTCAGATATCTGAACCTAGACATTATATCAATTCTCCACACAGCTGGGTATAGGAAGCACAAAGAAGAGCTCCTGCTTCCCCATGGCTGTAAAGCTTGCTCTTGGCATGGAGTCACACCTTCAGGGTGGGAGAAACCTTCATGGCCCCTGATGCCACGCCCAAACTTGAGTGCTGCTTGGGCACAAATTCACACTGTGACCCTCAGCATGAGCCCCATGTCAAAGAAAGGCCTGTCAGGGCCTGGACCAAGAGCCCACATATGGGGCTTGCCAAGCCCCTATGCACCCAATCCTCACCACGGTTTGAATTTTCCAGTCGCCCCGCCCGTACCTGGAGCTCTGCTCTGGAATCCCTTTCTTGGAGAGACCCATGAGCCAGACAACACGACTCCACCCTTCCCACAAAATGAACCCAAACTCTTGGGAGCTGGGACAAATCCCCAGAGAGGGATACTCATCCACAGTACCTGAGGCCACCGCTCCAATCCACGGCTATCCCGGACACAACATCCAGAGACAAAAGCCTGAAGGAACGCCTCCCACTCGCCCTTGTTTCAGAGGCCCAGGAGCTCCCTCTCGGGCTGTACATCCGGCCTGCCATACCCTAGGCGCCACTCATAAGCTGAGTTTGTTTATTCAGACTTCTGTGCCCACAGCCTGGACCCACACAACATCCAGGCTAGGGCCTCTGGACCAAACAGCGAAAGATTGTGCCTGCCCTCTCCAAGGAAAGTGTGCCCAATCCATTGACCACGACCCTACAGGTTAGGGAAAAGCTCCAAGGTCCCTGAGGCCATCAATAGTATAGGCCACCCTGGACTAAGAGCGGCTCTCTGACACCAGCGGAGCAACTATCTCCACTTAGACTCTCAGACAGTGTCCCCAGAGACAGAAGGTTGAAATGGACAGGCCCCCAGGCCCTAATCTGAACCTTAGCTTTGGTTTCCATGTTTCCGTTCTCAGAGGTCTGTTTTCGTAGACCGGCACATGGTGCTTTTCTGAGGCACCAAACCAAACATCTCTCATCTCCACATGGGCAGCTTTCTTACTGGGATGTATCAAACACTTCAGGGAGGAGAGTTCCGCAGGGCCACTGAACAACCAGCACATTCCAAGGTCTCCATGGACCCAAACGCACATTATGACGCATCCTCAGGAGAGGCCATTTCATCTCAGCCCCCTGGGTCGCGTGTTCCAGTGGCAGCAGTTCAAACATATCTTGTCGCTAATAGCCAATGGGAATGCGAGGCATGCAGTACAGGGATCCATCCTTCGAACCCTGCTCTCCAGTCCTTCCATATGGTATGTCCTGGAGCCATACCACAGGACCGTGCCTGCTCTCTCCTGGGAAACTGTGTCCATTCCTTTGGCCACACACCTCCAGAATATGAGAAACCTCAAGGCCTCCGAGGACATCCCACTACTGGGAGCCTCACTGGACTCACAGGGGCATTCGGACACAAGCTGAGCAGCTACATCCATGAATGCATGCACACAGATGTCAACAGACATAGAAGGTTGAGCCGGACAGGCCTTTAGGCCGTAGTCTCAACTCTTGCTTTGGTTTCCAGGTGTCACTCCTCAGAGGCTTGGGTTCGAAGAACAGGGTATGGGGCTTTCTTGAGGCACGGAAGAGAACTCCTCTCGTCTCCACAGGGGAAGTTTCCTTGTTGGAGCCGTGTCAAACACCTCATGTTGGAGAATCCTGCAGTGTCCCTGAGCCACCTCCACATTCCAAGGTCTCCCAGGCCACCAAGCCACAGTAGGACTCATCTTCAGGAGAGTCCATTTCAACTCTCCCCTCTGGGTAGCTCACCCAGGAGCCCGGAGATTGAGCCTGCCTTGTCCTGACTAAAGAGTGGGAATATGAGGTGGCGTTCCCAGGCATCCATGCTTAGACACCTGCTCTCGAGTCTTTCCATATGGGGCCATTGAACCATCCAATAGGACTCGACTGTCGTGCAGAAGGTAACCTTCAGTTTGGAGCAGTTCACAAATCCCATCGTAGGCAAAACTTTCTGGCCTCATGAAGCCCCCACACCCTTCAGGAAGAGGCCATGCTGGACAAGAACTCTAGCCTGAGGCACGTCTCATAGTTGACATGACCTCAGTGCAGGAGATCTCGATTCAGCCTCTGCAGAGTGGGCCTGCCGTGCCCTCGGTCCCAAACCTCACGCTAGATTGAGTTTTCCGACTTCCTTCCTCACACTCCTGGCAAACAAGCCCTCCGGATTAGGAAGAAGTCAGGGCGAGGATCAGATGTTGGCTTAGGTTGGAGTTTCTGTACATGATGTCCCCTTCATGAAGGTGGGGGGGGGCATCAGGAAACCATGGAAGATTTCCAACTTTGTGAGTGTGTGATGCTCCAAACCACAAGGATTCCGTCAGCGGGACAGTCACGACCTTTTGGATGGATCAAGGACGTCCCATAAGAAATGCTCCAAAGCACAGTTCTAATGATGGATGCCTGGGCAGTCCAAATTGCATTCCAGTTGTGTCCTAGTGAAAAGGAGGATTTGATCTGCTGCCACTGGGGGAACAACCGAGGGGGCTGAATTGAAATGGAATCTCATGAGGATCAGTCGATGTGGATTTGTGTCCATGGATCCCTTGGAATGGGGCAGTGGCTCTGTTGCCCTGAAGAATTCTCCTAACCTGAGGTTTTGATGCAGCTCCAAAGAGCAAGTTTCCCATGTAGAGACGAGATTTGTTCTGAAACCCCCACAACCTGGTATTGGAAACCAAGCATCTGGGGAACAATGCCTGGAATCCAAAGCAATGGATCTGATAACGGTCTAGGGGCCTGTCCTTTTCAATATTCTCCTCTGAGTGTCTCTGTCTAAGATTCAGAATGGAGGTCACTGCTCAGCTTGTGTCAGATCACCCATGTTTGTTGGGGGAGGCCAACACTATTGGACTGGTCTTGGGAATTGGAGGTTTCTCCTAATCTGTAAGGTTGTGGCAAATGAAACGGGCAGAGTTCCCTTGGAGAGCACTGGCACAGTCCTTAGGTGTGACACAACCTTTCTGGGTGTCATCCAGGAGGTCCAGGCTCAGGCTGTGTCAGACAGGGCATTAGTGCCAAGCTTAGACTGTATAATTGGAGTAAAGTTGAGTGGCATGCAGGTTGATCCTCATTTGGCGATTCTGGGTAGCCCCAGGGGCAACGTTTTTCTTCTGGAGGGAAGGAAGATTGCTGCATTGTGGCGACGGAATTCTCACACTGGAGGGCTTGTGGGCCAGAATTGTGAGGAAGGAAGTGTGAAAACACAAGCTAGGCTTAGGCTTTGGGTCAAGATCATGGCAGGCACACTCTGTAGAGCTAAATCTAAATCTCATGCATCTGAAGTCAGGGCGAGGATCAGACGTAGGCTCAGGTTGAAGTTTCTATTCAGGATGGCCCCTTCATGATGGTGGGGGGCATCATGGGGCTATGGAGACTTTCCCACTATTGGCATTGTATGTTGCTCCAATCGGCAAGGATTCCTTCTACAGGACAGTCGAGACCGGTCATATTGCTCCAGGACGTCCCATGCGGAACCACGGCAGTGCAGGGTTCTAAGGATGGATTCCTGGAGTGCCCGCCTCACATTCCTATTGTTTCCTAGTGACAAGGCAGGTTCGATCTGCTTCTTTTGGGGAGCAACCAAAGGGGATGTGTTGAAATGGACTCGCCTGCGGATGGGTCATAATGTGGGTTTGTGTCCATGGAGACCTTGGAATGGGGTGTTGGCTGCTGGGACCTGAAGGTTTCCCTTAACTGGAGGTTGTGACACAGCTCCAAAATGCATGTTTCCCATGTGGAAATGAGATTTGTTCAGACTGGTACCTCCAGAAGAACACATATGCTGGTATTGGAAACCAGGCCTCTGAGGAGAGATGCCTGGAATCAAAAGCAATGGATCTGATTAGGGCCTAGGTGCCTGTCCGGTTCAATCTTCTTCTCTGGGGTTATCTGTCTATGGGTCTGAGTTGAGGTAGTTGCTCATCTTGGGACAGATCACCCTGTTTGCCCTGAGTGGCCAACACTATTGGGATGGCCTCAGGGATGTTGGAGTGTTCTCCTAATCTTTAGGGTTGTGGCCAATGGAATGGGCAGAATTTGCTTGGAGAAGGCAGGCACAGTCCTGAGGCATGGCTCCAGGGGCCCCAGCCTGGAGGGTGTGTGGGCCAGGACAGTGGGGACAGAAATCTGAAAACCCAAACTCAGCTTAGGTTTGGGGACGTAGGTATGACAGGCCTGTGAGGAGAATTTTTCAGGCTATGAACAAAGGGCCAGTGTGAGGCATATCTCCAGGCTTTTGTCTCTAGATTTTGTGTCAATGGTGGCCATGGAATGACGGGATGGCCTCTTTGGCCATGGATGATTCTTTCTCTTTTAAGATTTGGTCAGATCCCAAGTTTTGGGGCTCATTCAGGGGATGGAGGAGACCCTTCGATATTTTTTTCCTCAGGGGTTCCAGAGCAGAGACCTGAATAGGGGTGACTAGACCTCTCAACCTCTCATTAATATTGGGGGACTAGGGATGGCAATGCGGGTTCTTGGTCCAGCCCCTGAGAGGCTTTACTTGAGGACAGGGCTCACACTGAGGGTCCCAATGTGTTTGTGCCCATTGCGGTTCTCAAGCATGGGCGGGGACTCATGGGCTACACTGGATTCTCCTACACTGAACGTTGGAAAACATGCCAACCACAAGGTTTCTTGCCTTGAGGAAGAAGGAGTTTCATTTCTGCATCACGTTCACCCCTGGGTAGTGAGTATATATAAGGTCTAGGTTCTGAAACCTGAAAACCAAGGTTGGGAAGAGATGATGACCTAAAGCCATGGCGGGTCTGATGTGCTCAGTGTACAGCCAGCTGTCTGGGTGTCAGTTGGGAATTCAGACCTCAGGCTGTGCAAGACAGGGCATTAACGCCGAAGCGAAACTGTATAATTGGGGTAGAGTCAAGTGGCATGCAGGTTGATCCTCATTTGGTGTTTCTGGTTAGCCCCATAGGACAACGTTTCTCTTCTGGAGGGCAGTCAGAGTGCTGCATTGTGTCTCTCCAGAATTCCCTAACTGGAGGGCTGGTGGGCTCGGAGTGTGAGGACGAAGTCTGAGAACAATAGCTAGGTTTTGCTTCGGGGCGGGGTTTCGGCAGGCACACTCTGCAGAGTTGAATCAAGATTTCGTGCATCTGAAGTCAGGGCGAGGATTAGACGTTGGCTCAGGTTGGAGTTTCTGTCCAAGATGGCTCTTTCATGAAGGGGACGGTGCACCACGAGGCCACAGAGCTTTTCCCATGATGGGAGTTGTGAGGTGCTCCAAAGCGCAAGGATTCCGTCTGCAGGACAGCTGTGACTAGTTGGATGGCTCCAGGACGTCCCATATGGAATTACTTCAGAGTAGTTTTCTACAGATGGATGCCTAGCCAGCCCGCCTCACATTCCAATTGTCTCCTAGTGACAAGATAGGTTCGATCTGCTGGCTCTAGGGGAGCACCCAAGGGCACTGAGTTGAAATAGACTCTCCTGCAGATGGGTCCTAATGTGGGATTGTGTCCATGGAGACCTTGGAATGAGGTGGTGGCACCGGGGCCCTGAAGGATCTTCCTAGCCGGAGGTTATGACACAGCTTGAAAGAGCACGTTTCCCATGTGGAGAAGACATTTGTTCTGACTGATGACTCAGGAAACCCCCATATGGTGGTATTGAAAACCAGGCCTCTGAGGTTCTGACATAGCTCCACGAGCAAGTTTCCAATGTGCAGACAAAACTTGCTCTGAAGGGGCCTCTGGAAACCCCATAGGCTGGTATTGGAAACCAGGCCTCTGAGAAGAGATGCCTGGAAACCAAAGCAATGGATCTGATTAGGGCCTAGGGGCCTGTCCAGTTCAATGTTCTTCTCTGGGGACATCTGTCTCCGAGTTGGTGTGGAGCTAGTTGCTCAGATAGTGTCAGATCACCCCTGTTTGTTCCAAGCAGCCTACAATATTGGTATGGTCCCAGGGACATTGGAGATTTCTCCTGATTTATATGGTTGTGGCCAATGGAATATGAAGAATTCCCTTTGAGAGGGAAGGAACAATCCTGAGGTGTGGTTCCAGGGGCCCTAGCCTGGAGGGTGTGTGTTTTCAGACAACTGTCCAAACTGCCCTGGCCTACACAACCTACAGGCTCAGGCCCCTGGAGCCAAACCTGAGGACTGTACTTGCCCTCTCCAAGGGAATTGTGTGTGCCCATTCCAAGGCCACAACCCTTCTAATAGGATAAACCTTGAAAGTCCCTGATCCATCTCAATAGTGGTGACTTCCCAGGAAAAACAGGGGCAATCTGAGCCCAACTGAGCATCTACCTGCACTCAGACCCATAGACAGATGTCCCCAGAGGTAAAAAGGAAAGAACAGGCCCCTAGGCACTAATCAGATCCATTGCTTTGGTTTCCAGGCAACTCTCCTCAGAGGCCTGGATTTCAAAAGCAGCATATAGCTGTTTCTTGACCCACACATCAGAAAACATCTCATCTACACATGGGAAACTTGCACGTTGGGGCTGTGTCAAAGCCTCTGTTAAGGAGAACCCTTTAGGGCCCCAGTGCCTCCGCTTCATTCCAAGGTCTCCATAGACACATAAGCACATTAGGACCCATCCCCAGGGGTGTCCATTTCAACTCAGCGTCCTCGGTTGCTCCCCACAGATCCAGGAGATCTAACCTGTCTTGTTGCTAAAAGACAATTGGAATGCGAGGTGGGCTACCCAGCCATCCATCCTTAGAACCCTGCTCAGAATCATTGGCCTGGATCCAAACGACAGGTCTCAATTGTCCTCCAGAAGACTCTCTGCAGTTTGGAGCTTCTCACAACTCCCATCGTGGGAAAACCCCCATGGCCTCGTGATGCCCCCCCATTCATGAAGGGACCATCAGGGACAGAAACTCCAACCTGAGCGATCGTCTGATCCTCGCCCTGACTTCAGATGCACGAGATCTCGATTCAGGGCTGTAGATTGTGCCTGCCATGGCCTCACCCAGAAACCTAAGCCTAGCTTGTGTTCTCAAACTTTTGTCGTCAGACTACTGGCCCACAAGCCCTCCAGTTTGGCAATCCAGAACTACAATGCAGCACTCTGCCGGCCCTCCAGAAGAAAAACATTGTCCGCTGGGGCAACCCAGTAACACCAAATGAGGATCAAACTGCACCGACCTTGGCTGTACCCCAAATACATAGGCTGACCAGGGCACTAATGCCCTTTCTGAGACAGCCTGAGCCTGGACCCCCTGGCCCCTCCCAGACAGCTGGCCGCACACTGAGCACATCGAGCCGCCATGGCCTTAGGTCGTCATCTCTTCCCACCCTCGGTTTTCACGTTTCAGAACCTAGACCTTATCTCCAATCACTGCCCAGGGTTGAAGGTGATGCAGAAATCAGAACTCCTTCCCCATGGCAAGAAACCTTGTGGTTGGCATGGTGTCCAACGTTCAGTGTAGTTGAAACCAGTGTGGCCCATGAGGCCCCGCCCATGCTTGCGGGCCACATTGGTCACAAACACACATTGTGACCCTCAGGCCGAGCCCAATCCTCAAGTAAGGCCACTCAGTGGCTGGATGAAGAGATAGCATATTGGGCATGCCATGACCCTAGGCCCCAATTTTTAACCATAGTTCGGGTTGTCCCTTCAGTCTTCCCCACGGCTTTGCTTTGGAATTCCTCTTTTGGTGGGACACCTGAGGTAACAAACCTGAAATGAGTCCTCCCATCCCACAGATTGACGAAAAGCAATTGGGAATCGGGCCAAATCCTCAGAGAGGAAGATTCGTCCATGGCCATGAGGCCACCCCGACATTCCACGGCCGTCGCTGATACAAAATCCAGAGACAAAAGCCTGAGCAAGCGCCTCAGACTCGCACTTCGTTCATATCCTGAAGAGTTCTTCTCATGGTTTGTCGATCGGGCCTGCCATACCTACGTCCCCAAACCTAAGCTGAGTTTGTGTTTTCAGACTTCTGTCCTCAAAGTCTTGGGCCACACACCCTCCAGGCTGGGCCCCTGGAGCCACACATTAGGACTGTGCCTACCAATCCATGGGAATTCTGCCCATTCCATGGTCCAAATCGTACAAATTAGGAGAAATCTCCAAAGTCCCTGAGGCCATCCCAATAGTGTAGGTCGTCCGGAACAAACAAGGGCTGTCTGACACCAGCTGATAATCGACCTCCACTCATACCACAGATGGATGTCCCCAGAGAAGAAGATTAAACCAGACAGGACCCTAGGCCATAATAGGATCCATTGCTTTGTGTTACAGGCATGTGTCCTCAAAAGCCTGATTCGAATACGAGCATAGGGGTTTTCCTGAGGCACCCATCAGAACTCATCTCGTCTCCACAAGGAAACCTGTGCATGGGAGCCATGTCCAAAGCTTAGGAGAGTACTTCAGGGTCCCGTTGCCACCGCCGCATTCCAAGGCCCTCATGGACACAAAAACACATTAGGACCCATCCTCAGGAAATTCCATTTCAACTCAGCCACCCCGGTTGCTCCCGCAGAGCCATCAGATCTAAACTGTCTTGTTGCTAGGAGAAAATTGGAATGCTAGGCGGGCTTCCCAGGCATCCATCCGCGAACGTTGCTCTGGAGTCATTCCATATGGGATGTCCTGGAGCTGTCCAACAGGTCTCAATTGTCCCGCCGAAGGAATCCATGAAGGGGGCATCCCACAACTCCCAACGTGGGACAACCTCAATGGCCTCAAGATTCCGCTCCCTTCATGAAGCGGCCGTCATGCTCAGAAACTCCAACCTGAGCCAACGTCTGATCCTCGCCCTGACGTCAGATGCATGAGATATTGGTTCAGATCTGCAGGGGGTACCTGCCGTGCCCTCGCCCTGAAACCCAAGTCTAGCTTGTCTTCTCAGACTTCCGTCCTCACACTCCTGGCCCCGAAGCCCTCACGTTTGACAATTCCGGACCCACAATGCAGCACTCTGCCTGCCCTCTAGAAAAAAAATTATTGCCTCATGAGCTGACCAGGCACCTTAAATGAGGGTAAACCTACACAGCACTCGACTTTACCCAAATTATATAGTCTAACCTGGGCACTAATGCACTGTCGAACACAACCTGAGCCCGGACCTCCTGACCAACACCCAGAAAGCTGACCGCACACTGAGCACATAAAACCCGCCATGGCCTTAGGTCATCATCTCTTCGCTACCTCAGCTTTCAGGCTTCAGAACCGAGACCTTATCTCCAATCACTGCCAAGGGGTGAGTGTGATGCAGAAATCAGAACTCCTCCTTACCCATGGCAAGAACCCTGTGGTTGGCACGTTGTCCAACGTTCAGTGTAGGAGAAACCAGCATTCACCCTGAGGCCCCGCCCATTCTTGAGTGCGACGAGGGCATACACACGCATTGTGACCCTCAGCATGAGTCCTGTCCTCTAGTAAGTCCTCTCAGTTGCTAGACCATTAGATGTCATAATGGGCTTGACATGACCCTAGGCCCCAATTTTTAACCAAATTTCTGATGGTCCAGTCGCCCGTCCCCAGCTCTACTCTGGAATCCCTCATTTGTAGGGACACGTGAGGATAAAAAAGAAAAAAAACAAGAATAATAAAAAAAAACGGACTTCTTCCAGCCCACAGAATGACCCCAAACTCTTTGGACGGGGCCAAACCACCAAAGAGTAAGACTCGTCCATTTCCCATGAAGTCACCCAGAAATTCCACGACCATGAGTGACACGATATCCAGAGACAAAAACTTGAGCAGGAGCCTCACACTCGCCCTTCTTTCAAATCCCGAAGAGTTCTCCTCATGGCCTGTAGATCAGTCCTGCCATACCTATGACCCGAAACATAAGCCGAGTTTGTGTTTTCAGAGAACTGACAAAACAGCCCTCGCCTTCACAACATACAGGCGCCTGGAGCCAAACCTGATGACTGTACTTGCCCTCTCCAAGGGAATTGTGTGTGCCCATTCCAATGTCCACAACCCTCCTAATAGGATAAACCTCCAAAGTCCCTGATCCATCTCAATAGTGGTGGCTTCCCAGGAAAAACAGGGGCAATCTGAGCCCAACTCAGCACCTACCTGCACTCAGACCCATAGACAGATGTCCCCAGAGGTAAAAAGGAAAGAACAGGCCCCTAGGCACTAATCAGATCCATTGCTTTGGTTTCCAGGCATCTCTCCTCAGAGGCCTGGATTTCAAAAGCAGCATATAGCTGTTTCTTGACTCACCCATCAGAAAACATCTCATCTACACATGGGAAACTTGCACGTTGGAGCTGTGTCAAAGCCTCTGTTTAGGAGAACCCTTTAGGGCCCCAGTGCCACCGCTTCATTCCAAGGTCTCCATAGACACAAAAGCACGCTGGACCCATCCCCAAGGGTGTCCATTTCAACTCAGGGTCCTCGGTTGCTCCCCACAGATCCAGGAGATCTAACCTGTCTTGTTGCTAGGAGACAATTGGAATGCGAGGTGGGCTACCCAGCCATCCATCCTTAGAACCCTGCTCAGAATCATTGGCCTGGAGCCAAACAACTGATCTCAATGGTCCTGCAGAAGACTCTCTGCAGTTTGGAGCTTCTCACAACTCCCATCGTGGGAAAACACCCATGGCCTCGTGATGCCCCCCCCCCATTCATGAAGGAGCCATCAGGGAAGAAACTCCAACCTGAGCGATCGTCTGATCCTCGCGCTGACTTCAGATGCACGAGACCTCGATTCAGGTCTGTAGATTGTGCCTGCCATGGCCTCACCCAGAAACCTAAGCTTAGCTTGTGTTCTCAGACTTTTGTCGTCAGACAACTGGTTCACAAGCCCTCCAGTTTGGCAATCCAGAACTGCAATGCAGCGCTCTGCCGGCTCTGCAGAAGAAAAACATTGTCTTCTGGGGCTACCCAGTAACCACAAATGAGGATCAACCTGCACCGACCTTGGCTGTACCCCAAATACATAGGCTGACCAGGGCACTAATGCCCTTTCTGACACAGCCTGAGCCTGGACCCCCTGGCCCCTCCCAGACAGCTGGCCGTACACTGAGCACATCGAGCCGCCATGGCCTTAGGTCGTCATTTCTTCCCCACCTCGGTTTTCAGGTTTCAGAACCTAGACCTTATCTCCAATCACTGCCCAGGGTTGAAGGTGATGCAGAAATCAGAACTCCTTCCCCATGGCAAGAAACCTTGTGGTTGGCATGTTGTCCAACGTTCAGTGTAGTTGAAACCAGTGTGGCCCATGAGACCCCCCCATGCTCGCGGGCCACATTGGTCACAAACATACATTGTTGCGCTCAGGCTGAGCCCAGTCCTCAAGTAAGGCCACTCAGTGGCTGGATGAAGAGATAGCATATTGGGCTTGCCATGCCCCTAGGCCCCAATTTTTAACCATAGTTTGGGTTGTCCCTTCAGTCTTCCCCACGGCTTGGCTTTGGAATTCCTCTTTTGGTGGGACACCTGAGGTAACAAAACTGAAATGAGTCCTCCCATCCCACAGATTGACGAAAAGCAATTGCGAATCGGGACAAATCCTCAGAGAGGAAGATTCGTCCATGGCCCATGAGGCCTCCCCGACATTCCACGGCCATCACTGATACAAAATCCAGAGACAAAAGTTTGAGCAAGCACCTCAGACTCGCACTTTCTTCATATCCTGAAGAGTTCTTCTCATGGTTTGTAGATCGGGCCTGCCATACCTACGTCCCCAAACTTAAGCTGAGTTTGTGTTTTCAGACTTCTGTCCTCAAAGTCTTGGGCAACACACCCTCCAGGCTGCGACCCTGGAGCCACACATTCGGACTGTGCCTACCAATCCATGGGAATTCTGCCCATTCCATGGTCCAAAATCGTACAAATTAGGAGAAACCTCCAAAGTCCCTGAGGCCATCCCAATAGTGTAGGTCGCCCGGAAAAAACAAGGGCTGTCTGACACTAGCTGATAATCGACCTCCACTTATTCCATAGATGGATGTCCCCGGAGAAGAAGATTGAACCAGACAGGACCCTAGGCCATAATAGGATCCATTGCTTTGTGTTACAGGCATGTGTCCTCAAAAGTCTGATTCCAATACGAGCATAGGTGTTTTCCTGTGGCACCCATCAGAACTCATCTCGTCTCCACAAGGAAACCTGTGCATGGGAGCCATGTCCAAAGCTTAGGAGAGTACTTCAGGGTCCCGGTGCCACCGCCCCATTCCAAGGCCCTCATGGACACAAAAACACATTAGGACCCATCCTCAGGAAAGTCCATTTCAACTCAGCCACCCCGGTTGCTCCCGCAGAGCCATCAGATCTAAACTGTCTTGTTGCTAGGAGACAATTGGAATGCGAGGCGGGCTTCCCAGGCTTCCATCCGCGAACGGTGCTCTGGAGTCATTCCATATGGGATGTCCTGGAGCTGTCCAACAGGTCTCAATTGTCCCGCAGAAGGAATCCTTGAAGGGGGCATCCCACAACTCCCAACGTGGGAAACCTCAATGGCCTCGAGATTCCGCTCCCTTCATGAAGCGGCCGTCATGCTTAGAAACTCCAACCTGAGCCAACGTCTGATCCTCGCCCTGACTTCAGATGCATGAGATATTGGTTCAGATCTGCAGGGGGTACCTGCCGTGCCCTCGCCCTGAAACCCAAGTCTAGCTTGTCTTCTCAGACTTCCGTCCTCACACTCCTGGTCCCGAAACTTTCAAGTTTGGCAATTCCGGACCCACAATGCAGCACTCTGCCTGCCCTCTAGAAAAAAAATTATCTTCATGAGTTGCCCAGGCACCTTAAATGAGGGTAAACCTACACAGCACTCGACTTTACCCAAATTATATAGTCTAACCTGGGCACTAATGCATTGTCGAACACAACCTGAGCCCAGACCTCCTGACCAACACCCAGAAAGCTGACCGCACACTGAGCACATAAAACCCGCCATGGCCTTAGGTCATCATCTCTTCCCTACCTCAATTTTCAGGCTTCAGAACCGAGACCTTATCTCCAATCACTGCCCAGGGGTGAGTGTGATGCAGAAATCAGAACTCCTCCTTACCCATGGCAAGAACCCTTGTTGTTGGCACGTTGTCCAACGTTCAGTGTAGGAGAAACCAGCATTCACCCTGAGGCCCCGCCCATTCTTGAGTGCGACGAGGGCATACACACGCATTGTGACTCTCAGCATGAGTCCTGTCCTCTAGTAAGTCCTCTCCTAGGCTGGACCATTAGATGTCATAATGGGCTTGACAAGTCCCTAGGCCCCAATTTTTAACAAGATTTCTGATAGTCCAGTCGCCCCTCCCCAGGGCTCTACTCTGGAATCCCTCATTTGGTGGGACACCTGAGGTTAAAAAAGAAAAACAACAACAACAACAACAACAACAAAAATGAACTTCTTCCAGCCCACAGAATGACCCCAAACTCTTTGGACGGGGCCAAACCACCAGAGAGTAAGACTCGTCCATTTCCCATGAAGTCACCCAGAAATTCCACGACCATGAGTGACACGATATCTAGAGACAAAACTTGAGCAGGACCCTCACACTCGCCCTTCTTTCAAATCCCGAAGAGTTCTCCTCATGGCCTGTAGATCAGTCCTGCCATACCTATGACCCGAAACATAAGCCGAGTTTGTGTTTTCAGACAACTGTCCTAACAGCCCTGGCCTACACAACCTACAGGCTCAGGCCCCTGGAGCCAAACTGAGGACTGTACTTGCCCTCTCCAAGGGAATTGTGTGTGCCCATTCCAATGGCCACAACCCTTCTAATAGGATAAACCACCAATGTCCCTGATCCATCTCAATAGTGGTGGCTTCCCAGGAAAAACAGGGGCAATCTGAGCCCAACTGAGCACCTACCTGCACTCAGACCCATAGACAGATGTCCCCAGAGGTAAAAAGGAAAGAACAGGCCCCTTGGCACTAATCAGATCCATTGCTTTGGTTTCCAGGCATCTCTCCTCAGAGGCCTGGATTTCAAAAGCAGCATATAGCTGTTTCTTGACTCACCCATCAGAAAACATCTCATCTACACATGGGAAACTTGCACGTTGGAGCTGTGTCAAAGCCTCTGTTTAGGAGAACCCTTTAGGGCCCCAGTGCCACCGCTTCATTCCAAGGTCTCCATAGACACAAAAGCACGTTAGGACCCATCCCCAGGGGTGTCCATTTCAACTCAGCGTCCTCGGTTGCTCCCACAGTTCCAGGAGATCTAACCTGTCTTGTTGCTAGGAGACAATTGGAATGCGAGGTGGGCTACCCAGCCATCCATCCTAGGAACCCTGCTCAGAATCATTGGCCTTGAGCCAAACAACAGGTCTCAATTGTCCTGCAGAAGACTCTCTGCAGTTTGGAGGTTCTCACAACTCCCATCGTGGGAAAACACCCATTGCCTCGTGATGCCCTCCCCCCATTCATGAAGGAGCCATCAGGGACAGAAAGTCCAACCTGAGCAATCGTCTGATCCTCGCCCTGACTTCAGATGCACGAGATCTCGATTCAGGTCTGTAGATTGTGCGTGCTATGGCCTCACCCAGAAACCTAAGCCTAGCTTGTGTTCTCAAACTTTTGTCGTCAGACTACTGGCCCACAAGCCCTCCAGTTTGGCAATCCAGAACTACAATGCAGCACTCTGCCGGCCCTGCAGAAGAAAAACATTGTCCTCTGGGGCTAAACAGTAACCCCAAATGAGGATCAACCTGCACCGACCTTGGCTGTACCCCAAATACATAGGCTGACCAGGGCACTAATGCCCTTTCTGAGACAGCCTGAGCCTGGACCCCCTGGCCCCTCCCAGACAGCTGGCCGCACACTGAGCACATCGAGCCGCCATGGCCTTAGGTCGTCATCTCTTCCCACCCTCGGTTTTCACGTTTCAGAACCTAGACCTTATCTCCAATCACTGCCCAGGGTTGAAGGTGATGCAGAAATCAGAACTCCTTCCCCATGGCAAGAAACCTTGTGGTTGGCATGGTGTCCAACGTTCAGTGTAGTTGAAACCAGTGTGGCCCATGAGGCCCCGCCCATGCTCGCAGGCCACATTGTTCACAAACACACATTGTGACCCTCAGAATGAGCCCAGTCCTCAAGTAAGGCCACTCAGTGGCTGGATGAAGAGATAGCATATTGGGCTTGCCATGCCCGTAGGCCCCAATTTTTAACCATAGTTCGGGTTGTCCCTTCAGTCTTCCCCATGGCTTTGCTTTGGAATTCCTCTTTTGGTGGGACACCTGAGGTAACAAAGCTGAAAGGAGACCTCCCATCCCACAGATTGACGAAAAGCAATTGGGAATCGGGCCAAATCCTCAGAGAGGAAGATTCGTCCATGGCCCATGAGGCCTCCCTGACATTCCACGGCAGTTGCTGATACAAAATCCAGAGACAAAAGCCTGAGCAAACGCCTCAGACTCGCACTTTCTTCATATCCTGAAGAGTTCTTCTCATGGTTTGTAGATCGGGCCTGCCATACCTACGTGCCCAAACCTAAGGTGAGTTTGTGTTTTCAGACTTCTGTCCTCAAAGTCTTGGGCCACACACCCTCCAGGCTGGGTGCCTGGAGCCACACATTAGGACTGTGCCTACCAATCCATGGGAATTCTGCCCATTCCATGGTCCAAAATCGTACAAATTAGGAGAAACCTCCAAATTCCCTGAGGCCATCCCAATAGTGTAGGTCGCCCGGAAGAAACAAGGGCTGTCTGACACCAGCTGATAATTGACCTCCACTCATACCATAGATGGGTGTTCCCAGAGAAGAAGATTGAACCAGACAGGACCCTAGGCCATAATAGGATCCATTGCTTTGGTTTACAGGCATGTCTCCTCAAAAGCCTGATTCCAATACGAGCATAGGGGATTTCCTGAGGCACCCATCAGAACTCATCTCGTCTCCACAAGGAAACCTGTGCATGGGAGCTATGTCAAAAGCTTAGGAGAGTACTTCAGGGTCCCGGTGCCACCGCCCCATTCCAAGGCCCTCATGGACATAAAAACCCATTAGGACACATCCTCAGGAAAGTCCATTTCAACTCAGCCACCCCGGTTGCTCCCGCAGAGCCATCAGATCTAAACTGTCTTGTTGCTAGGAGACAATTGGAATGCGAGGCGGGCTTCCCAGGCTTCCATCCTCGAAGGGTTCTCTGGAGTCATTCCGTATGGGATGTCCTGGAGCTGTCCAACAGGTCTCAATTGTCCCGCAGAAGGAATCCTTGAAGGGGGCATCCCACAACTCCCAACGTGGGAAAACCTCAATGGCCTCGAGATTCCGCTCCCTTCATTAAGCGGCCGTCATGCACAGAAACTTCAACCTGAGCCAACGTCTGATCCTCGCCTGACTTCAGGTGCATGAGATATTGGTTCAGATCTGCAGGGGGTACCTGCCGTGCCCTCGCCCTGAAAGCCAAGTCTAGCTTGTCTTCTCAGACTTCCGTCCTCACACTCCTGGCCCCGAAGCCCTCAAGTTTGGCAATTCCGGACCCACAGTGCAGCACTCTGCCTGCCCTGTAGAAAAAAATTATTGCTTCATTAGCTGCCCATGCATCTTAAATGAGAATAAACCTACACAGCACTCGACTCTACCCAAATTATATAGTTTAACGTGGGCACTAAACCACTGTCGGACACAACCTGAGCCCGGACCTCAGACCAACCCCCAGAAAGCTGACAGCACACTGAGCACATAAGACCCGCCATGGCCTTAGGTCATCATATCTTCCCTACTTCAGTTTTCAGGGTTCAGAACCGAGACCTTATCGCCAATCACTGCCCAGGTTTGAGTGTGATGCAGAAATCAGAACTCCTCCTTACCCATGGCAAGAAACCTTGTGGTTGGCACATTGTCAACGGTCAGAGTAGAAGAAACCAGCATTCACCCCGAGGCCCCGCCCATTCTTGAGTGCGACGGGGTCATAAACACGCATTGTGACCCTCAGCATGAGTCTTCTCCTCTAGTAAGTCCTCTCAGTGGCTGGACCATTAGATGTCATAATGGGCTTGACTTGTCCCTAGGCCCTAATTTTTAACCAGATTTCTGATTGTCCAGTCGCCCCTCCCCAGGGCTCTACTCTGGAATCCCTCATTTTGTGGGACACCTGAGGTTAAAAAAGAAAACAACAACAACAACAAAACGGGCGTCTTCCATCCCACAGAATGACCCCAAACTCTTTGGACGGGGCCAAACCACCAGAGAGTAAGACTCATCCATTTCCCATGAAGTCACCCAGAAATTTCACCACCGTGAGTGACACGATATCCAGAGACAAAAACTTGAGCAAGAGCCTCACACTCGCTCTTTTTTCAAATCCCGAAGAGTTCTCCTCATGGTCTGTAGATCAGTCCTGCCATAACTATGACCGGATATATAAGCCGAGGTTGTGTTTTCAGACAACTGTCCAAACATCCCTGGCCTACACAACCTACAGGATCAGGCCCCTGGAGCCAAGCCTGAGGACTGTACTTGCCCTCTGTAAGGGAAATGTGTTTGCCATTTCCAATGGCCACAACCCTTCTATAGAATAAACACACAATACCTGATCCATCTCACTAGGGCTGGCTTCCCAGGAAAAACAGGGGCAATCTGAGCCCATCTGTGCACCTACCTGCACTCAGACCCATAAACAGATGTCCCCAGAGGTAAAAAGGAAAGAACAGGCCCCTAGGCACTAATCAGATCCATTGCTTTGGTTTCCAGGATCTCTCCTCAGACGCCTGGATTTCAAAACCAGCAATGGCTTTTTCTTGATGCACCAATCAGAAAAAATCTCATCTACACATGGGAAACTAGCACGTTGGAGCTCTGTCAAAGCCTCAATTTGGAGAACCCGTCAGGGCCCCAGTGCCAACGCTTCATTCCAAGGTCTCGATACACACAAAAGCACGCTAGGACCCAACCCCAGGAGAGTCCATTTCAACTCAGCCTCCTCGGTTGCTCCCCCAGATCCAGCAGATCTAACCTGTCTTGTTGCTAGGAGACAATTGGAATGCGAGGTGGGCTAACCAGTGATCCATCCTTAGAACCCTGCTCAGAATCATTGGCCTGGAGCCAAACAACAGGTCTCAATTGTCCTGAAGAAGACACTTTGCAGTTTGGAGCTTCTCACAAATCCCATCGTGGGACAACCCCCATGGCCTTGTGATGCCCCCCTTCATGAAGGGGCCATAAGGGACAGAAACTCCAACCTGAGCGATCGACTGATCCTCGCCCTGACTTCAGATGCACGAGATCTCGATTCCGGTCTGTAGATTCTGCCTGCCATGTCCTCAACCAGAAACCTAAGCCGAGCTTGTGTTCTCAGACTTCTGTCCTCAGACTACTGGCCCACAAGCCCTCCAGTTTGGCAATCCAGAACTACAATGCAGCTCTCTGCCTGCCCTCCAGAAGAAAAACATTGCCCTCTGGGGCTTCCCAGTAACCCCAAGTGAGGATCAACCTGCACCTACCTTCGCTGTACCCTGAACATATAGGCTGACCAGGGCACTAATGCCCTTTCTGACACAGCCTGAGCCTGGACTTCCTGGCCCCAACCAGACAGCTTGCCGCACACTGAGCACATCGAGCCACCATGGCCTTAGTTTGTCATCTCTTCCCAACCTCGGTTTTCAGGCTTTAGATTCTAGACCTTATCTCCAATCACTGCCCAGGGTTGATCCTGATGCAGAAATCAGAAGTCCTTCCCCATGGCAAGAAACCTTGTGGTTGGCATGTTGTCCAACTTTCAGTGTAGGTGAATCCAGTGTTGCCCATGAGGCCCCTCCATGCTCGCAGGCTACATTGGTCACAAACACACATTGTGACCCTCAGCCTTACCAAAGTCCTCAAGTAAGGCCTCTCAGTGGCTGGATGAAGAGATAGCATATTGGGATTGCCATGCCCCTAGGCCCCAATTTTTAACCATAGTTCAGGTGGTCCCTTCAGTCTTCCCCACGGCTTTGCTTTGGAATTCCTCTTTTCGTGGGACACCTGAGGTAACATAACTGAAAGGATGCTTCCCATCCCACAGATTGACGAAAAATAATTGGGAATCGGGCGAAAACATTATAGAGGTAGATTCGTCCATGGCCCATGAGGCATCCCCGACATTCCACGGAGATCGCTGATACAAATTCCAGAGACAAATGCCTGAGCAAGCGCCTCAGACTCACTCTATATTCAAATCTTCATGAGTTCTTCTCATGGTTTGTAGATTGGGCCTGCCATACCGATGTCCCCAAAGCTGAGTTTGAGTATCGGAATCACGATCAGAATCTGCCTTCCACAATGCTGTAATGCTTGTTCTTCGCATGGAGTCACACCTTCACGTGGGGAACCCTTCATGGCCCCTGATGCCACGCCCAAACATGAGTGCTGCTTGGGCACAAATTCACACTGTGACCCTAGCATGAGCCCCATGACAAAGAAAGGCCTGTCAGGATCGGGACGAAGATCCTGCATATAGTCCTTGCCATGCCCATAGTCACCCAGGACTAACTAGATGGTGTGTATTCCAGTTGAGGGAACCCACTGCTGTGCTCTAGAGTCCCTCTCCTGGGAGGTCCTTTGTGGCAGAAAACAGTACTCTTCACTTCCCACAGAATGAACCCAAACCCTTGGGAGGTTGGACAATCCCCCGAGAGGAAGGCTCTTCCTCGGACCCTGAGGCAACCCCTACCGTGACCGGACACTGTGAACGCAACACCCAGAGACAAAAGCCTGAGCAACTGCCTCCCACTTGCCCTCCTTTGATATCCAGAGGATCTCCCCTCACGGACTGGAGATCAGGCCTGCCATTACCTTGGCCCCTACCTGAGCCAAGTTTGCTCTTTCAGACATCAGTCCCCACAGCCCTGGCAAACACAGCCTCTAGGCTGGGTCCTCTGGAGCCATACCACAGGACCGTGCCTGCTCTCTCCTGGGAAACTGTGTCTATTCCTTTGGCCACACACCACCAGAATATGAGAAACCTCAAGGCCCCCGAGGACATCCCACTACTCGGAGCCTCCCTGGACACACAGGGGCATTCGGACACAAGCTGAGCAGCTACCTCCACGAATGCATGCACACAGATGCCAACAGAGATAGAAGGTTGAGCCGGACAGGCCTTTAGGCCGTAGTCTCAACTCTTGCTTTGGTTTCCAGGTGTCACTCCTCAGAGGCTTTGGTTCGAAGAACAGGGTATGGGGCTTTCCTGAGGCACGGAACAGAACTCCTCTCGTCTCCACATGGGAAGTTTCCTTGTTGGAGCCGTGTCAAACACCTCATGTTGGAGAATCCTGCAGAGTCCCTGAGCCACCTCCACATTCCAAGGTCTCCCAGGCCACCAAGCCACAGGAGGACTCATCTTCAGGAGAGACCATTTCAACTCTCCCCTCTGGGTAGCTCACCCAGGAGCCCGCAGATTGAGCCTGCCTTGTCCTGACTAAAGAGTGGGAATATGAGGTGGCGTTCCCAGGCATCCATGCTTAGACACCTGCTCTCGAGTCTTTCCATATGGGGCCTCTTGGAACCATCCAATAGGACTCGACTGTCGTGCAGAAGGTAACCTTCAGTTTTGGAGCAGTTCACAAATCCCATCATAAGCAAAACTTTCTGGCCTCATGAAGACCCCACACCATTCAGGAAGAGGCCATGCTGGACAAAAACTCTAGCCTGAGGCACGTCTCATAGTTGACATGACCTCAGTGCAGGAGATCTCGATTCAGCCTCTGCAGAGTGGGCCTGCTGTGCCCTCGGTCCCAAACCTCACGCTAGCTTGTGTTTTCCGAATTCTTCCTCACACTCCTGGCAAACAAGCCCTCCGGACTAGGAACTCCGGAACCAAAACCCAGCCCAGTGTCTGCCCAATGAAAGAAAAACGTTTCCCTGTGGGGCTCTCCATAAAACCCAGATGAGGATCAACCTGCTCGGGCCTCGACGGTACCCGAACTGGATAGGCTGCTCTGGGCACTCATGCTCTGCCTGACACAGCCTGAACCCAGACGTCCAGACAGACAAGGAGACAGCTGGCCGCACACCCAGCACTTCGGACACGCCATGGTCTTATGCCGTCACCTCATCCTAACCTTGGTTTTCAGATATCTGAACCTAGACATTATATCAATTCTCCACACAGCTGGGTATAGCAAGCAAAAAACAGAACTCCTCCTTCCCCATGGCTGTCAAGCTTGCTCTTGGCATGGAGTCACACCTTCAGGGTGGGAGAAACCTTCATGGCCCCTGATGCCACGCCCAAACTTGAGTGCTGCTTGGGCACAAATTCACACTGTGACCCTCAGCATGAGCCCCATGTCAAAGAAAGGCCTGTCAGGGCCTGGACCAAGAGCCCACATATGGGGCTTGCTAAGCCCCTATGCACCCAATCCTCACCACGGTTTGAATTTTCCAGTCGCCCCGCCCGTACCTGGAGCTCTGCTCTGGAATCCCTTTCTTGGAGAGACCCATGAGCCAGACAACACGACTCCACCCTTCCCACAAAATGACCCCAAACTCTTGGGAGCTGGGACAAATCCCCAGAGAGGGATACTCGTCCACAGTACCTGAGACCACCGCACCAATCCACGGCTATCCCGGACACAACATCCAGAGACAAAAGCCTGAAGGAACGCCTCCCACTCGCCCTTGTTTCAGAGGCCCAGGAGCTCCCTCTCGGGCTGTACATCCGGCCTGCCATACCCTAGGCGCCACTCATAAGCTGAGTTTGTGTATTCAGACTTCTGTGCCCACAGCCTGGACCCACACAACATCCAGGCTAGGGCCTCTGGACCAAACAGCGAAAGATTGTGCCTGCCCTCTCCAAGGAAAGTGTGCCCAATCCATTGACCACAGCCCTACAGGTTAGGGAAAACTCAAAGGTCCCTGAGGCCATCAATAGTATAGGCCACCCTGGACTAAGAGGGGCTCTCTGACACCAGCGGAGCAACTATCTCCACTTAGACTCTCAGACAGTGTCCCCAGAGACAGAAGGTTGAAATGGACAGGCCCCCAGGCCCTAATCTGAACCTTAGCTTTGGTTTCCATGTTTCCGTTCTCAGAGGACTGTTTTCGTAGACCAGCACATGGGGCTTTTCTGAGGCACCAAACCAAACCTCTCTCATCTCCACATGGGCAGCTTTCTTACTGGGATGTATCAAACAATTCAGGTAGGAGAGTTCCGCAGGGCCACTGAACAACCAGCACATTCCAAGGTCTCCATGGACCCAAACGCACATTATGACACATCCTCAGGAGAGGCCATTTCAACTCAGCCCCCTGGGTCGCGTGTTCCAGAGGCAGCAGATCAAACATATCTTGTCGCTAATAGCCAATGGGAATGCGAGGCTTGCTGTACAGGGATCCATCCTTCAAACCCTGCTCTCCAGTCCTTCCATATGGTATGTCCTGGAGCCATGCAACAGGACTCGAATGTCCCGCAGAAGGAAACCTTGGGGTTTGGGGCAACCTCCAAACTCAGCGTGGGAATACTTCCTTGGCCTCATGAGGCCCCCACTTCATGAAGGTGCCATCATGGACACATACTCCAGCCTCAGCCAACGTCTGATCCTCAGCCTGACTTCAGATGCAGGAGATTTTGATTCAGCCTCTGCAGAGTGGGCCTGCTCTGCCCTTGGCTCCAATCCTCACACTAGCTTGTGTTTTCAGACTTCCGTCCTCACACTCCTGGCCCACAAACCCTCCCTACTGGGAATTCTGGGGCCACAATGAAGCACTGTGCCTGCCTCCCAGGAGAAAAACATTGTCTATGGCGCTGCCCAGAAACCCCAAATGAGGATCAAACTGCTTGGCCCTCGGCAACACCCCAATTGCATAGGCTACCTTAAACAGTGATGCTCTGTCGAAAATAGCCTGAGCCCAGACCTTCCAACAGACACCGACACAGCTGGCTGCCCACCCAGCACATTGGACCCGCCACTGCCTTAGGCCACCATCCATTCCCAACCTGGGTTTTCAGTCATCGGAACCTAGACTTATCTCCAATCCCTGCACAGGGGGGTACCTGATGCACAAGTCAGAACCCCTCCTTCCCCCTGGCAAGAAACCTTGCTGCTGGCAGTGAGTCAAACCTTCAGTGTAGGAGAAAACGGCATGGCCCATGAGGCCACGCCCAAGCGTGAGGGCCGCCATGGGCACAAACACACATTGTGACCCTCAGCGTGAGTACCTTATTCAAGTAACGCCTCTCAGTGACTGGACCAAGAGCCCGCATATGTGGCCTGCCATGCCCATAGGCACCCAGGACTAACTAGATGGTGTGTATTCCAGTTGAGGGAACCCACTGCTGTGCTCTAGAGTCCCGCTCCTGGGGGGTCCCCTGTGGCAGAAAACAGTACTCTTCATTCCCACAGAATGAACACAAACACTTGGGAGCTTGGACAATCCCCCGAGAGGAAGGCTCTTCCTCGGCCTCTGAGACAACCCCTACCCTGACCAGACACTGTAAACGCAACTCCCAGAGACAAAATCCTGAGTGACTCCCTCCCACTTACCCTACTTTGATTTCCAGAGGATCTCCCCTCACGGACTAGAGATCAGGCCTGCCATTACATTGGCCCCTAGCTGAGCCAAGTTTGCTTTTTCAGACATCTGTCCCCACAGCCCTGGCAAACACAGCCTCTAGGCTGGGTCCTCTGGAGCCATACCACAGGACCGTGCCTGCTCTCTCCTGGGAAACTGTGTCCATTCCTTTGGCCACACACCTCCAGAATATGAGAAACCTCAAGGCCTCCGAGGACATCCCACTACTGGGAGCCTCACTGGACTCACAGGGGCATTCGGACACAAGCTGAGCAGCTACATCCATGAATGCATGCACACAGATGTCAACAGAGATAGAAGGTTGAGCCGGACAGGCCTTTACGCCGTAGTCTCAACTCTTGCTTTGGTTTCCAGGTGTCACTCCTCAGAGGCTTTGGTTCGAAGAACAGGGTATGGGGCTTTCCTGAGGCACGGAACAGAACTCCTCTCGTCTCCACATGGGAAGTTTCCTTGTTGGAGCCGTGTCAAACACCTCTTGTTGGAGAATCCTGCAGTGTCCCTGAGCCACCTCCACATTCCAAGGTCTCCCAGGCCACCAAGCCACAGTAGGACTCATCTTCAGGAGAGTCCATATCAACTCTCTCCTCTGGGTAGCTCACCCAGGAGCCCGCAGATTGAGCCTGCCTTGTCCTGCCTAAAAAGTGGGAATATGAGGTGGCGTTCCCAGGCATCCATGCTTAGACACCTGCTCTCGAGTCTTTCCATATGGGGCCTCTTGGAACAATCCAATAGGACTCGACTGTCGTGCAGAAGGTAACCTTCAATTTGGAGCAGTTCACAAATCCCATCGTAGGCAAAACTTTCTGGCATCATGAAGCCCACATAGCCTTCAGGAAGAGGCCATGCTGGACAAGAACTCTAGCCTGAGGCACGTCTCATAGTTGACATGACCTCAGTGCAGAAGATCTCGATTCAGCCTCTGCAGAGTGGGCCTGCCGTGCCCTCGGTCCCAAACCTCACGCTAGCTTGTGTTTTCAGACTTCCTTCCTCACACTCCTGGCAAACAAGCCCTCCGGACTAGGAACTCCAGAACCAAAACCCAGCCCAGTGTCTGCCCAACGGAAAAAAAACGTTTCCCTGTGGGGCTCTCCAGAAAACCCAGATGAGGATCAACCTGCTCGGGCCTCGACGGTACCCGAACTGGATAGGCTGCTCTGGGCACTCATGCTCTGCCTGACACAGCCTGAACCCAGACGTCCAGACAGACAAGGAGACAGCTGGCCGCACACCCAGCACTTCGGACACGCCATGGTCTTATGCCGTCACCTCATCCTAACCTTGGTTTTCAGATATCTGAACCTAGACATTATATCAATTCTCCACACAGCTGGGTATAGCAAGCAAAAAACAGAACTCCTCCTTCCCCATGGCTGTCAAGCTTGCTCTTGGCATGGAGTCACACCTTCAGGGTGGGAGAAACCTTCATGGCTTCTGATGCCACGCCCAAACTTGAGTGCTGCTTGGGCACAAATTCACACTGTGACCCTCAGCATGAGCCCCATGTTAAAGAAAGGCCTGTCAGGGCCTGGACCAAGAGCCCACATATGGGGCTTGCCAAGCCCCTATGCACCCAATCCTCACCACGGTTTGAATTTTCCAGTCGACCCGCCCGTACCTGGAGCTCTGCTCTGGAATCCCTTTCTTGGAGAGACCCATGAGCCAGACAACACGACTCCACCCTTCCCACAAAATGACCCCAAACTCTTGGGAGCTGGGACAAATCCCCAGAGAGGGATACTCGTCCACAGTACCTGAGGCCACCGCTCCAATCCACGGCTATACCGGACACAACATCCAGAGACAAAAGCCTGAAGGAACGCCTCCCACTCGCCCTTGTTTCAGAGGCCCAGGAGCTCCCTCTCGGGCTGTACATCCGGCCTGCCATACCCTAGGCGCCACTCATAAGCCTAGTTTGTGTATTCAGACTTCTGTGCCCACAGCCTGGACCCACACAACATCCAGGCTATGGCCTCTATACCAAACAGCGAAAGATTGTGCCTGCCCTCTCCAAGGAAAGTGTGCCCAATCCATTGACCACAACCCTACAGGTTAGGGAAAAGCTCCAAGGTCCCTGAGGCCATCAATAGTATAGGCCACCCTGGACTAAGAGGGGCTCTCTGACACCAGCGGAGCAACTATCTCCACTTAGACTCTCAGACAGTGTCCCCAGAGACAGAAGGTTGAAATGGACAGGCCCCCAGGCCCTAATCTGAACCTTAGCTTTGGTTTCCATGTTTCCGTTCTCAGAGGACTGTTTTCGTAGACCAGCACATGGGGCTTTTCTGAGGCACCAAACCAAACCTCTCTCATCTCCACATGGGCAGCTTTCTTACTGGGATGTATCAAACACTTCAGGTAGGAGAGTTCCGCAGGGCCACTGAACAACCAGCACATTCCAAGGTCTCCATGGACCCAAACGCACATTATGACGCATCCTCAGGAGAGGCCATTTCAACTCAGCCCCCTGGGTCGCGTGTTCCAGAGGCAGCAGATCAAACATATCTTGTCGCTAATAGCCAATGGGAATACGAGGCATGCTGTACAGGGATCCATCCTTCGAACACTGCTCTCCAGTCCTTCCATGTGGTATGTCCTGGAGCCATGCAACAGGACTCGAATGTCCCGCAGAAGGAAACCTTGTGGTTTGGGGCAACCTCCAAACTCAGCGTGGGAATACTTCCTTGGCCTCATGAGGCCCCCACTTCATGAAGGTGCCATCATGGACACATACCCCAGCCTCAGCCAACGTCTGATCCTCAGCCTGACTTCAGATGCAGGAGATTTTGATTCAGCCTCTGCAGAGTGGGACTGCTCTGCCCTTGGCTCCAATCCTCTCACTAGCTTGTGTTTTCAGACTTCCGTCCTCACACTCCTGGCCCACAAACCCACCCTACTGGGAATTCTGGGGCCACAATGAAGCACTGTGCCTGCCTCCCAGGAGAAAACCATTGTCTATGGCGCTGCCCAGAAACCCCAAATGAGGATCAAACTGCTTGGCCCTCGGCAACACCCCAATTGCATAGGCTACCTTAACCAGTGATGCTCTGTCGCAAATAGCCTGAGCCCAGACCTTCCAACAGACACCGACACAGCTGGCTGCACACCCAGCACATTGGACCCGCCACTGCCTTAGGCCACCATCCATTCCCAACCTGGGTTTTCAGTCATCGGAACCTAGACCTTATCTCCAATCCCTGCACAGGGGGGAACCTGATGCACAAGTCAGAACCCCTCCTTCCCCCTGGCAAGAAACCTTGCTGCAGGCAGTGAGTCAAACCTTCAGTGTAGGAGAAAACGGCATGGCCCATGAGGCCACGCCCAAGCGTGAGGGCTGCCTTGGGCACAAACACACATTGTGACCCTCAGCGTGAGTACCTTATTCAAGTAACGCCTCTCAGTGAGTGGACCAAGAGCCCGCATATGTGGCTTGCCATGCCCATAGGCACCCAGGACTAACTAGATGGTGTGTATTCCAGTTGAGGGAACTCACTGCTGTGCTCTAGAGTCCCTCTCCTGGGGGGTCCCCTGTGGCAGAAAACAGTACTCTTCATTCCCACAGAATGAACACAAACACTTGGGAGCTTGGACAATCCCCCGAGAGGAAGGCTCTTCCTCGGCCTCTGAGACAACCCCTACCCTGACCGGACACTGTAAACGCAACACCCAGAGACAAAATCCTGAGTGACTGCCTCCCACTTGCCCTACTTTGATTTCCAGAGGATCTCCCCTCACGGACTAGAGATCAGGCCTGCCATTACATTGGCCCCTAGCTGAGCCAAGTTTGCTTTTTCAGACATCTGTCCCCACAGCCCTGGCAAACACAGCCTCTAGGCTGGGTCCTCTGGAGCCATACCACAGGACCGTGCCTGCACTCTCCTGGGAAACTGTGTCCATTCCTTTGGCCACACACCTCCAGAATATGAGAAACCTCAAGGCCTCCGAGGACATCCCACTACTGGGAGCCTCACTGGACTCACAGGGGCATTCGGACACAAGCTGAGCAGCTACATCCATGAATGCATGCACACAGATGTCAACAGAGATAGACGGTTGAGCCGGACAAGCCTTTAGGCCGTAGTCTCAACTCTTGCTTTGGTTTCCAGGTGTCACTCCTCAGAGGCTTTGGTTCGAAGAACAAGGTATGGGGCTTTCCTGAGGCACGGAACAGAACTCCTCTCGTCTCCACATGGGAAGTTTCCTTGTTGGAGCCGTGTCAAACACCTCATGTTGGAGAATCCTGCAGAGTTCCTGAGCCACCTCCACATTCCAAGGTCTCCCAGGCCACCAAGCCACAGTAGGACTCATCTTCAGGAGAGTCCATTTCAACTCTCCCCTCTGGGTAGCTCACCCAGGAGCCCGCAGATTGAGCCAGCCTTGTCCTGACTAAAGAGTGGGAATATGAGGTGGCGTTCCCAGGCATCCATGCTTAGACACCTGCTCTCGAGTCTTTCCATATGGGGCCTCTTGGAACCATCCAATAGGACTCAACTGTCATGCAGAAGGTAACCTTCAGTTTTGGAGCAGTTCACAAATCCCATCGTAGGCAAAACTTTGGCTTCATGAAGCCCCCACACCCTTCAGGAAGAGGCCATGCTGGACAAGTACTCTAGGCTGAGGCACGTCTCATAGTTGACATGACCTCAGTGCAGGAGATCTCGATTCAGCCTCTGCAGAGTGGGCCTGCCGTGCTCTCGGTCCCAAACCTCACGCTAGCTTGTGTTTTCAGACTTCCTTCCTCACCCTCCTGGCAAACAAGCCCTCCGGACTAGGAACTCCGGAACCAAAACCCAGCCTAGTGTCTGCCCAACGGATGAAAAACATTTCCCTGTGGGGCTCTCCAGAAAACCCAGATGAGGATCAACCTGTTCGGGCCTCGACGGTACCCGAACTGGATAGGCTGCTCTGGGCACTCATGCTCTGTCTGACACAGCATGAAACCAGACGTCCAGACAGACAAGGAGACAGTTGGCCGCACACCCAGCACTTCGGACACGCCATGGTCTTATGCCGTCACCTCATCCTAACCTTGGTTTTCAGATATCTGAACCTAGACATTATATCAATTCTCCACACAGCTGGGTATAGCAAGCACAAAACAGAACTCCTCCTTCCCCATGGCTGTCAAGCTTGCTCTTGGCATGGAGTCACACCTTCAGGGTGGGAGAAACCTTCATGGCTTCTGATGCCACGCCCAAACTTGAGAGCTGCTTGGGCACAAATTCACACTGTGACCCTCAGCATGAGCCCCATGTCAAAGAAAGGCCTGTCAGGGCCTGGACCAAGAGCCCACATATGGGGCTTGCCAAGCCCCTATGCACCCAATCCTCACCACGGTTTGAATTTTCCAGTCGCCCTGCCCGTATCTGGAGCTCTGCTCTGGAATCCCTTTCTTGGAGAGACCCATGAGCCAGACAACACGACTCCACCCTTCCCACAAAATGACCCCAAACTCTTGGGAGCTGGGACAAATCCCCAGAGAGGGATACTCGTCCACAGTACCTGGGCCACCGCTCCAATCCACGGCTATCCCGGACACAACATCCAGAGACAAAAGCCTGAAGGAACGCCTCCCACTCGACCTTGTTTCAGAGGCCCAGGAGCTCCCTCTCGGGCTGTACATCCGGCCTGCCATACCCTAGGCGCCACTCATAAGCTGAGTTTGTTTATTCAGACTTCTGTGCCCACAGCCTGGACCCACACAACATCCAGGCTAGGGCCTCTGGACCAAACAGCGAAAGATTGTGCCTGCCCTCTCCAAGGAAAGTGTGCCCAATCCATTGACCACAACCCTACAGGTTAGGGAAAAGCTCCAAGGTCCCTGAGGCCATCAATAGTATAGGCCACCCTGGACTAAGAGGGGCTCTCTGACACCAGCGGAGCAACTATCTCCACTTAGACTCTCAGACAGTGTCCCCAGAGACAGAAGGTTGAAATGGACAGGCCCCCAGGCCCTAATCTGAACCTTAGCTTTGGTTTCCATGTTTCCGTTCTCAGAGGACTGTTTTCGTAGACCAGCACATGGGGCTTTTCTGAGGCACCAAACCAAACATCTCTCATCTCCACATGGGCAGCTTTCTTACTGGGATGTATCAAACACTTCAGGTAGGAGAGTTCCGCAGGGCCACTGAACAACCAGCACATTCCAAGGTCTCCATGGACCCAAACGCACATTATGACGCATCCTCAGGAGAGGCCATTTCAACTCAGCCCCCTGGGTCGCGTGTTCCAGAGGCAGCAGATCAAACATATCTTGTCGCTAATAGCCAATGGGAATGCGAGGCATGCTGTACAGGTATCCATCCTTCGAACCCTGCTCTCCAGTCCTTCCATATGGTATTTCCTGGAGCCATGCAACAGGACTCGAATGTCCCGCAGAAGGAAACCTTGTGGTTTGGGGCAACCTCCAAATTCAGCATGGGAAAACTTCCTTGGCCTCATGAGGCCCCCACTTCATGAAGGTGCCATCATGGACACATACTCCAGCCTCAGCCAACGTCTGATCCTCAGCCTGACTTCAGATGCAGGAGATTTTGATTCAGCCTCTGCAGAGTGGGCCTGCTCTGCCCTTGGCTCCAATCCTCACACTAGCTTGTGTTTTCAGACTTTCGTCCTCACACTCCTGGCCCACAAACCCTCCCTACTGGGAATTCCGGGGCCACAATGAAGCACTGTGCCTGCCTCCCAGGAGGAAAACATTGTCTATGGCGCTGCCCAGAAACCCCAAATGAGGATCAAACTGCTTGGCCCTCGGCAACACCCCAATTGCATAGGCTACCTTAAACAGTGATGCTCTGTCGAAAATAGCCTGAGCCCAGACCTTCCAACAGACACCGACACAGCTGGCTGCACACCCAGCACATTGGACCCGCCACTGCCTTAGGCCACCATCCATTCCCAACCTGGGTTTTCAGTCATCGGAACCTAGACCTTATCTCCAATCCCTGCACAGGGGGGAAACTGATGCACAAGTCAGAACCCCTCCTTCCCCCTGGCAAGAAACCTTGCTGCTGGCAGTGAGTCAAACCTTCAGTGTAGGAGAAAACGGCATGGCCCATGAGGCCATGCCCAAGCGTGAGGGCCGCCTTGGGCACAAACACACATTGTGACCCTCAGCGTGAGTACCTTATTCAAGTAACGCCTCTCAGTGACTGGACCAAGAGCCCGCATATGTGGCTTGCCATGCCCATAGGCACCCAGGACTAACTAGATGGTGTGTATTCCAGTTGAGGGAACCCACTGCTGTCCTCTAGATTCCCTCTCCTGGGGGGTCCCCTGTGGCAGAAAACAGTACTCTTCATTCCCACAGAATGAACACAAACACTTGGGAGCTTGGACAATCCCCCGAGAAGAAGGCTCTTCCTCGGCCTCTGAGACAACCCCTACCCTGACCGGACACTGTAAACGCAACACCCAGAGACAAAATCCTGAGTGACTGCCTCCCACTTGCCCTACTTTGATTTCCAGAGGATCTCCCCTCACGGACTGGAGATCAGGCCTGTTATTACATTGGCCCCTAGCTGAGCCAAGTTTGCTTTTTCAGACATCTGTCCCCACAGCCCTGGCAAACACAGCCTCTAGGCTGGGTCCTCTCGAGCCATACCACAGGACCGTGCCTGCTCTCTCCTGGGAAACTGTGTCCATTCCTTTGGCCACACACCTCCAGAATATGAGAAACCTCAAGGCCTCCGAGGACATCCCACTACTGGGAGCCTCACTGGACTCACAGGGGCATTCGGACACAAGCTGAGCAGCTACATCCATGAATGCATGCACACAGATGTCAACAGAGATAGAAGGTTGAGCCGGACAGGCCTTTAGGCCGTAGTCTCAACTCTTGCTTTGGTTTCCAGGTGTCACTCCTCAGAGGCTTTGGTTCGAAGAACAGGATATGGGGCTTTCCTGAAGCACGGAACAGAACTCCTCTCGTCTCCACATGGGAAGTTTCCTTGTTGGAGCCGTGTCAAACACCTCATGTTGGAGAATCCTGCAGAGTCCCTGAGCCACCTCCACATTCCAAGGTCTCCCAGGCCACCAAGCCACAGTAGGACTCATCTTCAGGAGAGACCATTTCAACTCTCCCCTCTGGGTAGCTCACCCAGGAGCCCGCAGATGGAGCCTGCCTTGTCCTGACTAAAGAGTGGGAATATGAGGTGGCGTTCCCAGGCATCCATGCTTAGACACCTGCTCTCGAGTCTTTCCATATGGGGCCTCTTGGAACCATCCAATAGGACTCGACTGTCGTGCAGAAGGTAACCTTCAGTTTTGGAGCACTTCACAAATCCCATCGTAGGCAAAACTTTCTGGCCTCATGAAGCCCCCACACCCTTCAGGAAGAGGCCATGCTGGCCAAGAACTCTAGCCTGAGGCACGTCTCATAGTTGACATGACCTCAGTGCAGGAGATCTCGATTCAGCCTCTGCAGAGTGGGCCTGCCGTGCCCTCGGTCCCAAACCTCACGCTAGCTTGTGTTTTCAGACTTCCTTCCTCACACACCTGGCAAACAAGCCCTCCGGACTAGGAACTCCGGAAGCAAATCCCAGCCCAGTGTCTGCCCAACGGAAGAAAAACGTTTCCCTGTGGGGCTCTCCAGAAAACCCAGATGAGGATCAACCTGCTCGGGCCTCGACGGTACCCGAACTGGATAGGCTGCTCTGGGCACTCATGCTCTGCCTGACACAGCCTGAACCCAGACGTCCAGACAGACAAGGAGACAGCTGGCCGCACACCCACCACTTCGGACACGCCATTGTCTTATGCCGTCACCTCATCCTAACCTTGGTTTTCAGATATCTGAACCTAGACATTATATCAATTCTCCACACAGCTGGGTATAGCAAGCACAAAACAGAACTCCTCCTTCCCCATGGCTGTCAAGCTTGCTCTTGGCATGGAGTCACACCTTCAGGGTGGGAGAAACCTTCATGGCCCCTGATGCCACGCCCAAACTTGAGTGCTGCTTGGGCACAAATTCACACTGTGACCCTCAGCATGAGCCCCATGTCAAAGAAAGGCCTGTCAGGGCCTGGACCAAGAGCCCACATATGGGGCTTGCCAAGCCCCTATGCACCCAATCCTCACCACGGTTTGAATTTTCCAGTCGCCCCGCCCGTACCTGGAGCTCTGCTCTGGAATCCCTTTCTTGGAGAGACCCATGAGCCAGACAACACGACTCCACCCTTCCCACAAAATGACCCCAAACTCTTGGGAGCTGGGACAAATCCCCAGAGAGGGATACTCGTCCACAGTACCTGAGGCCACCGCGCCAATCCACGGCTATCCCGGACACAACATCCAGAGACAAAAGCCTGAAGGAACGCCTCCCACTCGCCCTTGTTTAGGAGGCCCAGGAGCTCCCTCTCGGGCTGTACATCCGGCCTGCCATACCCTAGGCGCCACTCATAATCCTAGTTTGTTTATTCAGACTTCTGTGCCCACAGCCTGGACCCACACAACATCCAGGCTAGGGCCTCTGGACCAAACAGCGAAAGATTGTGCCTGCCCTCTCCAAGGAAAGTGTGCCCAATCCATTGACCACAACCCTACAGGTTAGGGAAAAGCTCCAAGGTCCCTGAGGCCATCAATAGTATAGACCACCCTGGACTAAGAGGGGCTCTCTGACACCAGCGGAGCAACTATCTCCACTTAGACTCTCAGACAGTGTCCCCAGAGACAGAAGGTTGAAATGGACAGGCCCCCAGGCCCTAATCTGAACCTTAGCTTTGGTTTCCATGTTTCCGTTCTCAGAGGACTGTTTTCGTAGACCAGCACATGGGGCTTTTCTGAGGCACCAAACCAAACATCTCTCATCTCCACATGGGCAGCTTTCTTACTGGGATGTATCAAACACTTCAGGTAGGAGAGTTCCGCAGGGCCACTGAACAACCAGCACATTCCAAGGTCTCCATGGACCCAAACGCACATTATGACGCATCCTCAGGAGAGGCCATTTCAACTCAGCCCCCTGGGTCGCGTGTTCCAGAGGCAGCAGATCAAACATATCTTGTCGCTAATAGCCAATGGGAATGCGAGGCATGCTGTACAGGGATCCATCCTTCGAACCCTGCTCTCCAGTCCTTCCATATGGTATTTCCTGGAGCCATGCAACAGGTCTCGAATGTCCCGCAGAAGGAAACCTTGTGGTTTGGGGCAACCTCCAAATTCAGCGTGGGAAAACTTCCTTGGCCTCATGAGGCCCCCACTTCATGAAGGTGCCATCATGGACACATACTCCAGCCTCAGCCAACGTCTGATCCTCAGCCTGACTTCAGATGCAGGAGATTTTGATTCAGCCTCTGCAGAGTGGGCCTGCTCTGCCCTTGGCTCCAATCCTCACACTAGCTTGTGTTTTCAGACTTTCGTCCTCACACTCCTGGCCCACAAACCCTCCCTACTGGGAATTCCGGGGCCACAATGAAGCACTGTGCCTGCCTCCCAGGAGGAAAACATTGTCTATGGCGCTGCCCAGAAACCCCAAATGAGGATCAAACTGCTTGGCCCTCGGCAACACCCCAATTGCATAGGCTACCTTAAACAGTGATGCTCTGTCGAAAATAGCCTGAGCCCAGACCTTCCAACAGACACCGACACAGCTGGCTGCACACCCAGCACATTGGACCCGCCACTGCCTTAGGCCACCATCCATTCCCAACCTGGGCTTTCAGTCATCGGAACCTAGACCTTATCTCCAATCCCTGCACAGGGGGGAACCTGATGCACAAGTCAGAACCCCTCCTTCCCCCTGGCAAGAAACCTTGCTGCTGGCAGTGAGTCAAACCTTCAGTGTAGGAGAAAACGGCATGGCCTATGAGGCAACGCCCAAGCGTTAGGACCGCCTTGGGCACAAACACACATTGTGACCCTCAGCGTGAGTACCTTATTCAAGTAACGCCTCTCAGTGACTGGACCAAGAGCCCGCATATGTGGCTTGCCATGCCCATAGGCACCCAGGACTAACTAGATGGTGTGTATTCCAGTTGAGGGAACCCACTGCTGTGCTCTAGAGTCCCTCTCCTGGGGGGTCCCCTGTGGCAGAAAACAGTACTCTTCATTCCCACAGAATGAACACAAACACTTGGGAGCTTGGACAATCCCCCGAGAAGAAGGCTCTTCCTCGGCCTCTGAGACAACCCCTACCCTGACCGGACACTGTAAACGCAACACCCAGAGACAAAATCCTGAGTGACTGCCTCCCACTTGCCCTACTTTGATTTCCAGAGGATCTCCCCTCACGGACTAGAGATCAGGCCTGCCATTACATTGGCCCATAGCTGAGCCAGCTTTGCTTTTTCAGACATCTGTACCCACAGCCCTGGCAAACACAGCCTCTAGGCTGGGTCCTCTGGAGCCATACCACAGGTCCGTGCCTGCTGTCTCCTGGGAAACTGTGTCCATTCCTTTGGCCACACACCTCCAGAATATGAGAAACCTCAAGGCCTCCGAGGACATCCCACTACTGGGAGCCTCCCTGGACTCACAGGGGCATTCGGACACAAGCTGAGCAGCTACATCCATGAATGCATGCACACAGATGTCAACAGAGATAGAAGGTTGAGCCGGACAGGCCTTTACGCCTTAGTCTCAACTCTTGCTTTGGTTTCCAGGTGTCACTCCTCAGAGGCTTTGGTTCGAAGAACAGGGTATGGGGCTTTCCTGAGGCACGGAACAGAACTCCTCTCGTCTCCACATGGGAAGTTTCCTTGTTGGAGCCGTGTCAAACACCTCATGTTGGAGAATCCTGCAGAGTCCCTGAGCCACCTCCACATTCCAAGGTCTCCCAGGCCACCAAGCCACAGTAGGACTCATCTTCAGGAGAGACCATTTCAACTCTCCCCTCTGGGTAGCTCACCCAGGAGCCCGCAGATGGAGCCTGCCTTGTCCTGACTAAAGAGTGGGAATATGAGGTGGCGTTCCCAGGCATCCATGCTTAGACACCTGCTCTCGAGTCTTTCCATATGGGGCCTCTTGGAACCATCCAATAGGACTCAACTGTCATGCAGAAGGTAACCTTCAGTTTTGGAGCAGTTCACAAATCCCATCGTAGGCAAAACTTTGGCTTCATGAAGCCCCCACACCCTTCAGGAAGAGGCCATGCTGGACAAGTACTCTAGGCTGAGGCACGTCTCATAGTTGACATGACCTCAGTGCAGGAGATCTCGATTCAGCCTCTGCAGAGTGGGCCTGCCGTGCTCTCGGTCCCAAACCTCACGCTAGCTTGTGTTTTCAGACTTCCTTCCTCACCCTCCTGGCAAACAAGCCCTCCGGACTAGGAACTCCGGAACCAAAACCCAGCCTAGTGTCTGCCCAACGGATGAAAAACATTTCCCTGTGGGGCTCTCCAGAAAACCCAGATGAGGATCAACCTGTTCGGGCCTCGACGGTACCCGAACTGGATAGGCTGCTCTGGGCACTCATGCTCTGTCTGACACAGCATGAAACCAGACGTCCAGACAGACAAGGAGACAGTTGGCCGCACACCCAGCACTTCGGACACGCCATGGTCTTATGCCGTCACCTCATCCTAACCTTGGTTTTCAGATATCTGAACCTAGACATTATATCAATTCTCCACACAGCTGGGTATAGCAAGCACAAAACAGAACTCCTCCTTCCCCATGGCTGTCAAGCTTGCTCTTGGCATGGAGTCACACCTTCAGGGTGGGAGAAACCTTCATGGCTTCTGATGCCACGCCCAAACTTGAGAGCTGCTTGGGCACAAATTCACACTGTGACCCTCAGCATGAGCCCCATGTCAAAGAAAGGCCTGTCAGGGCCTGGACCAAGAGCCCACATATGGGGCTTGCCAAGCCCCTATGCACCCAATCCTCACCACGGTTTGAATTTTCCAGTCGCCCTGCCCGTATCTGGAGCTCTGCTCTGGAATCCCTTTCTTGGAGAGACCCATGAGCCAGACAACACGACTCCACCCTTCCCACAAAATGACCCCAAACTCTTGGGAGCTGGGACAAATCCCCAGAGAGGGATACTCGTCCACAGTACCTGGGCCACCGCTCCAATCCACGGCTATCCCGGACACAACATCCAGAGACAAAAGCCTGAAGGAACGCCTCCCACTCGACCTTGTTTCAGAGGCCCAGGAGCTCCCTCTCGGGCTGTACATCCGGCCTGCCATACCCTAGGCGCCACTCATAAGCTGAGTTTGTTTATTCAGACTTCTGTGCCCACAGCCTGGACCCACACAACATCCAGGCTAGGGCCTCTGGACCAAACAGCGAAAGATTGTGCCTGCCCTCTCCAAGGAAAGTGTGCCCAATCCATTGACCACAACCCTACAGGTTAGGGAAAAGCTCCAAGGTCCCTGAGGCCATCAATAGTATAGGCCACCCTGGACTAAGAGGGGCTCTCTGACACCAGCGGAGCAACTATCTCCACTTAGACTCTCAGACAGTGTCCCCAGAGACAGAAGGTTGAAATGGACAGGCCCCCAGGCCCTAATCTGAACCTTAGCTTTGGTTTCCATGTTTCCGTTCTCAGAGGACTGTTTTCGTAGACCAGCACATGGGGCTTTTCTGAGGCACCAAACCAAACATCTCTCATCTCCACATGGGCAGCTTTCTTACTGGGATGTATCAAACACTTCAGGTAGGAGAGTTCCGCAGGGCCACTGAACAACCAGCACATTCCAAGGTCTCCATGGACCCAAACGCACATTATGACGCATCCTCAGGAGAGGCCATTTCAACTCAGCCCCCTGGGTCGCGTGTTCCAGAGGCAGCAGATCAAACATATCTTGTCGCTAATAGCCAATGGGAATGCGAGGCATGCTGTACAGGTATCCATCCTTCGAACCCTGCTCTCCAGTCCTTCCATATGGTATTTCCTGGAGCCATGCAACAGGACTCGAATGTCCCGCAGAAGGAAACCTTGTGGTTTGGGGCAACCTCCAAATTCAGCATGGGAAAACTTCCTTGGCCTCATGAGGCCCCCACTTCATGAAGGTGCCATCATGGACACATACTCCAGCCTCAGCCAACGTCTGATCCTCAGCCTGACTTCAGATGCAGGAGATTTTGATTCAGCCTCTGCAGAGTGGGCCTGCTCTGCCCTTGGCTCCAATCCTCACACTAGCTTGTGTTTTCAGACTTTCGTCCTCACACTCCTGGCCCACAAACCCTCCCTACTGGGAATTCCGGGGCCACAATGAAGCACTGTGCCTGCCTCCCAGGAGGAAAACATTGTCTATGGCGCTGCCCAGAAACCCCAAATGAGGATCAAACTGCTTGGCCCTCGGCAACACCCCAATTGCATAGGCTACCTTAAACAGTGATGCTCTGTCGAAAATAGCCTGAGCCCAGACCTTCCAACAGACACCGACACAGCTGGCTGCACACCCAGCACATTGGACCCGCCACTGCCTTAGGCCACCATCCATTCCCAACCTGGGTTTTCAGTCATCGGAACCTAGACCTTATCTCCAATCCCTGCACAGGGGGGAAACTGATGCACAAGTCAGAACCCCTCCTTCCCCCTGGCAAGAAACCTTGCTGCTGGCAGTGAGTCAAACCTTCAGTGTAGGAGAAAACGGCATGGCCCATGAGGCCATGCCCAAGCGTGAGGGCCGCCTTGGGCACAAACACACATTGTGACCCTCAGCGTGAGTACCTTATTCAAGTAACGCCTCTCAGTGACTGGACCAAGAGCCCGCATATGTGGCTTGCCATGCCCATAGGCACCCAGGACTAACTAGATGGTGTGTATTCCAGTTGAGGGAACCCACTGCTGTCCTCTAGATTCCCTCTCCTGGGGGGTCCCCTGTGGCAGAAAACAGTACTCTTCATTCCCACAGAATGAACACAAACACTTGGGAGCTTGGACAATCCCCCGAGAAGAAGGCTCTTCCTCGGCCTCTGAGACAACCCCTACCCTGACCGGACACTGTAAACGCAACACCCAGAGACAAAATCCTGAGTGACTGCCTCCCACTTGCCCTACTTTGATTTCCAGAGGATCTCCCCTCACGGACTGGAGATCAGGCCTGTTATTACATTGGCCCCTAGCTGAGCCAAGTTTGCTTTTTCAGACATCTGTCCCCACAGCCCTGGCAAACACAGCCTCTAGGCTGGGTCCTCTCGAGCCATACCACAGGACCGTGCCTGCTCTCTCCTGGGAAACTGTGTCCATTCCTTTGGCCACACACCTCCAGAATATGAGAAACCTCAAGGCCTCCGAGGACATCCCACTACTGGGAGCCTCACTGGACTCACAGGGGCATTCGGACACAAGCTGAGCAGCTACATCCATGAATGCATGCACACAGATGTCAACAGAGATAGAAGGTTGAGCCGGACAGGCCTTTAGGCCGTAGTCTCAACTCTTGCTTTGGTTTCCAGGTGTCACTCCTCAGAGGCTTTGGTTCGAAGAACAGGATATGGGGCTTTCCTGAAGCACGGAACAGAACTCCTCTCGTCTCCACATGGGAAGTTTCCTTGTTGGAGCCGTGTCAAACACCTCATGTTGGAGAATCCTGCAGAGTCCCTGAGCCACCTCCACATTCCAAGGTCTCCCAGGCCACCAAGCCACAGTAGGACTCATCTTCAGGAGAGACCATTTCAACTCTCCCCTCTGGGTAGCTCACCCAGGAGCCCGCAGATGGAGCCTGCCTTGTCCTGACTAAAGAGTGGGAATATGAGGTGGCGTTCCCAGGCATCCATGCTTAGACACCTGCTCTCGAGTCTTTCCATATGGGGCCTCTTGGAACCATCCAATAGGACTCGACTGTCGTGCAGAAGGTAACCTTCAGTTTTGGAGCACTTCACAAATCCCATCGTAGGCAAAACTTTCTGGCCTCATGAAGCCCCCACACCCTTCAGGAAGAGGCCATGCTGGCCAAGAACTCTAGCCTGAGGCACGTCTCATAGTTGACATGACCTCAGTGCAGGAGATCTCGATTCAGCCTCTGCAGAGTGGGCCTGCCGTGCCCTCGGTCCCAAACCTCACGCTAGCTTGTGTTTTCAGACTTCCTTCCTCACACACCTGGCAAACAAGCCCTCCGGACTAGGAACTCCGGAAGCAAATCCCAGCCCAGTGTCTGCCCAACGGAAGAAAAACGTTTCCCTGTGGGGCTCTCCAGAAAACCCAGATGAGGATCAACCTGCTCGGGCCTCGACGGTACCCGAACTGGATAGGCTGCTCTGGGCACTCATGCTCTGCCTGACACAGCCTGAACCCAGACGTCCAGACAGACAAGGAGACAGCTGGCCGCACACCCACCACTTCGGACACGCCATTGTCTTATGCCGTCACCTCATCCTAACCTTGGTTTTCAGATATCTGAACCTAGACATTATATCAATTCTCCACACAGCTGGGTATAGCAAGCACAAAACAGAACTCCTCCTTCCCCATGGCTGTCAAGCTTGCTCTTGGCATGGAGTCACACCTTCAGGGTGGGAGAAACCTTCATGGCCCCTGATGCCACGCCCAAACTTGAGTGCTGCTTGGGCACAAATTCACACTGTGACCCTCAGCATGAGCCCCATGTCAAAGAAAGGCCTGTCAGGGCCTGGACCAAGAGCCCACATATGGGGCTTGCCAAGCCCCTATGCACCCAATCCTCACCACGGTTTGAATTTTCCAGTCGCCCCGCCCGTACCTGGAGCTCTGCTCTGGAATCCCTTTCTTGGAGAGACCCATGAGCCAGACAACACGACTCCACCCTTCCCACAAAATGACCCCAAACTCTTGGGAGCTGGGACAAATCCCCAGAGAGGGATACTCGTCCACAGTACCTGAGGCCACCGCGCCAATCCACGGCTATCCCGGACACAACATCCAGAGACAAAAGCCTGAAGGAACGCCTCCCACTCGCCCTTGTTTAGGAGGCCCAGGAGCTCCCTCTCGGGCTGTACATCCGGCCTGCCATACCCTAGGCGCCACTCATAATCCTAGTTTGTTTATTCAGACTTCTGTGCCCACAGCCTGGACCCACACAACATCCAGGCTAGGGCCTCTGGACCAAACAGCGAAAGATTGTGCCTGCCCTCTCCAAGGAAAGTGTGCCCAATCCATTGACCACAACCCTACAGGTTAGGGAAAAGCTCCAAGGTCCCTGAGGCCATCAATAGTATAGACCACCCTGGACTAAGAGGGGCTCTCTGACACCAGCGGAGCAACTATCTCCACTTAGACTCTCAGACAGTGTCCCCAGAGACAGAAGGTTGAAATGGACAGGCCCCCAGGCCCTAATCTGAACCTTAGCTTTGGTTTCCATGTTTCCGTTCTCAGAGGACTGTTTTCGTAGACCAGCACATGGGGCTTTTCTGAGGCACCAAACCAAACATCTCTCATCTCCACATGGGCAGCTTTCTTACTGGGATGTATCAAACACTTCAGGTAGGAGAGTTCCGCAGGGCCACTGAACAACCAGCACATTCCAAGGTCTCCATGGACCCAAACGCACATTATGACGCATCCTCAGGAGAGGCCATTTCAACTCAGCCCCCTGGGTCGCGTGTTCCAGAGGCAGCAGATCAAACATATCTTGTCGCTAATAGCCAATGGGAATGCGAGGCATGCTGTACAGGGATCCATCCTTCGAACCCTGCTCTCCAGTCCTTCCATATGGTATTTCCTGGAGCCATGCAACAGGTCTCGAATGTCCCGCAGAAGGAAACCTTGTGGTTTGGGGCAACCTCCAAATTCAGCGTGGGAAAACTTCCTTGGCCTCATGAGGCCCCCACTTCATGAAGGTGCCATCATGGACACATACTCCAGCCTCAGCCAACGTCTGATCCTCAGCCTGACTTCAGATGCAGGAGATTTTGATTCAGCCTCTGCAGAGTGGGCCTGCTCTGCCCTTGGCTCCAATCCTCACACTAGCTTGTGTTTTCAGACTTTCGTCCTCACACTCCTGGCCCACAAACCCTCCCTACTGGGAATTCCGGGGCCACAATGAAGCACTGTGCCTGCCTCCCAGGAGGAAAACATTGTCTATGGCGCTGCCCAGAAACCCCAAATGAGGATCAAACTGCTTGGCCCTCGGCAACACCCCAATTGCATAGGCTACCTTAAACAGTGATGCTCTGTCGAAAATAGCCTGAGCCCAGACCTTCCAACAGACACCGACACAGCTGGCTGCACACCCAGCACATTGGACCCGCCACTGCCTTAGGCCACCATCCATTCCCAACCTGGGCTTTCAGTCATCGGAACCTAGACCTTATCTCCAATCCCTGCACAGGGGGGAACCTGATGCACAAGTCAGAACCCCTCCTTCCCCCTGGCAAGAAACCTTGCTGCTGGCAGTGAGTCAAACCTTCAGTGTAGGAGAAAACGGCATGGCCTATGAGGCAACGCCCAAGCGTTAGGACCGCCTTGGGCACAAACACACATTGTGACCCTCAGCGTGAGTACCTTATTCAAGTAACGCCTCTCAGTGACTGGACCAAGAGCCCGCATATGTGGCTTGCCATGCCCATAGGCACCCAGGACTAACTAGATGGTGTGTATTCCAGTTGAGGGAACCCACTGCTGTGCTCTAGAGTCCCTCTCCTGGGGGGTCCCCTGTGGCAGAAAACAGTACTCTTCATTCCCACAGAATGAACACAAACACTTGGGAGCTTGGACAATCCCCCGAGAAGAAGGCTCTTCCTCGGCCTCTGAGACAACCCCTACCCTGACCGGACACTGTAAACGCAACACCCAGAGACAAAATCCTGAGTGACTGCCTCCCACTTGCCCTACTTTGATTTCCAGAGGATCTCCCCTCACGGACTAGAGATCAGGCCTGCCATTACATTGGCCCATAGCTGAGCCAGCTTTGCTTTTTCAGACATCTGTACCCACAGCCCTGGCAAACACAGCCTCTAGGCTGGGTCCTCTGGAGCCATACCACAGGTCCGTGCCTGCTGTCTCCTGGGAAACTGTGTCCATTCCTTTGGCCACACACCTCCAGAATATGAGAAACCTCAAGGCCTCCGAGGACATCCCACTACTGGGAGCCTCCCTGGACTCACAGGGGCATTCGGACACAAGCTGAGCAGCTACATCCATGAATGCATGCACACAGATGTCAACAGAGATAGAAGGTTGAGCCGGACAGGCCTTTACGCCTTAGTCTCAACTCTTGCTTTGGTTTCCAGGTGTCACTCCTCAGAGGCTTTGGTTCGAAGAACAGGGTATGGGGCTTTCCTGAGGCACGGAACAGAACTCCTCTCGTCTCCACATGGGAAGTTTCCTTGTTGGAGCCGTGTCAAACACCTCATGTTGGAGAATCCTGCAGAGTCCCTGAGCCACCTCCACATTCCAAGGTCTCCCAGGCCACCAAGCCACAGTAGGACTCATCTTCAGGAGAGACCATTTCAACTCTCCCCTCTGGGTAGCTCACCCAGGAGCCCGCAGATGGAGCCTGCCTTGTCCTGACTAAAGAGTGGGAATATGAGGTGGCGTTCCCAGGCATCCATGCTTAGACACCTGCTCTCGAGTCTTTCCATATGGGGCCTCTTGGAACCATCCAATAGGACTCGACTGTCGTGCAGAAGGTAACCTTCAGTTTTGGAGCACTTCACAAATCCCATCGTAGGCAAAACTTTCTGGCCTCATGAAGCCCCCACACCCTTCAGGAAGAGGCCATGCTGGCCAAGAACTCTAGCCTGAGGCACGTCTCATAGTTGACATGACCTCAGTGCAGGAGATCTCGATTCAGCCTCTGCAGAGTGGGCCTGCCGTGCCCTCGGTCCCAAACCTCACGCTAGCTTGTGTTTTCAGACTTCCTTCCTCACACACCTGGCAAACAAGCCCTCCGGACTAGGAACTCCGGAACCAAATCCCAGCCCAGTGTCTGCCCAACGGAAGAAAAACGTTTCCCTGTGGGGCTCTCCAGAAAACCCAGATGAGGATCAACCTGCTCGGGCCTCGACGGTACCCGAACTGGATAGGCTGCTCTGGGCACTCATGCTCTGCCTGACACAGCCTGAACCCAGACGTCCAGACAGACAAGGAGACAGCTGGCCGCACACCCACCACTTCGGACACGCCATGGTCTTATGCCGTCACCTCATCCTAACCTTGGTTTTCAGATATCTGAACCTAGACATTATATCAATTCTCCACACAGCTGGGTATAGCAAGCACAAAACAGAACTCCTCCTTCCCCATGGCTGTCAAGCTTGCTCTTGGCATGGAGTCACACCTTCAGGGTGGGAGAAACCTTCATGGCCCCTGATGCTACGCCCAAACTTGAGTGCTGCTTGGGCACAAATTCACACTGTGACCCTCAGAATGAGCCCCATGTCAAAGAAAGGCCTGTCAGGGCCTGGACCAAGAGCCCACATATGGGGCTTGCCAAGCCCCTATGCACCCAATCCTCACCACGGTTTGAATTTTCCAGTCGCCCCGCCCGTACCTGGAGCTCTGCTCTGGAATCCCTTTCTTGGAGAGACCCATGAGCCAGACAACACGACTCCACCCTTCCCACAAAATGACCCCAAACTCTTGGGAGCTGGGACAAATCCCCAGAGAGGGATACTCGTCCACAGTACCTGAGGCCACCGCTCCAATCCACGGCTATCCCGGACACAACATCCAGAGACAAAAGCCTGAAGGAACGCCTCCCACTCGCCCTTGTTTCAGAGGCCCAGGAGCTCCCTCTCGGGCTGTACATCCGGCCTGCCATACCCTAGGCGCCACTCATAATCCTAGTTTGTTTATTCAGACTTCTGTGCCCACAGCCTGGACCCACACAACATCCAGGCTAGGGCTCTGGACCAAACAGCGAAAGATTGTGCCTGCCCTCTCCAAGGAAAGTGTGCCCAATCCATTGACCACAACCCTACAGGTTAGGGAAAAGCTCCAAGGTCCCTGAGGCCATCAATAGTATAGGCCACCCTGGACTAAGAGGGGCTCTCTGACACCAGCGGAGCAACTATCTCCACTTAGACTCTCAGACAGTGTCCCCAGAGACAGAAGGTTGAAATGGACAGGCCCCCAGGCCCTAATCTGAACCTTAGCTTTGGTTTCCATGTTTCCGTTCTCAGAGGACTGTTTTCGTAGACCAGCACATGGGGCTTTTCTGAGGCACCAAACCAAACATCTCTCATCTCCACATGGGCAGCTTTCTTACTGGGATGTATCAAACACTTCAGGTAGGAGAGTTCCGCAGGGCCACTGAACAACCAGCACATTCCAAGGTCTCCATGGACCCAAACGCACATTATGACGCATCCTCAGGAGAGGCCATTTCAACTCAGCCCCCTGGGTCGCGTGTTCCAGAGGCAGCAGATCAAACATATCTTGTCGTTAATAGCCAATGGGAATGCGAGGCATGCTGTACAGGGATCCATCCTTCGAACCCTGCTCTCCAGTCCTTCCATATGGTATGTCCTGGTGCCATGCAACAGGACTCGAATGTCCCGCAGAAGGAAACCTTGTGGTTTGGGGCAACCTCCAAACTCAGCGTGGGAAAACTTCCTTGGCCTCATGAGGCCCCCACTTCATGAAGGTGCCATCATGGACACATACTCCAGCCTCAGCCAACGTCTGATCCTCAGCCTGACTTCAGATGCAGGAGATTTTGATTCAGCCTCTGCAGAGTGGGCCTGCTCTGCCCTTGGCTCCAATCCTCACACTAGCTTGTGTTTTCAGACTTCCGTCCTCACACTCCTGGCCCACAAACCCTCCCACCTGGGAATTCTGGGGCCACAATGAAGCACTGTGCCTACCTCCCAGGAGAAAAACATTGTCTATGGCGCTGCCCAGAAACCCCAAATGAGGATCAAACTGCTTGGCCCTCGGCAACACCCCAATTGCATAGTCTACCTTAAACAGTGATGCTCTGTCGCAAATAGCCTGAGCCCAGACCTTCCAACAGACACCGACACAGCTGGCTGCACACCCAGCACATTGGACCCGCCACTGCCTTAGGCTACCATCCATTCCCAACCTGGGCTTTCAGTCATCGGAACCTAGACCTTATCTCCAATCCCTGCACAGGGGGGAACCTGATGCAAAAGTCAGAACCCCTCCTTCCCCCTGGCAAGAAACCTTGCTGCTGGCAGTGAGTCAAACCTTCAGTGTAGGAGAAAACGGCATGGCCCATGAGGCCACGCCCAAGCGTGAGGGCCGCCTTGGGCACAAACACACATTGTGACCCTCAGCGTGAGTACCTTATTCAAGTAACGCCTCTCAGTGACTGGACCAAGAGCCCGCATATGTGGCTTGCCATGCCCATAGGCACCCAGGACTAACTAGATGGTGTGTATTCCAGTTGAGGGAACCCACTGCTGTGCTCTAGAGTCCCTCTCCTGGGGGGTCCCCTGTGGCAGAAAACAGTACTCTTCATTCCCACAGAATGAACACAAACACTTGGGTGCTTGGACAATCCCCCGAGAGGAAGGCTCTTCCTCGGCCTCTGAGACAACCCCTACCCTGAACGGACACTGTAAACGCAACACCCAGGGACAAAATCCTGAGTGCTGCCTCCCACTTGCCCTACTTTGATTTCCAGAGGATCTCCCCTCACGGACTAGAGATCAGGCCTGCCATTACATTGGCCTCTAGCTGAGCCAAGTTTGCTTTTTCAGACATCTGTCCCCACAGCCCTGGCAAACACAGCCTCTAGGCTGGGTCCTCTGGAGCCATACCACAGGTCCGTGCCTGCTGTCTCCTGGGAAACTGTGTCCATTCCTTTGGCCACACACCTCCAGAATATGAGAAACCTCAAGGCCCCCGAGGACATCCCACTACTGGGAGCCTCCCTGGACAAACAGGGGCATTCGGACACAAGCTGAGCAGGTACCTCCACGAAAGCATGCACACACATGTCAAGAGAGATAGAAGGTTGAGCCGGACAGGCCCTTAGGCCCTAATCTCAACTATTGCTTTGGTTTCCAGGTGTCACTCCTCAGAGGCTTTGGTTCGAAGAACAGGATATGGGGCTTTCCTGAGGCACGGAACAGAACTCCTCTCGTCTCCACATGGGAAGCTTCCTTGTTGGAGCCGTGTCAAACACCTCAGGGTGGAGAATCTTGCAGAGTCCCTGAGCCACCTCCACAATCCAAGGTCTCCCAGGCCACCAAGCCCCAGTAGGACTCATGTTCAGAAGAGTCCATTTCAACTCTCCCCTCTGGGTAGCTCACCCAGGAGCCCACAGATTGATCATGTGTTGTCCTGACTAAGAGTGGGAATATGAGGCGGCGTTCCCAGGCACCCATGCTTAGACACCTGCTCTCGAGTCTTTCCGTATGGGGCCTCCTGGAACCATCCAATAAGACTCGACTGTCATGCAGAAGGAAACCTTGTGGTTTGGAGTAGTTCACAAATCCCATCGTAGGCAAACCTCCCTGACCTCATGAAGCCCCCACACCCTACAGGAAGAGGCCATGCTGGACAAAAACTCTAGCCTGAGGCACGTCTCATAGTTGACATGACCTCAGTGCAGGAGACCTCGATTCAGCCTCTGCAGAGTGGGCCCGCCGTGCCCTCGGTCCCAAACATCACGCTAGCTTGTGTTTTCAGACTTCCTTCCTCACACTCCTGGCAAACAAGCCCTCCGGACTAGGAACTCCAGAACCACAACCCAGCCCAGTGTCTGCCCAACGGAAGAAAAACGTTTCCCTGTGGGGCTCTCCAGAAAACCCAGATGAGGATCAACCTGCTCGGGACTCGACGGTACCCTAAATTCATAGGCTGCTCTGGGCACTCATGCTCTGTCTGACACAGCCTGAAGCCAGACGTCCAGACAGACAAGGAGACAGCTAGCCGCACACCCAGCACTTCGGACACGCCATGGTCTTATGCCGTCACCACTTCCTAACCTTGGTTTTCAGATATCTGAACCTAGACATTATATCAATTCTCCACACAGCTGGGTATCGCAAGCACAAAACAGAAGTCCTGCTTCCCCATGGCTGTAAAGCTTGCTCTTGGCAGGGAGTCACACATTCAGTGTGGGAGAAACCTTCATGGCCCCTGATGCCACGCCCAAACTTGAGTGCTTCTTGGTCACAAATTCACACTGTGACCCTCAGCATGAGCCCCATGTCAAAGAAAGGCCTGTCTGGGCCTGGAACAAGAGCCCGCATATGGGGCTTGCCAAGCCCCTATGCACCCAATCCTCACCAGGTTTTGAGTTTTCCAGTCGCCCCGCCCATACTTTGGGCTCTGCTCTGGAATCCCTTTCTTGGAGAGACACATGAGCCAGACAACACGACTCCACCCTTCCCACAAAATGACCCCAAACTCTTGGGAGCTGGGACAAATTCCCAGAGAGGGATACTCGTCCACAGTCCCTGAGGCCACCCCTCCAATCCACGGCTATCCCGGACACAACATCCAGACACAAAAGCCTGAAGGAACGCCTCCCACTCGTCCTTGTTTCAGAGTCCCAGGAGCTCCCTCTCGGGCTGTACATCCGGCCTGCCATACCCTAGGCGCCACTCATAAGCTGAGTTTGTGTTTTCAGACTTCTGTGCCCACAGCCTGGACCCACACAACCTCCAGGCTAGGGCCTCTGGAGCCACAGCGAAAGATTGTGACTGCCCTCTCCAAGGAAAGTGTGCCCAATCCATTGACCACAACCCAACAGGTTAAGGAAAAGCTCCAAGGCCCCTGAGGCCATCAATAGTATAGGCCACCCTGGACTAAGAGGGGCTCTCTGACACCAGCGGAGCAACTATCTCCACTTAGACTCTCAGACAGTGTCCCCAGAGACAGAAGACTGAAATAGACAGGCCCCCAGGCCCTAATCTGAACCTTAGCTTTGGTTTCCATGTGTCCGTCCTCAGAGGACTGTATTCGTAGACCAGAACAAGTGGCTTTTCCGAGGCACCAAACCAAACCTCTCTCATCTCCACATGGGGAGCTTTCTTACTGGGGATGTATCAAACCCTTCAGGTAGGAGAGTTCCGCAGGGCCACTGAACAACCAGCACATTCCAAGGTCTCCATGGACCCAAACGCACATTATGACGCATCCTCAGGAGAGGCCATTTCACGCAGCCCCCTGGGTAGCGTGCCCCAGAGAGAGCAGATCAAACATAACTTGTCGCTAATGGCCAATGGGAATGCGAGGCATGCTGTACAGGTATCCATCCTTCGAACCCTGCTCTCCAGTCCTTCCATATGGTATGTCCTGGAGCCATGCAACAAGACTCGAAATGACCGCAGAAGGAAACCTTGTGGTTTGGTGCATCCTCCAAACTCAGCGTGGGAAAACTTCCTTGGCCTCATGAGGCCCCCGCTTCATGAAGGTGCCATCATGGACACATACTCCAGCCTCAGCCAACGTCTGATCCTCATCCTGACTTCAGATGCAGGAGATTTTGATTCAGCCTCTGCAGAGTGGGCCTGCTCTGCCCTTGGCTCCAATCCTCACCCTAGCTTGTGTTTTCAGACTTCCGTCCTCTGACTCCTGGCCCACAAACCCTCCCTACTGGGAATTCTGGGGCCACAATGAAGCACTCTGCCTGCCTCCCAGGAGAAAAACATTGTCTATGGTGCTGCCCAGAAACCCCGAATGAGGATCAAACTGCTAGGCCCATGGCAACACCCCAATTGCATAGGCTACCTTAAATTCTGATGCTCTGTCGCAAATAGCCTGAGCCCAGACCTTCCAACAGATACCGACACAGCTGGCTGCACACCCAGCACATTGGACCCGCCACTGCCTTAGGCCACCATCCATTCCCAACCTGGGTTTTCAGTCATCGCAACCTAGAACTTATCTCCAATCCATGCACAGGGGGAAACCTGATGCACAAGTCAGAACGCCTCCTTCCCCATGGCAAGAAATTTGCTGCTGGCAGTGAGTCAAACCTTCAGTGTAGGAGAAAACGGCATGGCCCCTGAGGCCACGCCCATGCGTGAGGGCCGCCTTGGGCACAAACACACATAGTGACCCTCAACGTGAGTACCTTATTCAAGTAACGCCTCTCAGTGACTGGACCATGAGCCCGCATATGTGGCTTGCCTTGCCCATAGGCACCCAGGACTAACTAGATGGTGTGTATTCCAGTTGAGGGAACCCACTGCTGTGCTCTAGAGTCCCTCTCCGGGGGGGTCCGCTGTGGCAGAAAACAGTACTCTTCCCTTCCCACAGAATGAACCCAAACACAAGGGAGCTTGGACTATCCCCTGAGAGGAAGGCTCTTCCTCGGCCCCTTTCGCAACCCCTACCCTGAACGGCCACTGTGAACGCAACACCCAGAGACAAAAGCCTGAGCGACTGCCTCCCACTTGCCCTCCTTTGATATCCAGAGGATCTCCCCTCATGGACTGGAGATCAGGCCTGCCATTACCTTGGCCCCTAGCTGAGCCAAGTTTGCTTTTTCAGACATCTGTCCCCACAGCCCTGGCAAAAACAGCCTCTAGGCTGGGTCCTCTGGAGCCATACCACAGGTCCGTGCCTGCTGTCTCCTGGGAAACTGTGTCCATTCCTTTGGCCACACACCTCCAGAATATGAGAAACCTCAAGGCCCCCGAGGACATCCCACTACTGGGAGCCTCCCTGGACAAACAGGGGCATTCGGACACAAGCTGAGCAGGTACCTCCACGAAAGCATGCACACACATGTCAAGAGAGATAGAAGGTTGAGCCGGACAGGCCCTTAGGCCCTAATCTCAACTATTGCTTTGGTTTCCAGGTGTCACTCCTCAGAGGCTTTGGTTCGAAGAACAGGATATGGGGCTTTCCTGAGGCACTGAACAGAACTCCTCTCGTCTCCACATGGGAAGCTTCCTTGTTGGAGCCGTGTCAAACACCTCAGGGTGGAGAATCTTGCAGAGTCCCTGAGCCACCTCCACAATCCAAGGTCTCCCAGGCCACCAAGCCACAGTAGGACTCATGTTCAGGAGAGTCCATTTCAACTCTCCCCTCTGGGTAGCTCACCCAGGAGCCCACAGATTGAGCCTGTGTTGTCCTGACTAAGAGTGGGAATATGAGGCGGCGTTCCCAGGCACCCATGCTTAGACACCTGCTCTCGAGTCTTTCCGTATGGGGCCTCCTGGAACCATCCATAAGACTCGACTGTCATGCAGAAGGAAACCTTGTGGTTTGGAGTAGTTCACAAATCCCATCGTAGGCAAACCTCCCTGACCTCATGAAGCCCCCACACCCTACAGGAAGAGGCCATGCTGGACAAAAACTCTAGCCTGAGGCACGTCTCATAGTTGACATGACCTCAGTGCAGGAGACCTCGATTCAGCCTCTGCAGAGTGGGCCCGCCGTGCCCTCGGTCCCAAACATCACGCTAGCTTGTGTTTTCAGACTTCCTTCCTCACACTCCTGGCAAACAAGCCCTCCGGACTAGGAACTCCAGAACCACAACCCAGCCCAGTGTCTGCCCAACGGAAGAAAAACGTTTCCCTGTGGGGCTCTCCAGAAAACCCAGATGAGGATCAACCTGCTCGGGACTCGACGGTACCCTAAATTCATAGGCTGCTCTGGGCACTCATGCTCTGTCTGACACAGCCTGAAGCCAGACGTCCAGACAGACAAGGAGACAGCTAGCCGCACACCCAGCACTTCGGACACGCCATGGTCTTATGCCGTCACCACTTCCTAACCTTGGTTTTCAGATATCTGAACCTAGACATTATATCAATTCTCCACACAGCTGGGTATCGCAAGCACAAAACAGAAGTCCTGCTTCCCCATGGCTGTAAAGCTTGCTCTTGGCAGGGAGTCACACCTTCAGTGTGGGAGAAACCTTCATGGCCCCTGATGCCACGCCCAAACTTGAGTGCTGCTTGGGCACAAATTCACACTGTGACCCTCAGCATGAGCCCCATGTCAAAGAAAGGCCTGTCTGGGCCTGGAACAAGAGCCCGCATATGGGGCTTGCCAAGCCCCTATGCACCCAATCCTCACCAGGTTTTGAGTTTTCCAGTCGCCCCGCCCATACTTGGGGCTCTGCTCTGGAATCCCTTTCTTGGAGAGACACATGAGCCAGACAACACGACTCCACCCTTCCCACAAAATGACCCCAAACTCTTGGGAGCTGGGACAAATTCCCAGAGAGGGATACTCGTCCACAGTCCCTGAGGCCACCCCTCCAATCCACGGCTATCCCGGACACAACATCCAGACACAAAAGCCTGAAGGAACGCCTCCCACTCGTCCTTGTTTCAGAGTCCCAGGAGCTCCCTCTCGGGCTGTACATCCGGCCTGCCATACCCTAGGCGCCACTCATAAGCTGAGTTTGTGTTTTCAGACTTCTGTGCCCACAGCCTGGACCCACACAACCTCCAGGCTAGGGCCTCTGCAGCCACAGCGAAAGATTGTGCCTGCCCTCTCCATGGAAAGTGTGCCCAATCCATTGACCACAACCCAACAGGTTAAGGAAAAGCTCCAAGGCCCCTGAGGCCATCAATAGTATAGGCCACCCTGGACTAAGAGGGGCTCTCTGACACCAGCGGAGCAACTATCTCCACTTAGACTCTCAGACAGTGTCCCCAGAGACAGAAGGTTGAAATGGACAGGCCCCCAGGCCCTAATCTGAACCTTAGCTTTGGTTTCCATGTTTCCGTTCTCAGAGGACTGTTTTCGTAGACCAGCACATGGGGCTTTTCTGAGGCACCAAACCAAACATCTCTCATCTCCACATGGGCAGCTTTCTTACTGGGATGTATCAAACACTTCAGGTAGGAGAGTTCCGCAGGGCCACTGAACAACCAGCACATTCCAAGGTCTCCATGGACCCAAACGCACATTATGACGCATCCTCAGGAGAGGCCATTTCAACTCAGCCCCCTGGGTCGCGTGTTCCAGAGGCAGCAGATCAAACATATCTTGTCGTTAATAGCCAATGGGAATGCGAGGCATGCTGTACAGGGATCCATCCTTCGAACCCTGCTCTCCAGTCCTTCCATATGGTATGTCCTGGTGCCATGCAACAGGACTCGAATGTCCCGCAGAAGGAAACCTTGTGGTTTGGGTCAACCTCCAAACTCAGCGTGGGAAAACTTCCTTGGCCTCATGAGGCCCCCACTTCATGAAGGTGCCATCATGGACACATACTCCAGCCTCAGCCAACGTCTGATCCTCAGCCTGACTTCAGATGCAGGAGATTTTGATTCAGCCTCTGCAGAGTGGGCCTGCTCTGCCCTTGGCTCCAATCCTCACACTAGCTTGTGTTTTCAGACTTCCGTCCTCACACTCCTGGCCCACAAACCCTCCCAACTGGGAATTCTGGGGCCACAATGAAGCACTGTGCCTACCTCCCAGGAGAAAAACATTGTCTATGGCGCTGCCCAGAAACCCCAAATGAGGATCAAACTGCTTGGCCCTCGGCAACACCCCAATTGCATAGTCTACCTTAAACAGTGATGCTCTGTCGCAAATAGCCTGAGCCCAGACCTTCCAACAGACACCGACACAGCTGGCTGCACACCCAGCACATTGGACCCGCCACTGCCTTAGGCTACCATCCATTCCCAACCTGGGCTTTCAGTCATCGGAACCTAGACCTTATCTCCAATCCCTGCACAGGGGGGAACCTGATGCACAAGTCAGAACCCCTCCTTCCCCCTGTCAAGAAACCTTGCTGCTGGCAGTGAGTCAAACCTTCAGTGTAGGAGAAAACGGCATGGCCCATGAGGCCACGCCCAAGCGTGAGGGCCGCCTTGGGCACAAACACACATTGTGACCCTCAGCGTGAGTACCTTATTCAAGTAACGCCTCTCAGTGACTGGACCCAGAGCCCGCATATGTGGCTTGCCATGCCCATAGGCACCCAGGACTAACTAGATGGTGTGTATTCCAGTTGAGGGAACCCACTGCTGTGCTCTAGAGTCCCTCTCCTGGGGGGTCCCCTGTGGCAGAAAACAGTACTCTTCATTCCCACAGAATGAACACAAACACTTGGGAGCTTGGACAATCCCCCGAGAGGAAGGCTCTTCCTCGGCCTCTGAGACAACCCCTACCCTGAACGGACACTGTAAACGCAACACCCAGAGACAAAATCCTAAGTGACTGCCTCCCACTTGCCCTACTTTGATTTCCAGAGGATCTCCCCTCACGGACTAGAGATCAGGCCTGCCATTACATTGGCCTCTAGCTGAGCCAAGTTTGCTTTTTCAGACATCTGTCCCCACAGCCCTGGCAAACACAGCCTCTAGGCTGGGTCCTCTGGAGCCATACCACAGGTCCGTGCCTGCTGTCTCCTGGGAAACTGTGTCCATTCCTTTGGCCACACACCTCCAGAATATGAGAAACCTCAAGGCCCCCGAGGACATCCCACTACTGGGAGCCTCCCTGGACAAACAGGGGCATTCGGACACAAGCTGAGCAGGTACCTCCACGAAAGCATGCACACACATGTCAAGAGAGATAGAAGGTTGAGCCGGACAGGCCCTTAGGCCCTAATCTCAACTATTGCTTTGGTTTCCAGGTGTCACTCCTCAGAGGCTTTGGTTCGAAGAACAGGATATGGGGCTTTCCTGAGGCACTGAACAGATCTCCTCTCGTCTCCACATGGGAAGCTTCCTTGTTGGAGCCGTGTCAAACACCTCAGGGTGGAGAATCTTGCAGAGTCCCTGAGCCACCTCCACAATCCAAGGTCTCCCAGGCCACCAAGCCCCAGTAGGACTCATGTTCAGAAGAGTCCATTTCAACTCTCCCCTCTGGGTAGCTCACCCAGGAGCCCACAGATTGAGCCTGTGTTGTCCTGACTAAGAGTGGGAATATGAGGCGGTGTTCCCAGGCATCCATGCTTAGACACCTGCTCTCGAGTCTTTCCGTATGGGGCCTCCTGGAACCATCCAATAAGACTCGACTGTCATGCAGAAGGAAACCTTGTGGTTTGGAGTAGTTCACAAATCCCATCGTAGGCAAACCTCCCTGACCTCATGAAGCCCCCACACCCTACAGGAAGAGGCCATGCTGGACAAAAACTCTAGCCTGAGGCACGTCTCATAGTTGACATGACCTCAGTGCAGGAGACCTCGATTCAGCCTCTGCAGAGTGGGCCCGCCGTGCCCTCGGTCCCAAACATCACGCTAGCTTGTGTTTTCAGACTTCCTTCCTCACACTCCTGGCAAACAAGCCCTCCGGACTAGGAACTCCAGAACCACAACCCAGCCCAGTGTCTGCCCAACGGAAGAAAAACCTTTCCCTGTGGGGCTCTCCAGAAAACCCAGATGAGGATCAACCTGCTCGGGACTCGACGGTACCCTAAATTCATAGGCTGCTCTGGGCACTCATGCTCTGTCTGACACAGCCTGAAGCCAGACGTCCAGACAGACAAGGAGACAGCTAGCCGCACACCCAGCACTTCGGACACGCCATGGTCTTATGCCGTCACCACTTCCTAACCTTGGTTTTCAGATATCTGAACCTAGACATTATATCAATTCTCCACACAGCTGGGTATCGCAAGCACAAAACAGAAGTCCTGCTTCCCCATGGCTGTAAAGCTTGCTCTTGGCAGGGAGTCACACCTTCAGTGTGGGAGAAACCTTCATGGCCCCTGATGCCACGCCCAAACTTGAGTGCTGCTTGGGCACAAATTCACACTGTGACCCTCAGCATGAGCCCCATGTCAAAGAAAGGCCTGTCTGGGCCTGGAACAAGAGCCCGCATATGGGGCTTGCCAAGCCCCTATGCACCCAATCCTCACCAGGTTTTGAGTTTTCCAGTCGCCATGCCCATACTTGGGGCTCTGCTCTGGAATCCCTTTCTTGGAGAGACACATGAGCCAGACAACACGACTCCACCCTTCCCACAAAATGACCCCAAACTCTTGGGAGCTGGGACAAATCCCCAGAGAGGGATACTCGTCCACAGTCCCTGAGGCCACCCCTCCAATCCACGGCTATCCCGGACACAACATCCAGACACAAAAGCCTGAAGGAACGCCTCCCACTCGTCCTTGTTTCAGAGTCCCAGGAGCTCCCTCTCGGGCTGTACATCCGGCCTGCCATACCCTAGGCGCCACTCATAAGCTGAGTTTGTGTTTTCAGACTTCTGTGCCCACAGCCTGGACCCACACAACCTCCAGGCTAGGGCCTCTGGAGCCACAGCGAAAGATTGTGCCTGCCCTCTCCAAGGAAAGTGTGCCCAATCCATTGACCACAACCCAACAGGTTAAGGAAAAGCTCCAAGGCCCCTGAGGCCATCAATAGTATAGGCCACCCTGGACTAAGAGGGGCTCTCTGACACCAGCGGAGCAACTATCTCCACTTAGACTCTCAGACAGTGTCCCCAGAGACAGAAGACTGAAATGGACAGGCCCCCAGGCCCTAATCTGAACCTTAGCTTTGGTTTCCATGTGTCCGTCCTCAGAGGACTGTATTCGTAGACCAGAACAAGGGGCTTTTCCGAGGCACCAAACCAAACCTCTCTCATCTCCACATGGGGAGCTTTCTTACTGGGGATGTATCAAACCCTTCAGGTAGGAGAGTTCCGCAGGGCCACTGAACAACCAGCACATTCCAAGGTCTCCATGGACCCAAACGCACATTATGACGCATCCTCAGGAGAGGCCATTTCACGCAGCCCCCTGGGTAGCGTGCCCCAGAGAGAGCAGATCAAACATAACTTGTCGCTAATGGCCAATGGGAATGCGAGGCATGCTGTACAGGTATCCATCCTTCGAACCCTGCTCTCCAGTCCTTCCGTATGGTATGTCCTGGAGCCATGCAACAAGACTCGAAATGACCGCAGAAGGAAACCTTGTGGTTTGGTGCATCCTCCAAACTCAGCGTGGGAAAACTTCCTTGGCCTCATGAGGCCCCCGCTTCATGAAGGTGCCATCATGGACACATACTCCAGCCTCAGCCAACGTCTGATCCTCATCCTGACTTCAGATGCAGGAGATTTTGATTCAGCCTCTGCAGAGTGGGCCTGCTCTGCCCTTGGCTCCAATCCTCACCCTAGCTTGTGTTTTCAGACTTCCGTCCTCTGACTCCTGGCCCACAAACCCTCCCTACTGGGAATTCTGGGGCCACAATGAAGCACTCTGCCTGCCTCCCAGGAGAAAAACATTGTCTATGGTGCTGCCCAGAAACCCCGAATGAGGATCAAACTGCTAGGCCCATGGCAACACCCCAATTGCATAGGCTACCTTAAATTCTGATGCTCTGTCGCAAATAGCCTGAGCCCAGACCTTCCAACAGATACCGACACAGCTGGCTGCACACCCAGCACATTGGACCCGCCACTGCCTTAGGCCACCATCCATTCCCAACCTGGGTTTTCAGTCATCGCAACCTAGAACTTATCTCCAATCCATGCACAGGGGGAAACCTGATGCACAAGTCAGAACGCCTCCTTCCCCATGGCAAGAAATTTGCTGCTGGCAGTGAGTCAAACCTTCAGTGTAGGAGAAAACGGCATGGCCTCTGAGGCCACGCCCATGCGTGAGGGCCGCCTTGGGCACAAACACACATAGTGACCCTCAACGTGAGTACCTTATTCAAGTAACGCCTCTCAGTGACTGGACCATGAGCCCGCATATGTGGCTTGCCTTGCCCATAGGCACCCAGGACTAACTAGATGGTGTGTATTCCAGTTGAGGGAACCCACTGCTGTGCTCTAGAGTCCCTCTCCGGGGGGGTCCGCTGTGGCAGAAAACAGTACTCTTCCCTTCCCACAGAATGAACCCAAACACAAGGGAGCTTGGACTATCCCCTGAGAGGAAGGCTCTTCCTCGGCCCCTGAAGCAACCCCTACCCTGAACGGCCACTGTGAACGCAACACCCAGAGACAAAAGCCTGAGCGACTGCCTCCCACTTGCCCTCCTTTGATATCCAGAGGATCTCCCCTCACGGACTGGAGATCAGGCCTGCCATTACCTTGGCCCCTAGCTGAGCCAAGTTTGCTTTTTCAGACATCTGTCCCCACAGCCCTGGCAAAAACAGCCTCTAGGCTGGGTCCTCTGGAGCCATACCACAGGTCCGTGCCTGCTGTCTCCTGGGAAACTGTGTCCATTCCTTTGGCCACACACCTCCAGAATATGAGAAACCTCAAGGCCCCCGAGGACATCCCACTACTGGGAGCCTCCCTGGACAAACAGGGGCATTCGGACACAAGCTGAGCAGGTACCTCCACGAAAGCATGCACACAGATGTCAAGAGAGATAGAAGGTTGAGCCGGACAGGCCCTTAGGCCCTAATCTCAACTATTGCTTTGGTTTCCAGGTGTCACTCCTCAGAGGCTTTGGTTCGAAGAACAGGATATGGGGCTTTCCTGAGGCACTGAACAGAACTCCTCTCGTCTCCACATGGGAAGCTTCCTTGTTGGAGCCGTGTCAAACACCTCAGGGTGGAGAATCTTGCAGAGTCCCTGAGCCACCTCCACAATCCAAGGTCTCCCAGGCCACCAAGCCACAGTAGGACTCATGTTCAGGAGAGTCCATTCCAACTCTCCCCTCTGGGTAGCTCACCCAGGAGCCCACAGATTGAGCCTGTGTTGTCCTGACTAAGAGTGGGAATATGAGGCGGCGTTCCCAGGCACCCATGCTTAGACACCTGCTCTCGAGTCTTTCCGTATGGGGCCTCCTGGAACCATCCAATAAGACTCGACTGTCATGCAGAAGGAAACCTTGTGGTTTGGAGTAGTTCACAAATCCCATCGTAGGCAAACCTCCCTGACCTCATGAAGCCCCCACACCCTACAGGAAGAGGCCATGCTGGACAAAAACTCTAGCCTGAGGCACGTCTCATAGTTGACATGACCTCAGTGCAGGAGACCTCGATTCAGCCTCTGCAGAGTGGGCCCGCCGTGCCCTCGGTCCCAAACATCACGCTAGCTTGTGTTTTCAGACTTCCTTCCTCACACTCCTGGCAAACAAGCCCTCCGGACTAGGAACTCCAGAACCACAACCCAGCCCAGTGTCTGCCCAACGGAAGAAAAACCTTTCCCTGTGGGGCTCTCCAGAAAACCCAGATGAGGATCAACCTGCTCGGGACTCGACGGTACCCTAAATTCATAGGCTGCTCTGGGCACTCATGCTCTGTCTGACACAGCCTGAAGCCAGACGTCCAGACAGACAAGGAGACAGCTAGCCGCACACCCAGCACTTCGGACACGCCATGGTCTTATGCCGTCACCACTTCCTAACCTTGGTTTTCAGATATCTGAACCTAGACATTATATCAATTCTCCACACAGCTGGGTATCGCAAGCACAAAACAGAAGTCCTGCTTCCCCATGGCTGTAAAGCTTGCTCTTGGCAGGGAGTCACACCTTCAGTGTGGGAGAAACCTTCATGGCCCCTGATGCCACGCCCAAACTTGAGTGCTGCTTGGGCACAAATTCACACTGTGACCCTCAGCATGAGCCCCATGTCAAAGAAAGGCCTGTCTGGGCCTGGAACAAGAGCCCGCATATGGGGCTTGCCAAGCCCCTATGCACCCAATCCTCACCAGGTTTTGAGTTTTCCAGTCGCCATGCCCATACTTGGGGCTCTGCTCTGGAATCCCTTTCTTGGAGAGACACATGAGCCAGACAACACGACTCCACCCTTCCCACAAAATGACCCCAAACTCTTGGGAGCTGGGACAAATCCCCAGAGAGGGATACTCGTCCACAGTCCCTGAGGCCACCCCTCCAATCCACGGCTATCCCGGACACAACATCCAGACACAAAAGCCTGAAGGAACGCCTCCCACTCGTCCTTGTTTCAGAGTCCCAGGAGCTCCCTCTCGGGCTGTACATCCGGCCTGCCATACCCTAGGCGCCACTCATAAGCTGAGTTTGTGTTTTCAGACTTCTGTGCCCACAGCCTGGACCCACACAACCTCCAGGCTAGGGCCTCTGGAGCCACAGCGAAAGATTGTGCCTGCCCTCTCCAAGGAAAGTGTGCCCAATCCATTGACCACAACCCAACAGGTTAAGGAAAAGCTCCAAGGCCCCTGAGGCCATCAATACTGTAGGCAACCCTGGACTAAGAGGGGCTCTCTGACACCAGCGGAGCAACTATCTCCACTTAGACTCTCAGACAGTGTCCCCAGAGACAGAAGACTGAAATGGACAGGCCCCCAGGCCCTAATCTGAACCTTAGCTTTGGTTTCCATGTGTCCGTCCTCAGAGGACTGTATTCGTAGACCAGCACAAGGGGCTTTTCCGAGGCACCAAACCAAACCTCTCTCGTCTCCACATGGGGAGCTTTCTTACTGGGGATGTATCAAACCCTTCAGGTAGGAGAGTTCCGCAGGGCCACTGAACAACCAGCACATTCCAAGGTCTCCATGGACCCAAACGCACATTATGACGCATCCTCAGGAGAGGCCATTTCACGCAGCCCCCTGGGTAGCGTGCCCCAGAGAGAGCAGATCAAACATAACTTGTCGCTAATGGCCAATGGGAATGCGAGGCATGCTGTACAGGTATCCATCCTTCGAACCCTGCTCTCCAGTCCTTCCGTATGGTATGTCCTGGAGCCATGCAACAGGACTCGAAATGACCGCAGAAGGAAACCTTGTGGTTTGGTGCATCCTCCAAACTCAGCGTGGGAAAACTTCCTTGGCCTCATGAGGCCCCCGCTTCATGAAGGTGCCATCATGGACACATACTCCAGCCTCAGCCAACGTCTGATCCTCATCCTGACTTCAGATGCAGGAGATTTTGATTCAGCCTCTGCAGAGTGGGCCTGCTCTGCCCTTGGCTTCAATCCTCACCCTAGCTTGTGTTTTCAGACTTCTGTCCTCTGACTCCTGGCCCACAAACCCTCCCTACTGGGAATTCTGGGGCCACAATGAAGCACTCTGCCTGCCTCCCAGGAGAAAAACATTGTCTATGGTGCTGCCCAGAAACCCCGAATGAGGATCAAACTGCTAGGCCCATGGCAACACCCCAATTGCATAGGCTACCTTAAATTCTGATGCTCTGTCGCAAATAGCCTTAGCCCAGACCTTCCAACAGATACCGACACAGCTGGCTGCACACCCAGCACATTGGACCCGCCACTGCCTTAGGCCACCATCCATTCCCAACCTGGGTTTTCAGTCATCGCAACCTAGAACTTATCTCCAATCCATGCACAGGGGGAAACCTGATGCACAAGTCAGAACGCCTCCTTCCCCATGGCAAGAAATTTGCTGCTGGCAGTGAGTCAAACCTTCAGTGTAGGAGAAAACGGCATGGCCTCTGAGGCCACGCCCATGCGTGAGGGCCGCCTTGGGCACAAACACACATAGTGACCCTCAACGTGAGTACCTTATTCAAGTAACGCCTCTCAGTGACTGGACCATGAGCCCGCATATGTGGCTTGCCTTGCCCATAGGCACCCAGGACTAACTAGATGGTGTGTATTCCAGTTGAGGGAACCCACTGCTGTGCTCTAGAGTCCCTCTCCGGGGGGGTCCGCTGTGGCAGAAAACAGTACTCTTCCCTTCCCACAGAATGAACCCAAACACAAGGGAGCTTGGACTATCCCCTGAGAGGAAGGCTCTTCCTCGGCCCCTGAAGCAACCCCTACCCTGAACGGCCACTGTGAACGCAACACCCAGAGACAAAAGCCTGAGCGACTGCCTCCCACTTGCCCTCCTTTGATATCCAGAGGATCTCCCCTCACGGACTGGAGATCAGGCCTGCCATTACCTTGGCCCCTAGCTGAGCCAAGTTTGCTTTTTCAGACATCTGTCCCCACAGCCCTGGCAAAAACAGCCTCTAGGCTGGGTCCTCTGGAGCCATACCACAGGTCCGTGCCTGCTGTCTCCTGGGAAACTGTGTCCATTCCTTTGGCCACACACCTCCAGAATATGAGAAACCTCAAGGCCCCCGAGGACATCCCACTACTGGGAGCCTCCCTGGACAAACAGGGGCATTCGGACACAAGCTGAGCAGGTACCTCCACGAAAGCATGCACACAGATGTCAAGAGAGATAGAAGGTTGAGCCGGACAGGCCCTTAGGCCCTAATCTCAACTATTGCTTTGGTTTCCAGGTGTCACTCCTCAGAGGCTTTGGTTCGAAGAACAGGATATGGGGCTTTCCTGAGGCACTGAACAGAACTCCTCTCGTCTCCACATGGGAAGCTTCCTTGTTGGAGCCGTGTCAAACACCTCAGGGTGGAGAATCTTGCAGAGTCCCTGAGCCACCTCCACAATCCAAGGTCTCCCAGGCCACCAAGCCACAGTAGGACTCATGTTCAGGAGAGTCCATTCCAACTCTCCCCTCTGGGTAGCTCACCCAGGAGCCCACAGATTGAGCCTGTGTTGTCCTGACTAAGAGTGGGAATATGAGGCGGCGTTCCCAGGCACCCATGCTTAGACACCTGCTCTCGAGTCTTTCCGTATGGGGCCTCCTGGAACCATCCAATAAGACTCGACTGTCATGCAGAAGGAAACCTTGTGGTTTGGAGTAGTTCACAAATCCCATCGTAGGCAAACCTCCCTGACCTCATGAAGCCCCCACACCCTACAGGAAGAGGCCATGCTGGACAAAAACTCTAGCCTGAGGCACGTCTCATAGTTGACATGACCTCAGTGCAGGAGACCTCGATTCAGCCTCTGCAGAGTGGGCCCGCCGTGCCCTCGGTCCCAAACATCACGCTAGCTTGTGTTTTCAGACTTCCTTCCTCACACTCCTGGCAAACAAGCCCTCCGGACTAGGAACTCCAGAACCACAACCCAGCCCAGTGTCTGCCCAACGGAAGAAAAACGTTTCCCTGTGGGGCTCTCCAGAAAACCCAGATGAGGATCAACCTGCTCGGGACTCGACGGTACCCTAAATTCATAGACTGCTCTGGGCACTCATGCTCTGTCTGACACAGCCTGAAGCCAGACGTCCAGACAGACAAGGAGACAGCTAGCCGCACACCCAGCACTTCGGACACGCCATGGTCTTATGCCGTCACCACTTCCTAACCTTGGTTTTCAGATATCTGAACCTAGACATTATATCAATTCTCCACACAGCTGGGTATCGCAAGCACAAAACAGAAGTCCTGCTTCCCCATGGCTGTAAAGCTTGCTCTTGGCAGGGAGTCACACCTTCAGTGTGGGAGAAACCTTCATGGCCCCTGATGCCACGCCCAAACTTGAGTGCTGCTTGGGCACAAATTCACACTGTGACCCTCAGCATGAGCCCCATGTCAAAGAAAGGCCTGTCTGGGCCTGGAACAAGAGCCCGCATATGGGGCTTGCCAAGCCCCTATGCACCCAATCCTCACCAGGTTTTGAGTTTTCCAGTCGCCATGCCCATACTTGGGGCTCTGCTCTGGAATCCCTTTCTTGGAGAGACACATGAGCCAGACAACACGACTCCACCCTTCCCACAAAATGACCCCAAACTCTTGGGAGCTGGGACAAATTCCCAGAGAGGGATACTCGTCCACAGTCCCTGAGGCCACCCCTCCAATCCACGGCTATCCCGGACACAACATCCAGACACAAAAGCCTGAAGGAACGCCTCCCACTCGTCCTTGTTTCAGAGTCCCAGGAGCTCCCTCTCGGGCTGTACATCCGGCCTGCCATACCCTAGGCGCCACTCATAAGCTGAGTTTGTGTTTTCAGACTTCTGTGCCCACAGCCTGGACCCACACAACCTCCAGGCTAGGGCCTCTGGAGCCACAGCGAAAGATTGTGCCTGCCCTCTCCAAGGAAAGTGTGCCCAATCCATTGACCACAACCCAACAGGTTAAGGAAAAGCTCCAAGGCCCCTGAGGCCACCAATAGTATAGGCCACCCTGGACTAAGAGGGGCTCTCTGACACCAGCGGAGCAACTATCTCCACTTAGACTCTCAGACAGTGTCCCCAGAGACAGAAGACTGAAATGGACAGGCCCCCAGGCCCTAATCTGAACCTTAGCTTTGGTTTCCATGTGTCCGTCCTCAGAGGACTGTATTCGTAGACCAGAACAAGGGGCTTTTCCGAGGCACCAAACCAAACCTCTCTCGTCTCCACATGGGGAGCTTTCTTACTGGGGATGTATCAAACCCTTCAGGTAGGAGAGTTCCGCAGGGCCACTGAACAACCAGCACATTCCAAGGTCTCCATGGACCCAAACGCACATTATGACGCATCCTCAGGAGAGGCCATTTCACGCAGCCCCCTGGGTAGCGTGCCCCAGAGAGAGCAGATCAAACATAACTTGTCGCTAATGGCCAATGGGAATGCGAGGCATGCTGTACAGGTATCCATCCTTCGAACCCTGCTCTCCAGTCCTTCCGTATGGTATGTCCTGGAGCCATGCAACAAGACTCGAAATGACCGCAGAAGGAAACCTTGTGGTTTGGTGCATCCTCCAAACTCAGCGTGGGAAAACTTCCTTGGCCTCATGAGGCCCCCGCTTCATGAAGGTGCCATCATGGACACATACTCCAGCCTCAGCCAACGTCTGATCCTCATCCTGACTTCAGATGCAGGAGATTTTGATTCAGCCTCTGCAGAGTGGGCCTGCTCTGCCCTTGGCTCCAATCCTCACCCTAGCTTGTGTTTTCAGACTTCCGTCCTCTGACTCCTGGCCCACAAACCCTCCCTACTGGGAATTCTGGGGCCACAATGAAGCACTCTGCCTGCCTCCCAGGAGAAAAACATTGTCTATGGTGCTGCCCAGAAACCCCGAATGAGGATCAAACTGCTAGGCCCATGGCAACACCCCAATTGCATAGGCTACCTTAAATTCTGATGCTCTGTCGCAAATAGCCTGAGCCCAGACCTTCCAACAGATACCGACACAGCTGGCTGCACACCCAGCACATTGGACCCGCCACTGCCTTAGGCCACCATCCATTCCCAACCTGGGTTTTCAGTCATCGCAACCTAGAACTTATCTCCAATCCATGCACAGGGGGAAACCTGATGCACAAGTCAGAACGCCTCCTTCCCCATGGCAAGAAATTTGCTGCTGGCAGTGAGTCAAACCTTCAGTGTAGGAGAAAACGGCATGGCCCCTGAGGCCACGCCCATGCGTGAGGGCCGCCTTGGGCACAAACACACATAGTGACCCTCAACGTGAGTACCTTATTCAAGTAACGCCTCTCTGTGACTGGACCATGAGCCCGCATATGTGGCTTGCCTTGCCCATAGGCACCCAGGACTAACTAGATGGTGTGTATTCCAGTTGAGGGAACCCACTGCTGTGCTCTAGAGTCCCTCTCCGGGGGGGTCCGCTGTGGCAGAAAACAGTACTCTTCCCTTCCCACAGAATGAACCCAAACACAAGGGAGCTTGGACTATCCCCTGAGAGGAAGGCTCTTCCTCGGCCCCTGAAGCAACCCCTACCCTGAACGGCCACTGTGAACGCAACACCCAGAGACAAAAGCCTGAGCGACTGCCTCCCACTTGCCCTCCTTTGATATCCAGAGGATCTCCCCTCACGGACTGGAGATCAGGCCTGCCATTACCTTGGCCCCTAGCTGAGCCAAGTTTGCTTTTTCAGACATCTGTCCCCACAGCCCTGGCAAAAACAGCCTCTAGGCTGGGTCCTCTGGAGCCATACCACAGGTCCGTGCCTGCTGTCTCCTGGGAAACTGTGTCCATTCCTTTGGCCACACACCTCCAGAATATGAGAAACCTCAAGGCCCCCGAGGACATCCCACTACTGGGAGCCTCCCTGGACAAACAGGGGCATTCGGACACAAGCTGAGCAGGTACCTCCACGAAAGCATGCACACAGATGTCAAGAGAGATAGAAGGTTGAGCCGGACAGGCCCTTAGGCCCTAATCTCAACTATTGCTTTGGTTTCCAGGTGTCACTCCTCAGAGGCTTTGGTTCGAAGAACAGGATATGGGGCTTTCCTGAGGCACTGAACAGAACTCCTCTCGTCTCCACATGGGAAGCTTCCTTGTTGGAGCCGTGTCAAACACCTCAGGGTGGAGAATCTTGCAGAGTCCCTGAGCCACCTCCACAATCCAAGGTCTCCCAGGCCACCAAGCCACAGTAGGACTCATGTTCAGGAGAGTCCATTTCAACTCTCCCCTCTGGGTAGCTCACCCAGGAGCCCACAGATTGAGCCTGTGTTGTCCTGACTAAGAGTGGGAATATGAGGCGGCGTTCCCAGGCATCCATGCTTAGACACCTGCTCTCGAGTCTTTCCGTATGGGGCCTCCTGGAACCATCCAATAAGACTCGACTGTCATGCAGAAGGAAACCTTGTGGTTTGGAGTAGTTCACAAATCCCATCGTAGGCAAACCTCCCTGACCTCATGAAGCCCCCACACCCTACAGGAAGAGGCCATGCTGGACAAAAACTCTAGCCTGAGGCACGTCTCATAGTTGACATGACCTCAGTGCAGGAGACCTCGATTCAGCCTCTGCAGAGTGGGCCCGCCGTGCCCTCGGTCCCAAACATCACGCTAGCTTGTGTTTTCAGACTTCCTTCCTCACATTCCTGGCAAACAAGCCCTCCGGACTAGGAACTCCAGAACCACAACCCAGCCCAGTGTCTGCCCAACGGAAGAAAAACGTTTCCCTGTGGGGCTCTCCAGAAAACCCAGATGAGGATCAACCTGCTCGGGACCCGACGGTACCCTAAATTCATAGGCTGCTCTGGGCACTCATGCTCTGTCTGACACAGCCTGAAGCCAGACGTCCAGACAGACAAGGAGACAGCTAGCCGCACACCCAGCACTTCGGACACGCCATGGTCTTATGCCGTCACCACTTCCTAACCTTGGTTTTCAGATATCTGAACCTAGACATTATATCAATTCTCCACACAGCTGGGTATCGCAAGCACAAAACAGAAGTCCTGCTTCCCCATGGCTGTAAAGCTTGCTCTTGGCAGGGAGTCACACCTTCAGTGTGGGAGAAACCTTCATGGCCCCTGATGCCACGCCCAAACTTGAGTGCTGCTTGGGCACAAATTCACACTGTGACCCTCAGCATGAGCCCCATGTCAAAGAAAGGCCTGTCTGGGCCTGGAACAAGAGCCCGCATATGGGGCTTGCCAAGCCCCTATGCACCCAATCCTCACCAGGTTTTGAGTTTTCCAGTCGCCCCGCCCATACTTGGGGATCTGCTCTGGAATCCCTTTCTTGGAGAGACACATGAGCCAGACAACACGACTCCACCCTTCCCACAAAATGACCCCAAACTCTTGGGAGCTGGGACAAATCCCCAGAGAGGGATACTCGTCCACAGTCCCTGAGGCCACCCCTCCAATCCACGGCTATCCCGGACACAACATCCAGACACAAAAGCCTGAAGGAACGCCTCAAACTCGTCCTTGTTTCAGAGTCCCAGGAGCTCCCTCTCGGGCTGTACATCCGGCCTGCCATACCCTAGGCGCCACTCATAAGCTGAGTTTGTGTTTTCAGACTTCTGTGCCCACAGCCTGGACCCACACAACCTCCAGGCTAGGGCCTCTGGAGCCACAGCGAAAGATTGTGCCTGCCCTCTCCAAGGAAAGTGTGCCCAATCCATTGACCACAACCCAACAGGTTAAGGAAAAGCTCCAAGGCCCCTGAGGCCATCAATACTGTAGGCAACCCTGGACTAAGAGGGGCTCTCTGACACCAGCGGAGCAACTATCTCCACTTAGACTCTCAGACAGTGTCCCCAGAGACAGAAGACTGAAATGGACAGGCCCCCAGGCCCTAATCTGAACCTTAGCTTTGGTTTCCATGTGTCCGTCCTCAGAGGACTGTATTCCTAGACCAGCACAAGGGGCTTTTCCGAGGCACCAAACCAAATCTCTCTCGTCTCCACATGGGGAACTTTCTTACTGGGGATGTATCAAACCCTTCAGGTAGGAGAGTTCCACAGGGCCACTGAACAACCAGCACATTCCAAGGTCTTTATGGACCCAAACGCACATTATGACGCATCCTCAGGAGAGGCCATTTCACGCAGCCCCCTGGGTAGCGTGCCTCAGAGGCAGCAGATCAAACATAACTTGTCGCTAATGGCCAATGTGAATGCGAGGCATGCTGTACAGGTATCCATCCTTCGAACCCTGCTCTCCAGTCCTTCCGTATGGTATGTCCTGGAGCCATGCAACAGGACTCGAAATGACCGCAGAAGGAAACCTTGTGGTTTGGGGCATACTCCAAACTCAGTGTGGGAAAACTTCCTTGGCCTCATGAGGCCCCCGCTTCATGAAGGTGCCATGATGGACACATACTCCAGCCTCAGCCAAAGTCTGATCCTCATCCTGACTTCAGATGCAGGAGATTTTGATTCAGCCTCTGCAGAGTGGGCCTGCTCTGCCCTTGGCTCCAATCCTCACCCTAGCTTGTGTTTTCAGACTTCCGTCCTCTGACTCCTGGCCCACAAACCCTCCCTACTGGGAATTCTGGGGCCACAATGAAGCACTCTGCCTGCCTCCCAGGAGAAAAACATTGTCTATGGTGCTGCCCAGAAACCCCGAATGAGGATCAAACTGCTAGGCCCATGGCAACACCCCAATTGCCTAGGCTACCTTAAACACTGATGCTCTGTCGCAAATAGCCTGAGCCCAGTCCTTCCAACAGATACAGACACAGCTGGCTGCACACCCAGCACATTGGACCCGCCACTGCCTTAGGCCACCATCCATTCCCAACCTGGGTTTTCAGTCATCGCAACCTAGACCTTATCTCCAATCCATGCACAGGGGGAAACCTGATGCACAAGTCAGAACCCCTCCTTCCCCATGGCAAGAAATTTGCTGCTGGCAGTGAGTCAAACCTTCAGTGTAGGAGAAAAAGGCATGGCCCATGAGGCCACGCCCATGCTTGAGGGCCGCCTTGGGCACAAACACACATAGTGACCCTCAACGTGAGTACCTTATTCAAGTAACGCCTCTCAGTGACTGGACCATGAGCCCGCATATGTGGCTTGCCTTGCCCATAGGCACCCAGGAATAACTAGATGGTGTGTATTCCAGTTGAGGGAACCCACTGCTGTGCTCTAGAGTCCCTCTCCTGGGGGGTCCTCTGTGGCACAAAACAGTACTCTTTTCTTCCCACAGAATGTACCCAAACACAAGGGAGCTTGGACTATCCCCTGAGAGGAAGGCTCTTCCTCGGCCCCTGAAGGAACCCCTACCCTGAACGGCCACTGTGAACGCAACACCCAGAGACAAAAGCCTGAGCGACTGCCTCCCACTTGCCCTCCTTTGATATCCAGAGGATCTCCCGTCACGGACTGGAGATCAGGCATGCCATTACCTTGGCCCCTAGCTGAGCCAAGTTTGCTTTTTCAGACATCTGTCCCCACAGCCCTGGCAAACACAGCCTCTAGGCTGGGTCCTCTGGAGCCATACCACAGGACCGTGCCTGCTGTCTTCTGGGAAACTGTGTCCATTCCTTTGGCCACACACCTCCAGAATATGAGAAACCTCAAGGCCCCCGAGCACATCCCACTACTGCGAGCCTCCCTGGACAAACAGGGGCATTCGGACACAAGCTGAGCAGGTCCTTCCACGAAGGCATGAACACAGATGTCAACAGAGATAGAAGGTTGAGCCGAACAGGCCCTTAGGCCCTAATCTCAACACTTGCTTTGGTGTCCAGGTGTCAATCCTTAGAGGCTTTGGTTCGAAAAACAGGATATGGGGCTTTCCTGAGGCACTAAACAGAACTCCTCTCGTCTCCACCTGGGAAGCTTCCTTGTTGGAGCCGTGTCAAACACCTCAGGTTGGAGAATCCTGCAGAGTCCCTGAGCCACCTCCACATTCCAAGGTCTCCCAGGCCACCAAGCCACAGTAGGACTCATGTTCAGGAGAGTCCATTTCAACTCTCCCCTCTGGGTAGCTCACCCAGGAGCCCACAGATTGAGCCTGTGTTGTTCTGACTAAGAGTGGGAATATGAGGCAGCGTTCCCAGGCATCCATGCTTAGACACCTGCTCTCGAGTCTTTCCGTATGGGGCCTCCTGGAACCATCCAATAAGACTCAACTGTCATGCAGAAGGAAACCTTGTGGTTTGGAGTAGTTCACAAATCCCATCGTAGGCAAACCTCCCTGACCTCATGAAGCCCCCACACCCTACAGGAAGAGGCCATGCTGGACAAAAACTCTAGCCTGAGGCACGTCTCATAGTTGACATGACCTCAGTGCAGGAGACCTCGATTCAGCCTCTGCAGAGTGGGCCCGCCGTGCCCTCGGTCCCAAACATCACGCTAGCTTGTGTTTTCAGACTTCCTTCCTCACACTCCTGGCAAACAAGCCCTCCGGACTAGGAACTCCAGAACCACAACCCAGCCCAGTGTCTGCCCAACGGAAGAAAAACGTTTCCCTGTGGGGCTCTCCAGAAAACCCAGATGAGGATCAACCTGCTCGGGCCTCGACTGTACCCTAAATTCATAGACTGCTCTGGGCACTCATGCTCTGTCTGACACAGCCTGAAGCCAGACGTCCAGACAGACAAGGAGACAGCTAGCCGCACACCCAGCACTTCGGACACGCCATGGTCTTATGCCGTCACCACTTCCTAACCTTGGTTTTCAGATATCTGAACTTAGACATTATAGCAATTCTCCACACAGCTGGGTATCGCAAGCACAAAACAGAAGTCCTGCTTCCCCATGGCTGTAAAGCTTGCTCTTGGCATGGAGTCACACCTTCAGGGTGGGAGAAAACTTCATGGCCCCTGATGCCACGCCCAAACTTGAGTGCTGCTTGGGCACAAATTCACACTGTGACCCTCAGCATGAGCCCCATGTCAAAGAATGTCTGTCAGGGCCTGGAGCAAGAGCCCGCGTATGGGGCTTGCCAAGCCCCTATGCACCCAATCCTCACCAGGTTTTGAGTTTTCCAGTCGCCCCGCCTGTACCTGGGGCTCTACTCTGGAATCCCTTTCTTGGAGAGAAACAGGAGCCAGACAACACGACTCCACCCTTCCCACAAAATGACACAAAACTTTTGGGAGCTGGACAAATCCCCAGAGAGGGATACTCGTCCACAGTCCCTGAGGCCACCCCTCCAATCCACGGCTATCCCGGACAGAACATCCAGACACAAAAGCCTGAAGAAACGCCTCCCACTCGTCCTTGTTTCAGAGTCCCAGGAGCTCCCTCTTGGGCTGTACATCCGGCCTGCCATAACCTAGTCGCCACTCATAAGATGAGTTTGTGTTTTCAGACTTCTGTGCCCATAGCCTGGACCCACACAACCTCCAGGCTAGGGCCTCTGGAGCCATAGCGAAAGACTGTGCCTGCCCTCTCCAAGGAAAGTGTGCCCAATCCATTGACCACAACCCTACAGGTTAGGGAAAAGCTCCAAGGCCCCTGAGACCATCAACAGTGTATGCCACCCTGGACAAAGAGGGGCTCTCTGACACCAGCTTAGCAACTATCTCCACTTAGACTCTCAGACAGTGTCCCCAGAGACAGAAGATTGAAATGGACAGGGCCCCAGGCCCTAATCTGAACCTTAGCTTTGGTTTCCATGTGTCCGTCCTCAGAGGACTGTTTTCGTAGACCAGCACACGCGGCTTTTCCGAGGCACCAAACCAAACCTCTCTCGTCTCCACATGGGGAGCTTTCTTACTGGGGATGTATCAAACCCTTCAGGTAGGAGAATTCCGAAGGGCCACTGAACAACGAGCACATTCCAAGGTCTCCATGGACCCAAACGCACATTATGACGCATCCTCAGGAGAGGCCATTTCAACACAGCCCCCTGGGTAGCGTGCCCCAGAAGCAGCAGATAAAAACATATCTTGTCACTAATGGCCAATGGGAATGCGAGGCATGCTGTACAGGGATCCATCCTTCGAACCCTGCTCTCCAGCCCTTCCGTATGGTATGTCCTGGAGCCATGCAACAGGACTCGAATGTCCCACAGAAGGAAACCTTGTGGTTTGGGGCAACCTCCAAACACAGCGTGGGAAAAATTCCTTGGCCTCATGAGGCCCCCGCTTCATGAAGGTGCCATCATGGACACATACTCCAGCCTCAGCCAACGTCTGATCCTCAGCCTGACTTCTGATGCAGGAGATTTTGATTCAGCCTCTGTAGAGTGGGCCTGCTCTTCCCTTGGCTCCAATCCTCACCCTAGCTTGTGTTTTCAATCTTTTGTCCTCATACACATAGTCCACAAACCCTCCCTACTGGGAATTCTGGGGTCACAATGAAGCACTCTGTCTGCCTCCCAGGAGAAAAACATTGTCTATGGTGCTGCCCAGAAACTCCAAATGAGGATCAAACTGCTTGGCCCTCGGCAACACCCCAATTGCATAGGCTACCTTAAACACTGATGCTCTGTCACAAATAGCCTGAGCCCAGACCTTCCAACAGACAACGACACAGCTGGCTGCACTCCCAGCACATTGGACCCGCCATTGCCTTAGGCCACCATCCATTCCTAACCTGCGTTTTCAGTCATCGGAACCTAGACCTTATCCCAATCCCTGCACAGGGGGGAACCTGATGCACAAGTCAGAACCCCTCCTTCCCCATGGCAAGAAATTTGCTGCTGGCAGTGAGTCAAACCTTCAGTGTAGCAGAAATCGGCATGGCCCATGAGGCACACCCATGCGTGAGGGCCGCCTTGGGCACAAACACACATAGTGACCCTCAGCGTGAGTACCTTATTCAAGTAACGCCTCTCAGTGACTGGACCAAGAGCCCGCATATGTGGCTTGCCATGCCCATAGGCACCCAGGACTAACTAGATGGTGTGTATTCCAGTTGAGGGAACCCACTGCTGTGCTCTAGAGTCCCTCTCCTTGGGGGTCCCCTGTGGCAGAAAACAGTACTCTTCCCTTCCCACAGAATGAACCAAAACACTTGGGAGCTTGGACAATCCCACGAGAGGAAGCCTCTTCCTCGGCCCCTGAAGCAACCCCTACCCTGAACATCCACTGTGAAAGCAACACCCAGAGACACAAGCTTGAGCAACTCCCTCCCACTTGCCCTCCTTTGATATCCAGAGGATCTCAACTCACGGACTGGAGATCAGGCCTGCCATTACCTTGGACCCAAACTGAGCCAAGTTTGCTTTTTCAGACATCTGTCCCCACAGCCCTGGCAAACACAGCCTCTCGGCTGGGTCCTCTGGAGCCATACTACAAGACCGTGTTTGCTCTCTCCTGGGAAACTGTGTCCATTCCTTTGGCCACACACCTCCAGAATATGAGAAACCTCAAAACCCCCGAGGCCATCCCACTACTGGTAGCCTCCCTGGACACACAGGGGCATTCAGACAGAAGCTGAGCAGCTACCTTTACGAAGGCATGCACACAGATGTCAACAGAGATAGAAGGTTGAACTGGAAAGGCCCGTAGGCCCTAATCTCAACTCTTGCTTTGGTTTCCAGGTGTCACTCTTCAGAGGCTTTGGTTCGAGGAACAGGATATGGGGTTTCCTGAGGCACTGAACAGAACTCCTCTCGGCTCCACATGGGAAGCCTACTTGTTGGAGCCGTGTCAAACACCTCACGTTGGAGAACCTGCAGAGTCCCTGAGCCACCTCCACATTCCAAGGTTTCCCAGGACACCAACCCACAGTAGGCCTCATCTTCCAGAGGGCCCATTTCAACTCTCCCCTCTGGGTAGCTCACCCAGCAGCACAGATTGAGCCTGCCTTGTCCTGACTAAAGAGTGGGAATATGAGGTTGCATTACCAGACATCCATGCTTAGACACCAGCTCTCAGTCTTTCTGTATTGGGCCTCCTAGAACCATCCAATAGGACTCGACTGTCGTGCAGAAGGAAACCTTGATGTTTGGAGTAGTTCACAAATCCCATCGTAGGCAAACCTCCCTGGCCTCATGAAGCCCCCACACCCTTCAGGAAGAGGCCATGCTGGACAAAAACTCTAGCTTGAGGCACGTCTCATAGTTGACATGACCTCAGTGCAGGAGATCTCGATTCAACCTCTGCAGAGTGGGCCTGCCGTGCCCTCGGTCCCAAACCTCACGCTAGCTTGTGTTTTCAGACTTCCTTCCTCACACTCCTGGCAAACAGGCCCTCCGGACTAGGAACTCCAGAACCACAACCCAGCCCAGTGTCTGGCCAACGGAAGAAAAACGTTTCCCTGTGGGGCTCTCCAGAAAATCCAGATGAGGATCAACCTGCTCGGGCCTCAAGGGTACCCGAACGGGATTGGCTTCTCTGGGCACTCATGCTCTGTCTTACACAGCCTGAAGCCAGACGTCCAGTCAGACAAGGAGACAGCTGGCCGCACACCAGCACTTTGGACACGCCATGGTCTTATGCCGTCACCTCTTCCTAACCTTGGTTTTCAGACATTATATCAATTCTCCACACAGCTGGGTATCGCAAGCACAAAACAGAACTCCTCCTTCCCCATGGCTGTAAAGCTTGCTCTTGGCATGGTGTCACACCATCAGAGTGGGAGAAAACTTCATGGCCCCTGATGCCACGCCCAAACATGAGTGATGATTGGGCACAAATTCACACTGTAACCCTCAGCATGAGCCCCATGTCAAAGAAAGTCCTGTCAGGGCCTGGACAAAGAGCTCGCATATGGGGCTTGCCAAGCCACTATGCTCCCAATTTCACCACTGTTTTAGTTTTCCAATCGCCCCGCCCGTGCCTGGGGCTCTGCTCTGGAATCCCTTTCTTGGAGAGACACATGAGCCAGACAACACGACTCCACCCTTCCCACAAAATGACACAAAACTCTTGGGTGCTGTGACAAATCCCAAGAGACGGACACTCGTCCACATTCTCAGAGGCCAACCCTCCAATCCACGGCTATCCGAAACACAACATCCAGAGACAAAAAACTGAAGGAACGCCTCCCTCTCGCCCTTGTTTCAGAGGCCCAAGAGCTCCCTCTCGGGCTGTACATCCGGCCAGCCATACCCTAAGCGCCACTCATAAGCTGAGTTTGTGTTTTCAGACTTCTGTGCCCACAGCCTGGACCCACACAACCTCCAGGCTAGGGCCTCTGGAGCCACAGCGAAAGATTGTGCTGCCCTCCACAAAGAAATTGTGCCCAATCCATTGACCACAACCATACAGGTTAGGGAAAAGCTCCAAGGCCCCTGAGGTCATCAATAGTGTAGGCCACCCTGGACTAAGAGGGGCTCTCTGACACCAGCGGAGCAACTATCTCCACTTAGACTCTCAGACAGTGTCCCCAGAGACAGAAGGTGGAAATGGACAGGCCCACAGGCCCTAATCTGAACCTTAGCTTTGGTTCCCACGTGTCATCCTCAAAGGACTGTTTTAATAGACCAGCACACGGGGCTTTACTGAGGCACCAAACCAAACCACTCTCGTATCCACATGGGGAGCTTTCCTACTTGGGATGTATCAAACCCTTCAGGTAGGAGAGTTCCGCAGGGCCACTGAACCACCAGCACATTCCAAGATCTCCATGGACCCAAACGCACATTATGACACATCCTTAGGAGAGGCAATTTCAAATCAGCCCCCTGGGTAGCGTGCCCCAGAGGCAGCAGATCAAACATATCTTGTCGCTAATGGCCAATGGGAATGCGAGGCATGCTGTACAGGGATCCATCCTTCGAACCATGCTCTCCAGTACTTCTGTACGGTATGTCCTGGAGTCATGGAACAGGACTCGAATGTCCCGCAGAAGGAAACCTTGTGGTTTGGGGCAACCTCCAAACTCAGCGTGGGAAAACTTCCTTGGACTCATGAGGTTCCCGCTTCATGAAGGTGCCATCATGGACACATACTCCAGCCTCAGCCAACGTCTGATCCTCAGCCTGACTTCAGATGCAGGAGATTTTGATTCAGCCTCTGCAGAGTGGGCCTAACCTGCCCTTGGCTCCAATCCCCACCCTAGCTAGTGTTTTCAGACTTCCGTCCTCACACTCCTGGCCCACAAACCCTCCCTACTGGGAATTATGGGGCCACAATGAAGCACTCTGCCTGCCTCCCAGGAGAAAGCATTGTCTATGGTGCTTCCCAGAAACCACAAATGAGGATCAAACTGCTTGGAACTCGAAAAACACCCCAATTTCATAGGCTACCTTAAACAAAGATGCTCTGTCGCAAATAGCCTGAGCCCAGACCTTCCAACAGACAACGACACAGCTGGCTGCACACCCAGCACATTGGACCCGCCACTGCCTTAGGCCACCATCCATTCCCAATCTGGGTTTTCAGTCATCGGAACCTAGACCTTATCTCCAATCCCTGCACAGGGGGGAACATGATGCACAAGTCAGAACCCCTCCATCCCTATGGCAAGTAGCCTTGCTGCAGGCAGTGAGTCAAAACTTCAGTGTAGGAGAAAACAGCATGGCCTATGAGGCCACGCCCATGCGTGAGGGCCGCCTTGGGCACAAACACACATAGTGACCCTCAGCGTGAGTACCTTATTCAAGTAACGCCTCTCAGTGACTGGACCAAGAACCCGCATATGTGGCTTGCCTTGCCAATAGGCACCCAGGACTAACTACATGGTGTGTATTCCAGTTGAGGGATCCCACTGCTGTGCTCTAGAGTCTCTCTCCTGTGGGGTCCCCTGTGGCAGAAAAGAGTACTCTTGCTTCCCACAGAATGAACCACACACTTGGGAGCTTGGACAAACCCCCAAGAGGAAGGCTCTTCCTCGGCCCCTGAAGCAACCCCTACCATGAACGCAACACCCAGAGACAAAAGCCTGAGCGACTGCCTGCCACTTGCCCTCCTTTGATATCCAGAGCATCTCCCCTCATGGACTGGAGATCAGGCCTGCCATTACCTTGGACCCTACCTGAGCCAAGTTTGCTTTTTCAGACATCTGTCCCGACAGCCCTGGCAACCACAGCCTCTAGGCTGGGTCCTCTAGAGCCATAACACAGGACTGTGCCTATTCTCTCCTGGGAAACTGTGTCCATTCCTTTGGCCACACAACTCCAAAATATGAGAAACCTCAAGCCCCCCGAGGACATCCCACTACTGGGAGCCTCCCTGGACACACAGGAGCATTCGGAGAAAAGCTGTGCAGCTACCTCCATGAAGGCATGCACACAGATGTCAACAGAGATTGAAGGTTGAGCCAGACAGGCCCTTAGGCCCTAATCTCAACTCTTGCTTGGTTTCCAGGTGTCACTCCTCAGAGGCTTTTGTTCGAAGAACAGGATATGGGGCTTTCCTGAGGCACTGAACAGAACTCCTCTCGTCTCCACATGGGAAGCTTCCTTGTTGGAGCCCTGTCAAACACCTCAGGTTGGAGAATCCTGCAGATTCCCTGAGCCACCTCCACATTCCAAGGTCTCCCAGGACAACAACCCACAGTAGGACTCATCTTCAGGAGAGTCCATTTCAACTCTCCCCTCTGGGTAGCTCACCCAGAAGCCCACAGATTGAGCCTGCCTTGTCCTGACTAAAGAGTGGGAATATGAGGTGGCGTTCCCAGGCATCCATGCTTAGACACCTACTCTCGAGTCTTTCCGTTTGTGGCCTCCTGGAACCATCCAATAGAACTAGACTGTCATGCAGAAAAAAACCTTGAGGTTTGGAGTACTTCACAAATCCCATTGTAGGCAAACCTCCCTGGCGTCATGAAGCCCTCACACCCTTCATGAAGAGGCCATGCTGGACAAAAACTCTAGCCTGAGGCACGTCTCATAGTTGACATGACCTCAGTGCAGGAGATCTTGATTCAGCTTCTGCAGAGTGGGCCTGCCGTGCCCTCGGTCCCAAACCTCACGCTAGCTTGTGTTTTCAGACTTCCTTCCTCACACTCCTGGCAAACAAGCCCTCCAGACTAGGAACTCCAGAACCACAACCCAGCCCAGTGTCTGCCCAATGGAAGAAAAACGTTTCCCTGTGGAGCTCTCCAGAATACCCAGATGAGGATCAAGCTGCTCGGGCCCCGAAGGTACCCGATCTGTATAGGCTGCTCGGGGCACTCATGCTCTGTCTGACACAGCCTGTAGCCAGACGTCCAGACAGACAAGGAGACAGCTGGCCGCACACCCAGCATTTCGGACACGCCATGGTCTTATGCCGTCACCTCTTCCTAACCTTGGTTTTCAGAAATCAGAACCTAGACATTATATCAATTCACCACACAGCTGGGTATCGCAAGCAAAAAACAGAAATCCTCCTTCCCCATGGCTGTAAAGCTTGCTCTTGGCATGGAGTCACACCTCAGGGTGGGAGAAACCTTGATGGCCCCTGATGCCACGCCCAAACTTGAGTGATTCTTGGGCACAAATTCACACTGTGACCCTCAGCATGAGCCCCATGTCAAAGAAAGGCCTGTCAGTGCCTGGACCAAGAGCCCGCATATGGGGCTTGCCAAGCCCCTATGCACCCTATCCTCACTAGTGTTTGAGTTTTCCAGTCCCCCCGCCTGTACCTGGGGCTCTGCTCTGGAATCCCTTTCTTGGAGAGACACATAAGCCAGAAAACACGAATCAATCCTTCCCACAAAATGACCCCAAACCCTTGGGAGCTGGGACAAATCCCCAGAGAGGGATACTCGTACATAGTCACTGAGGCCACGCCTCCATTCCAAGGCTATCCCGGACACAACATCCAGAGACAAAACCCTGAAGGAACGCCTCCCACTCGCCCTTGTTTCAGAGGCCCAGGAGCTCCATCTCGGGCTGTACATCCGTCATGTCATACCCTAGGCCCCACTCATAAGCTGAGTTTGTGTTTTCAGACTTCTGTGCCCACAGCCTGGACCCACAAAACCTCCAGGCTAGGGCCTCTGGAGCCACAGCGAAAGATTGTGCCTGCCCTCTCCAAGGAAAGTGTGCCCAATCCATTGACCACAACCCTACAGGTTAGGGAAAAGCTCCAAGGCCCCTGAGGCCATCAATAGTGTCGGCCACCCTGGACTAAGAGGGGCTCTCTGACACCAGCGGAGCAATTATCTCCACTTAGACTCTCAGACAGTGTCCCCAGAGACATAAGGTTGAAATGGACAGGCCCCCAGGCCCTAATCTGAACCTTAGCTTTGGTTACCATGTGTCCATCCTCAGAGGACTGTTTTCATAGAGCAGCACACAGGGCTTTTCTGAGGCACCAAACCAAACCTCTCTCGTCTCCACATGGGGAGCTTTCTTACTGGGGATGTATCAAATCCTTCAGATAGGAGAGTTCCGCAGGGCCACTGAATCACCAGCACTTTCCAAGATCTCCATGGACCGAAACGCACATTATGCTGCATCCTCAGGAGAGGCCATTTCAACTCAGCCCCCTGGGTAGCGTGCCCCAGAGGCAGCAGATCAAACATATCTTGTCGCTAATGGCCAATGGGAATGCGAGGCATGCTGTACAGGGATCCATCCTTCGAACCCTGCTCTCCAGTCCTTCCGTATGGTATGTCCTGGAGCCATGCAACAGGACTCGAATGTCTCACAGAAGGAAACCTTGTGGTTTGGGGCAACCTCCAAACTCAGAGTGGGAAAACTTCCTTGGCCTCATGAGGCCCCCACTTCATGAAGGTGCCATCATGGACACATACTCCAGCCTCAGCCAACTTCTGATTCTCAGCCTGACTTCAGATGCAGGAGTTGATTCAGCCTCTGCAGAGTGGGCCTGCTCTGCCCTTGGCTCCAATCCTCACCCTAGCTTGTGTTTTCAGACTTCCGTCCTCACACTCCTGGCCCTCAAACCCTCTCTACTGGGAATTATGGGGCCACAATGAAGCACTGTGCCTGCCTCCCAGGAGAAAACCCTGTCTATTGTGCTTCCCAGTAACCCCAAATGAGGATCAAACTGCTTGGACTTCGGCAACACCCCAATTGCATAGGCTACCTTAAACACTGATGCTCTGTCGCAAATAGCCTGAGCCCAGACCTTCCAACAGACACCGACACAGCTGACTGCACACCCAGCACATTGGACCCGCCACTGCCTTAGGCCACCATCCATTCCCAACCTGGGTTTTCAGTCATCGGAACCTAGACCTTATCTCCAATCCCTGCACAGGGGGGAACATGATGCACAAGTCAGAACCCCTCCATCCCCATGGCAAGTAACCTTGCTGCTGGCAGTGAGTCAAAACTTCAGTGTAGGAGAAAACGGCATGGCCCATGAGGCCACGCCCATGCGTGAGGGCCGCCTTGGGCACAAACACACATTGTGACCCTCAGCGTGAGTACCTTATTCAAGTAACGCCTCTCAGTGACTGGACCAAGAACCCGCATAAGTGGCTTTCCTTGCCAATAGGCACCCAGGACTAACTACATGGTGTGTATTCCAGTTGAGGGAACCCACTGCTGTGCTCTAGAGTCCCTCTCCTGGGGGGTCCCCTGTGGCAGAAAAGAGTACTCTTCCCTTCCCACAGAATGAACCCAAACACTTGAGCTTGGACAATCCACCGAGAGGAAGGCTCTTCCTCGGCCCATGAAGCAACCCCTACTCTGAACGGCCACTGTGAACGCAACACCCAGAGACAAAAGCCTGACCGACTGCCTCCCACTTGCTCTCCTTGATATCCAGAGTATCTCCCCTCATGGACTGGAGATCACGCCTGCCATTACCTTGGCCCCTAGCTGAGCCAAGTTTGCCTTTTCAGACATCTGTCCCCACAGCCCTGGCAAACACAGCCTCTAGGCTGGGTCCTCTGGAGCCATACCAGAGGACAGTTCCTGCTCCCTCCTGGGAAACTCTGTCCATTCCTTTGGCCACACACCTCCAGAATATGAGAAACCACAAGGCCCCCGAAGTCATCCCACTACTGGGATCCTCCCTGGACACACAGGGGTATTCGGACACAAACTGAGCAGCTACCTCCACGAAGGCATGCACACAGATGTCATCCGAGATAGAAGGTTGAGCCGGACAGGCCCGTAGGCCCTAATCTCAACTCTTGCTTTGGTTTCCAGGTGTCACTCCTCAGTGGCTTTGGTTCGAAGAACAGGATATGGGGCTTTCCTGAGGCACTGAACAGAACTCCTCTCGTCTCCACATGGGAAGCTTCCTTGTTGGAGCCGTGTCAAACACCTCAGGTTGGAGAATCCTGCAGAGTCCCTGGGCCACCTCCACATTCCAAGGTCTCCCAGGACACCAACCCACAGTAGGACTCATCTTCAGGAGAGTCAATTTCAACTCTCCCCTCAGGGTAGCTCACCCAGGAGCCCGCAGATTGAGCCTGCCTTGTTCTGACTAAAGAGTGGGAATATGAGGTGGCGTTACCAGGCATCCATGCTTAGACACCTACTCTCGAGTCTTTCCGTATTGGGCCTCCGGGAAAATCCAATAGGACTCTACTGTCGTGCAGAAGGAAACCATGAGGTTTGGAGTAGTTCACAAATCCCATCGTAGGCAAACCTCCCTGGCTTCATGAAGCCCCCACACCCTTCAGGAAGAGGCCATGCTCTACAAAAACTCTAGCCTGAGGCACGTCTCATAGTTGACATGACCTAAGTGCAGGGGTTTTCGATTCAGCCTCTGCAGAGTGAGCCTGCTTGCCCTAGACCCCAAACCGTATGCTAGCTTGTGTTTTCAGACTTCCTTCTCACACTCCTGGCAAACAAGCCTTGCGGACTAGGAACTACAGATCCACAATCCAGCCCAGTGTCTGGCCAACGGAAGAAAAATGTTTCCCTGTGGGGCTCTCCAGAAAACCCAGATGAGGATCACCTGACCGGGCCTTGAAGGTACCCGAACTGGATAGGCTACTCTGGGCACTAATACTCTGTCTGACACAGCCTGAAGCCAGACGTCCAGACAGACAAGGAGACAGCTGGCCGCACACCCAGCACTTCGGACACGCCATGGTCTTATGCCGTCACCTCATCCTAATCTTGGTTTTCAGATCTGAACCTAGACATTATATCAATTCACCACACAGCTGGGTATCGCAAGCACAAAATAGAACTCCTCCTTCCCCATGGCTGAAAAGCTTGCTCTTGTCATGGAGTCACACCTTCAGGGTGGGAGAAACCTTCATGGCTTCTGATGCCACGCCCAAACTTGAGTGCTGCTTGGGCACAAATTCACACTGTGACCCTCAGCATGAGCCCCATGTCAAAGAAAGTCCTGTCAGGGCCTGGACCAAGAGCCCGCATATGTGGCTTGCCAAGCCGCTATGCACCCAATCCTCACAGGTGTTTGAGATTTCCAGTCGCCCCGCCTGTACCTGGGGCTCTGTTCTGGAATCCCTTCCTTGGAGAGACACATGAGTCAGACAACACGACTCAAGCCTTCCCACAAAATGACCCCTAACTCTTGGGTGCTGGGACAAATCCCCACAGAGGGATACTCGTTCACATTCCCTGAAGCCACCCCTCCGATCCACGGCTATCCCGGACACAACATCCAGAGACAAAAGTCTGAAAGAACGCCTCCCCCTCGCCCTTGTTTCAGAGGCCCAGGAGCTCCAACTCGGGCTGTACATTTGGCCTGCCATACCCTAGGCGCCACTCATAAGCTGAGTTTGTGTTTTCAGACTTCTGTGCCCACAGCCTGGACCCACACAACCTCCAGGCTAGGTCCTCTGGAGCCACAGCGAAAGCTTGTGCCTGCCCTCCACAAGGAAAGTGTGCACAATCCATTGACCACAACCATACAGGTTAGGGAAAAGCTCCAAGGCCCCTGAGGTCATCAATAGTGTAGGCCAACCTGGACTAAGATGGGCTCTCTGACACCAGTGGAGCAACTATCTCCACTTAGACTCTCAGAGAGTGCCCCTGAGACAGAATGTTGAAATGCACAGGCCTCCAGGCCCTAATCTGAACCTTAGCTTTGGTTTCCACGTGTCATCCTCAAAGGACTGTTTTCATAGACCAGCACATGGGGCTTTTCCGAGGCACCAAACCAAACCTCTCTCGTATCGACTTGGGGAGCTTTCCTACTTGGGATGTATCAAACCATTCAGGAAGGAGAGATCCGCAGGGCCACTGAACGACCAGCACATTTCAAGATCTCCATGGACCCTAACGCACATTATGACACATCCTCAGGAGAGGTCATTTCAATTCAGCCCCCTGGGTAGCGTGCCCCAGAGGCAGCAGATCAAACTTATCTTGTCGCTAATGGCCAATGGAAATGCGAGGCATGCTGTACAGGGATCCATCCTTCGAACCCTGCTCTCCAGTCCTTCCGTATGGTATGTCCTGGAGCCATGCAACAGGACTCGAATGTCCCGCAGAAGGAACCTTGTGGTTTGGGGCAACCTCCAAACTCAGCTTGGGAAAACTTCCTTGACCTCCTGAGGCCCCCGCTTCATGAAGGTGCCATCATGGACAACTACCCAGCCTCAGCCAACGTCTGATCCTCAGCCTGACTTCAGATGCAGGAGATTTTGATTCAGCCTCTGCAGAGTGGGCCTGCTTTGCCCTTGGCTCCAATACTCACCCTAGCTTGTGTTTTCAGACTTCCGTCCTCATACACCTAGTCCAGAAACCCTCCCTACTGGGAATTCTGGGGCCACAATGAAGCACTCTGTCTGCCTCCCAATAGAAAAACATTGTCTATGGTGCTGCCCAGAAACCCCAAATGAGGATCAGCAACACTCAGATACAAAAGCCTGAGCGACTGCCACCCACTTGCCCTCCTTTGATATCCAGAGGATCTCCCCTCACGGACTGGAGATCAGGCCTGCCATTACCTTGGACTCTACTGAGCCAAGTTTGTTTTTTCAGACATCTGTCCCGACAGCCCTGGCAACCACAGCCTCTAGACTGGGTCCTATAGAGCCATAACACAGGACTGTGCATGCTCTCTCCTGGGAAACTGTGTCCATTCCCATGGCCACACACCTCCAGAATATTAGAAACCTCAAGCCCCCCGAGGACATCCCACTACTGGGAGCCTACCTGGACACACAGGGGCATTCGGAGAAAAGCTGTGCAGCTACCTCAACGAAGGAATGCACACAGATGTCAACAGAGATTGAAGGTTGAGCCAGACAGGCCCTAAGGCCCTAATCTCAAGTCTTGATTTGGTTTCCAGGTGTCACGCCTCAGAGGCATTGTTACGAAGAACAGGATATGGGGCTTTCCTTAGGCACTGAACAGAACTCCTCTTGTCTCCACATGGGAAGCTTCCTTGTTGGAGCCCTGTCAAACACCTCAGGTTGGAGAATCCTGCAGATTCCCTGAGCCACCTCCACATTCCAAGGTCTCCCAGGACACCTACCCACAGTAGGACTCATCTTCAGGAGAGTCCATTTCAACTGTCCCCTCTGGGTAGCTCACCCAGGAGCCCGCAGATTGAGCCTGCCTTGTTCTGACGAAAGAGTGGGAATATGAGGTGGCGTTCCCAGGCATCCATGCTTAGACACCTGCTCTCGAGTCTTTCCATTTGGTGCCTCCTGGAACCATCCAGTAGAACTCGACTGTCGTGCAGAAGGAAACCCTGAGGTTTGGAGTAGTTCACAAATCCCATCGTAGGCAAACCTCCCTGGCGTCATGAAGCCCCCACACCCTTCAGGAAGAGGCCATGCTGGACAAAAACTCTAGCCTGAGGCACGTCTCATAGTTGACATGACCTCATTGCAAGAGATATCGATGCAGCTTCTGCAGAGTGGGCCTGCCGTGCCCTCAATCCCAAACCTCACGCTAGCTTGTGTTTACAGTCTTCCTTCTTCACAATCCTGGCAAACAAGCCCCCGGACTAGGAACTCCAGAACCTCAACACAGCCTAGTGTCTGCCCAACGGACGAAAATCGTTTCCTGTGGGGCTCTCCAGAAAACCCAGATGAGGATCCACCTGCTCGGGCCTCGAAGGTACCCGAACTGGATAGGCTGCTCTGGGCACTCATGCTCTCTCTGACACCACCTGAAGCCAGACGTCCAGACAGACAAGGAGACAGCTGGCAGCACACGCAGCACTTCGGAAACGCCATGGTCTTATGCCGTCACCTCTTCCTAAATTTGGTTTTTAGAAATCTCAACCTAGACATTATCAATTCTCCACACAGCGGGGTATCGAAGGCAAAAAACAGAACTCCTCCTTCCCCATGGCTGTAAAGATTGTTCTTGCCATGGAGTCACACCTTCAGGGTGGGAGAAACTTTCATGTCCCCTGATGCCACGCCCAAACTTGAGTGCTGCTTGGGCACAAATTCACACTGTGACCCTCAGCATGAGCCCCATGTCAAAGAAAGGCCGGTCTGGGCCTGGACCAAGAGCTCGCATATGGGGCTTGCCAAGCACCTATGAACCCTATCCAACCAGTGTTTGAGTTTTCTTGTCGCCCCGCCCGTACCTGGGGCTCTGCTCTGGAATCCCTTTCTTGGAGAGACACAGGAGCCAGACAACACGACTCCACCCTTCCCACAAAATGACCCCAAACTCTTGGGAGCTGGGACAAATCCCCAGAGAGGGATACTCGTCCATAGTCCCTGAGAACACACCTCCAATCCACGGCTATTATAGACACAACATCCAGAGACAATTGCCTGAAGGATCGCCTCCACTCTCCCTTGTTTCAGATGCCAAGGAGCTCCCTCTCAGGCTGTACATCTGGCCTGCCATACCCTAGGCCCCACTCATAAGCTGAGTTTGTGATTTCAGACTTCTGTGCCCACAGCATGGACCCACACAACCTCCAGGCTAGTGCCTCTTGAGCCACAGCGAAAGATTGTGCCTGCCCTCTCCAAGGAAAGTGTGCCCAATCCATTGACCACAACCCTACAAGTTAGGGAAAAGCTCCAAGGCCCCTGAGGCCATCATAGTGTAGGCCACTCTGGACTAGAGGTGCTCTCTGACAAAAGCGGAGCAATTATCTCCACTTAGACCCTCAGAAAGTGTCCCCAGAGACAGAAGTATGAAATGGACAGGCACACTGTCTGCCTCACAGGAGAAAAACATTGTCTATGGTGCTGCCCAGAAACCCCAAATGAGGATCAAACTGCTTGGCCCTCGGCAACACCCCAATTGCATAGGCTACCTTAAACACTGGTGTTCTGTCGCAAATAGCCTGAACCCAGACCTTTCGACAGACACCGACACAGCTGGCTGCACAACCAGCACATGGACCAGCCACTGCCTTAGGCTACCATCCATTCCCAACCTGGGTTTTCAGTCCTCAGAACCTAGAACTTTTCTCCAATCCCTGCACAGGGGGGAACCTGATGCACAAGTCAGAACCCCTCCGTCCACATGGCAAGAAACCTTGCTGCTGGCAGTGAGTCAAATCTACAGTGTAGGAGAAAACGGCATGGCCCATGAGGCCACGCCCATGCGTGAGGGCCGCCTTGGGCACAAACACACATTGTGACCCTCAGCGTGAGTACCTTATTCAAGTAACGCCTCTCAGTGACTGGACCAAGAGCCCGTATATGTGGCTTGCCTTGCCAGTAGGCACCCAGGACTAACTAGATGGTGTGTATTTCAGTTGAGGGAACCACTGCTTTGCTCTAGAGTCCCTCTCCTGGGGCGTCCCCTGTGGCAGAAACAGCACACTACCCTTCTCACAGAATGAACCAAACACTTGTAGCTTGGACATTCCCGCGAGAGGAAGGCTCTACCTCGGCCCCTTTCGCAACCCCTACCCTGAACGGCCACTGTGAACACAACACCCAGAGTCAAAATCCTGAGTGACTGCCTCCCACTTGCCCTACTTTGATTTCCAGAGGATCTCCCCTCACGGACTAGAGATCAGGCCTGCCATTACCTTGGCCCCTAGCTGAGCCAAGTTTTCTTTTTCAGACATCTCTCCCCACAGCCCTGGCAAACACAGCCTCTGGGTCCTCTGGAGCCATACCACAGGACCGTGCCTGCTCTCTCCTGGGAAACTGTGTCCATTCCTTTGGCCACACACCTCCAGAATATGAGAAACCTCAAGGCCCCCGAGGCATCCCACTACTGGGAGCCTCTTTGGACACACAGGGGCATTCGGACACAAGCTGAACAGCTACCTCCACGAAGGCATGCACACAGATGTCAACCGAGATAGAAAGTTGAGCCGGACAGGCTCTTAGGCCCTAATTTCAACTCTTGCTTTGGTATCCAGGTGTCACTCCTCAGAGGCTTTGGTACGAAGAACAGGTTATGGGGCTTTCCTGAGGCACTGAACAGAACTCCTCTTGTCTCCACATAGGAAGCTTCCTTGTTGGAGCCGTGTCAAACACCTCAGGTTGGAGAATCCTGCAGAGTCCCTGAGCCACCTCCATATTTCAAGGTCTCCCAGGCCACCAATCCACAGTAGGACTCATCTTCAGGAGAGTCCATTTCAACTCTCCCTTCTGTGTAGCTCACCCAGGACCCGGCAGATTGAGCCTGCCTTGTCCTGAATAAAGAGTGGGAATATGAGGTGGCGTTACCCGGCATCCATGCTTAGACACCTGCTCTTGAGTCTTTCCGTATGGGGCCTCCTGGAACCATCCAATAGGACTCGACTGTCGTGCAGAAGGAAACCTTGAGGTTTGGAGTAGTTCACAAATTCCATCGTAGGCAAATCTCCCTGGCCTCATGAAGCCCTCACACCCTTCAGGAAGAGGCCATGCTGGACAAAAACTCTAGCCTGAGGCACGTCTCATAGTTTACATGACCTCAGTGCAGGAGATCTCGATTCAGCCTCTGCATAGTGGGACTGCCGTGCCCTCGTTCCCAAACCTCACGCTAGCTTGTGTTTTCACACTTCCTTCCTCACACTCCTGGCAAACAAGCCCTCCAGACTAGGAACTCCGGAACCAAAACCCAGCCCAGTGTCTGCCCAATGGAAGAAAAACGTTTCCATGTGGGGCTCTCCAGAAAACCCAGATGAGGATCTACCTGCTCGGGCCTCGACGGTACCCGAAATGGTTAGGCTGCTCCGGGCACTCATGCTCTGTCTGACACAGCCTGAAGCCAGACGTCCAGACATACAAGGAGAAAGCTGGTCGCACACCCAGCACTTGGACACGCCATGGTCTTATGCCGTCACCTCTTCCTAACCTTGGTTTTCAGAAATCTGAACCTAGACATTATATCAATTCACCACACAGCTGGGTATCGCAAGCACAAAACAGAACTCCTTCTTCTTTATGGCTGTAAAGCTTGCTCTTGGCATGGAGACACAACTTCATGGTGGGAGAAACCTTCATGGTCCCTGATGCCACGCCTAAACTTGAGTGCTGCTTGGGGACAAATTCACACTGTGACCCTCAGCATGAGCCCCATGTCAAAGAAAGGCCTGTCAGGGCCTGGACCAAGAGCCCGCATATGGGGCTTGCCAAACACCTATGAACCCAATAATCACCGGTGTTGGAGTTTTCCAGTCGCCCCGCCTGTACCTGGTGCTCTGCTCTGGAATCCCTTTCTTGGAGAGACACATGAGCCAGAAAACACGACTCCACCCTTCCCACAAAATGACACAAAACTCTTGGGAGCTGGGACAAATCCCCAAAGACGGATACTCGTCCACAGTCCCTGAGGACACCAGTCCAATCCACGGCTATCCCTGACACAACATCCAGAGACAAAAGCCTGAAGGAACGCCTCCCACTCACCCTTGTTTCAGAGGCCCAGGAGCTCCCTCTCGGGATGTACATCCGGCCTGCCATACCCTAAGCGCCACTAATAAGCTGAGTTTGTGTTTTCAGACTTCTGTGCCCACAGCCTGGACCCACACAACCTCCAGGCTAGGGCCTCTAGAGCCTCAGCGAAAGATTGTGCCTGCCCTCTCCAAGGAAAGTGTGCACAATCCATTGACCACAACCCTACAGGTTAGGGAAAAGCTCCAAGGCCCCTGAGGCCACCAATAGTGTAGGCCACCCTGGACTAAGATTGGCTCTCTGACACCAGCGGAGCAACGATCTCCACTTAGACTCTCAGACAGTGTCCCCAGAGACAGAAGGTTGAAATGGACAGGCCCCCAGGCCCTAATCTGAACCTTAGTTTTGGTTTCCATGTGTCATCCTCAGAAGACTGTTTTCATAGACCAGCACACGGGGCTTTTCATAGGCACCAAACCAAACCTCTCTCGTCTCCACTTGGGGAGCTTTCTTACTGGGGATGTATCAAACCCTTCAGATAGGAGAGTTCCGCAGGGCCACTGAACAACCAGCACATTCCAAGGTCTCCATGGACCCAAACGCACATTATGACGCATCCTCAGGAGAGGGCATTTCAACTCAGCCCCCTGGGTAGCGTGCCCCAGAGGCAGCAGATCAAATATATCTTGTTGCTAATGGCCAATGGGAATGCGAGGCATGCTGTACAGGGATCCATCCTTCGAACCCTGCTCTCCAGTCCTTCTGTATGGTATGTCCTGGAGCCATGCAACAGGACTTGAATGTCCCGCGGAAGGATACCTTGTGGTTTGGGGCAACCTCCAAACTCAGCGTGGGAAAACTTCCTTGGCCTCATGAGGCCCCCGGTTCATGAAGGTGCCATCATGGACACATACTCCAGCCTCAGCCAACGTCTGATCCTCAGACTGACTTCAGATGCAGGAGATTATGATTCAGCCTCTGCAGAGTGGGCTTCCTCTGCCCTTGGCTCCAATCCCCACCCTAGCTTGTGTTTTCAGACTTCCGTCCTCACACTCCTGGCCCACAAACCCTCCCTACTGGGAATTCTGGGGCCACAATGAAGCACTCTGCCTGCCTCCCAGGAGAAAAACATTGTCTATGGTGCTGCCCAGAAACCCCAAATGAAAATCAAACTGCTTGGCCCTCGGCAACACCCCAAATGCATAGGCTACCTTAAACACTGTTGCTCTGTCGCAAATAGCCTGAGCCCAGACCTTCCAACAGACACCGACACAGCTGGATGCACAACCAGCACATTGGACCCGCAACTGCCTTAGGCCACCATCCATTTCCAACCTTGGTTTTCAGTCATCGGAACCTAGACCTTATTTCCAATCCCTGCACAGGGTAGAACCTGATGCACAAGTCAGAACCCCTCCTTCCCCATGGCAAGAAACCTTGTGATTGGCATGTTGTGTAAAGTTCAATGTAGTTGAAACCAGTGTGGTTTTTGAGGCCCCGCCCATTTTCGCAGGCCACATTGGTCACAAACACACATTGTGACCCTCATCCTGAGCCCAGTCCTCAAGTAAGGCCTCTCAGTGGCTGGATGATGAGACAGCATATGGGGCCGGCCATGCACCTAGGCCCCAATTTTTAACCATATTTAGGGTTGTCCCTTCACTCTTAATCAGGTCTCTGCTTTGGAATTACTCTTTGGTTGGGACACCTGAGGTAACAAACCTGAAAGGAGACCTCCCATCCCAAAAATAGATGAAAAACAATTGGGACCTGGAAAAATCCAAAGAGAGGAATATTCGTCCATGGCCCTTGAGGCATCCCCACATTCCATGGCCATCGTTGATACAAAATCCAGAGACAAAATCCTGAGTGAGCGCCTCAGACTCGCTCTTTCTTCATATCCTGAAGAGTTCTTCTCATGGTTTGTAGATTGGGCCTGCCATACCTACGTCCCTGTACCTAAGCTGAGTTTGTGTTTTCAGACTTCTCTCCTCAAAATCCGGGACCACACACCCTCCAGGCTGGGGCGCCTAGAGCCACACATTAGGACTGTGCCTACCCCATGCATGGGAATTCTGCCCATTCCATTTTCCAAAATCGTACAAATTAGGAGAACCCTCCAAAATCCCTGAGGCCATCCCAATAGTGTACGTATCCCGGGACAAACAAGGGCTGTCTGACACCAGCTGAGCATCTACCTTCATTCATAACATAGATGGATGTCCCCAGAGAAGAAGATGGAACAAGACAGGACCCTAGGCCGTAATCGAATGCATTGCTTTGGTTTACAGGCATGTGTCTTCAAATCCTGCATTCCAATACCAGCATAGGGGGTTTCCTGAGGCACCCATCAGAACAAATCTTGTCGCCACAAGGAAACCTGTGAATGGGAGCTATGTCAAAAGCTTAGGAGAATACTTCAGGGTCCCGGTGGATCCGCCCCATTCCAAAGCTCCCATGGACACAAACACATTAGGCCCCATTATCAGGAAAGTCCATTTCAACTCAGCCATTCCGGTTGCTCCCGCAGAGCCATCAGATCTCAACTGACTTGTTGCTAGGAGACAATTGGAATGCGAGGCGGTCTTCCCTGACATCCATCCTCGAACTGTGCTCTGGAGTCATTCAATATGGGATGTCCAGGAGCTGCCCAACAGGTCTCAACTGTCCCGCGGAAGGAATCCTTGAAGAGGGCATCCCATAACTCCCAACGTGGGAAATCCTCCATGGCCTTGAGATCCGCTCCGTTCATGAAGGGGCAGTCATGCACAGAAACTCCAACCTGAGCCAACGTCTGATCCTCGCGGTGACTTCAGAGGCATGAGATATTGGTTGAGATCTGCAGAGGGGAACTGCCGTGCCCTCGGCCTGAAGCCCAAGTCTAGCTTGTGTTCTCAGACTTCTGTCCTCACACTTCTGGCCCAGAAGCCCTCAAGTTTGGCAATTCCGGACCCACAATGCAGCACTCTGCCTGCCCTCTAGAAAAAATATCTTGCCTAATGAGCTGCCCAGGCACCTCAAATTAGTATCAACCTACACGGCACTCGACTGTACCCAATTATATAGTCTAACCTGGGCACTAATGCACTGTCTGACACCACCTGAGCCCGAAAATCCTGACCAACACCCAGGCAGCTGACCGCACAATGAGCACATCAGACCCGCCATGGCCTTAGGTCGTCATCATTCCCAACTGCGGTTTCATGCTTCAGAACCTAGACCTTATCTCCAACCAATGCCCAGGGTTGAAAATGATGCAGAAATAAGAACTCCTTTCCCATGGCAAAAGACCTTGTGATTGGCATGTTGTCCAAAGTTCAGTGTAGTTGAAACCAGTGTGGTTTTGAGGCCCCGCCCATGCTCGTGGGCCACATTGGTCACAAACACAAATTGTGACCCTCAACCTGAGCCCAGTCCTCAAGTAAGGCCTCTCAGTGGCTGGATGACGAGACAGCATATTGGGCCTGCCATGCTCCTACGCCCCAATTTTTAACCATAGTTTGGGTTGTACCTTCACTCTTCCCCAGGGCTCTGCTTTGGAATTCGTCTTTGATTGGGCCACCTGAGGTAACAAACCTGAAAGGAGACCTCCCATCCCACAGATTGACGAAAAACAATTGGGACCGGGCCAAATCCACAGAGAGGAAGATTCGTCCATGGCCCTTGAGGCTTCCCCACATTCCACGGCCATCGTTGATACAAAATTCAGAGACAAAATCCTGAGTGAGCGCCTCAGACTCACTCTATCTTCATATCCTGAAGAGTTCTTCTCATGGTTTGTAGATTGGACCTGCCATACCTACGTCCCCAAACCTAAGCTGAGTTTGTGTTTTCAGACTTCTCTCCTCAAAGTCCGGGACCACACACCCTCCAGGCTGGGGCGCCTAGAGCCACACATTAGGACTGTGCCTACCCCATGCATGGGAATTCTGCCCATTCCATTGTCCAAAATTGTACAAATTAGGAGAACCCTCCAAAATCCCCGAGGCCATCCCAATGGTGTAGTTCTCCCGGGACAAACAAGGGCGGTCTGACAACAGCTGAGCATCTACCTCCACTTATAACATAGATGGATGTCCCCAGAGAAGAAGATTGAACCAGAAAAGACCTAGGCCGTAATCGGATCCATTGCTTTGGTTTACAGGCATGTCTCCTCAAAAGCCTGGATTCCAATACCAGCATAGGGGGTTTCCTGAGGCACCCATGAGAACAAATCTCGTCTCTACAAGGAAACATGTGCATGAGACCTATCTCAAAATCTTAGGAGAATACTTCAGGGTCCTGGTGCCACCGCCCCATTCCAAAGCTCCCATGGACACAAACACATTAGACCCCATCCTCAGGAAAGTCCATTTCAACTCAGCCATTCCAGTTGCTCCCGCAGAGCCATCAGATCTCAACTGACTTGTTGCTAGGAGACAATTGGAATGCGAGGCGGGCTTCCCAGGCATCCATCCTCGAACGGTGCTCTGGAGTCATTCCATATGGGATGTCCAGGAGCTGCCCAACAGGTCTCAACTGTCCCGCAGAAGGAATCCTTGAAGAGGGCATCCCATAACTCCGAACGTGGGAAATCCTGATGGACTTGAGATTCCGCTCCGTTCATGAAGGGGCAGTCATGCATAGAAACTCCAACCTGAGCCAAAGTCTGATCCTCGCCGTGACTTCAGATGCATGAGATATTGGTTGAGATCTGCCTGGGGTAACTGCCGTGCCCTCGGCCAGAAGCCCAAGTCTAGATTGTATTCTCAGACTTCTGTCCACACACTATTGGTTCAGGAGCCCTCAGTTTGGCAATTCCGGACCCAGAATGCAGCACTCTGCCTGCCCTCTAGAAAAAATATCTTGCCTAATGAGCTGCCCAGGCACCTCAAATGAGTATCAACCTAAACGGCACTCGACTGTACCCAAATTATATAGTCTAACCTGGGCACTAATGCACTGTCTCACACAACCTGAGCCCGAACCTCCTGACCAACACCCAGGCAGCTGACAGCACACTGAGCACATCAGACCCGCCATGGCCTTAGGTCGTCATCATTCCCAACTGCGGTTTTCAGGCTTCAGAACGTAGACCATATCTCCAACCACTGCCCAGGGTTGAAAATGATGCAGAAATCAGAACTCCTTCCCCATGGCAAGAGACCTTGTGATTGGTATGTTGTCCAAAGTTCAGTGTAGTTGAAACCAGTGTGGTCAATGAGGCCTGCCCATGCTCGCGGGCCTATTGGTCACAAACACACATTGTGACCCTCAGGCTGAGCCCAGTCCTCAAGTAAGGCCTCTCAGTGGCTGGATGAAGAGACAGCATATTGGGCCTGCCATTCCCCTACGCCCCAATTTTTTACCATAGTTTGGGTTGTACCTTTACTCTTCCCCAGTGCTCTGCTTTGGAATTCCTCTTTAATTGGGCCACCTGAGGTAACAAACCTGAAAGGAGACCTCCCATCCCACAGATTGACGAAAAACAATTGGGACCAGGCCAAATCCACAGAGAGAAAGATTCGTCCAGGGCCCTTGAGGCCTCCCCACATTCCACGGCCATCGTTGATCCAAAATCCAGAGACAAAAGCCTGAGCAAGCGCCTCAGCCTCGCTCTTTCTTCATATCCTGAAGAGTTCTTATCATGGTTTGTATTTTGGACCTGCCATACCTACGACCACAAACCTAAGCGGACTTGGTGTTCAGACTTCTGTCCTCAAAGTCCTGGGCCACACACCCTCCAGGCTGGGCCCCTGGAGCCACACATTAGGACTCTGCCTACCCCATGCATTGGAATTCTGCCCATTCCATTGTCCCAAATCGTACACATTAGGAGAACCCTCCAAAGTCCTGGAGGCCATCCCAATAGTGTAGGTCTCCCGGGACAAACAAGGGCGGTCTGAGACCAGCTGATCATCTACCTCCACTCATACCATAGATGGATGTCCGCAGAGAAGAAGATGGAACCAGACAGTACCCTAGGCCATAATCGGATCCATTGCTTTGGTTTACAGGCATGTCTCCTCAAAAGCCTGGATTCCAATACCAGCATAGGGGGTTTCCTAAGGCACCCATCAGAACAATTCTCATCTCCACAAAGAATCCTGTGCATGGGAGCTATGTCAAAAGCTTAGGAGAATACTTCAGGGTCCCGGTGCCACCGCCCCATTCCAAGGCCCTCATGGACACAAACACACATTAGGCCCCATTCTCAGGAAAGTCCATTTCAACTCAGCCACCCCGGTTGCTCCCGCAGAGCCATCCGATCTCAACTGTCTTGTTGCTAGGAGACAATTGGAATGCAAGGCGGGCTTCCCTGGCATCCATCCTCCAACGGTGCTCTTGAGTCATTTCATATGGGATGTCCTGGAGCTGACGAAGAGTTCTCAATTGTCCCGCAGAAGGAATCCTTGAAGGGGGCATCCCACAGCTCCCAACGTGGGAAAAGCTCCATGGCCTTGAGATTCCGCTCCGTCCATGAAGGAGCAGTCATGCACAGAGACCCTAACCTGAGCCAACCTCTGATCCTCGCCGTGAGTTCAGATGCATGAGATATTGGTTCAGATCTGCAGGGGTACCTGCCTTGCCCTCGGCCTGAAGCCCAAGTCTAGCTTGTGTTCTCAGACTTCTGTCCTCACACTCCTGGCCCAGACGACCTCAAGTTTGGCAATTCAAGACCCACAATGCAGCACTATGCCTGCTCTCTAGAAAAAATATCTTGCCAGGCACCGCAAATGAGGATAAACCTACACGGCACTCGACTGTACCCACATTATATTGTCTAACCTGGGCACTAATGCACTGTCTCACACAAACTGAGCCCGAACCTCGCGACCAACACCCAGGCAGCTGACAGCACACTGAGCACATCAGACCCGCCATGGCCTTAGGTCGTCATCTCTTCCCAACTGCGGTTTTCAGGCTTCAGAACCTACCTTATCTCCAACCACTGCCCAGGGTTGAAAATGATGCAGAAATCAGAACTCCTTCCCCATGGCAGGAGACCTTGTGATTGGCATGTTGTCCAAAGTTCAATGTAATTGAAACCAGTGTGACACATGAGGCCCCGCCCATGTTCGCGGGCCTATTGGTCACAAACACACATTGTGACCCTCAGCCTGAGCCCAGTCCTCAAGTAAGGCCTCTCAGTGGCTGGATGAAGAGACAGCATATTGGGCCTGTCAGCCCCTAGGCCCGGATTTTTAACCATAGTTTGGGTTGTCCCTTCACTCTTCCCCAGGGCTCTGCTTTGGAATACGTCTTTGGTTGGGACACTTGAGGTAACAAACCTGAAAGGAGACCTCCCATCACACAGACAGACAAAAAACAATTGGGACCTAACCAAATCCATAGAGAGGAAGATTCGTCATGGCCCATGAGGCCTCTTCACATTCCACGGACATCGTTGATACAAAATCCAGAGACAAAAGCCCGAGCATGCTCTTCAGTCTTGCTCTTTCTTCATATCCTGAAGAGTTCTTATCATGGTTTGTAGATTGTACCTGCCATACCTACGTCCCCAAACCTAAGCGGAGTTGGTGTTTTCAGAATTCTGTCCTCAAAGTCTTGGGCCACACACCCTCCAGGCTGGTCCCGTGGAGTCACACATTAGGACTGTGCCTACGCCATGCATGGGAATTTTGCCCATTCCATTGTCCCATATCGTACAAATTAGTAGAACCCTCCAAAGTTCCTGAGGCCATCCGAATAGTGTAGGTATCCCTGGACAAACAAGAGCGGTCTGACAACAGCTGAGCTTCTACCTCCACTCATAACATAGATGGATGTCCCCAGAGAAGAAGATGGAACAAGACAGGACCCTAGGCCATAATCGGATCCATTGCTTTGGTTTACAGGCTTATCTCCTCAAAAGCCTGGATTCCAATACCAGCATAGGGGGTATCCTGAGGCACCCATCAGAATAAATCTCGTCTCCACAAGGAAACTTGTGCATGGATCCTATGTCAAAAGGTTAGGAGAATACTTCAGGGTCCTGGTGCCACCGCCCCATTCCAAGACCCTCATGGACACAACCACACATTAGGCCCCATCGTCAAAAAGTCCAATTCAACTCAGGAACCCCGGTTGCTCTCCCAGAGCCTTCAGATCTCAACAGTCTTGTTGCTAGGAGCCAATTGGCATGCAAGGCGGGCTTCCCTGGCATCCATCCTCGAACCGTGCTCTGGAGTCATTCCATATTGGATGACCTTGAGCTGCCCAACAGGTCTCAATTGTCCCGCAGAAGGAATCCGTGAATGGGGAATCCCACAACTCCCAAAGTGGGAAAACCTCCATGGCCTTGAGATACCGCTCCATTCATGGAGGGGCAGTCATGCACGGAAACTCCAACCTGAGCCAACGTCTGATCCTCGCCGTGACTTCAGATGCATGAGATATTGGTTCAGATCTCCAGAAGGTACCTGCCTTGCCCTCGACCTGAAGTCCAAGTCTAGCTTGTGTTCTCAGACTTCTGTCCTCACACTCCTGGCCCAGAAGCCCTCAAGTTTGGCATTCCGGACCCACAATGCAGCACTCTGCCTGCACTCTAGAAAAAATATCTTGCCTAATGAGCTGCCCAGGCACCTCAAATGCGAATCAACCTACACGGCACTCGACTGTACCCACATTATATAGTCTAACCTGGGCACTAATGCACTGTCTGACAAATCTGAGCACGAACCTCCTGACTAACACCCAGGCAGCTGACCGCACAATGAGAACATCAGACCCGCCATGGCCTTAGGTCGTCATCTCTTCCCAATTGCGGTTTTCAGGCTTCAGAACCTAGACCTTATCTCCAACCACTGCCCAGAGTTGAAAATGATGCAGAAATCAGAACTCCTTCCCCATGGCAAGAGACATTGTGATTGGCATGTTGTCCAAATTTCAGTGTAGTTGAAACCAGTGTGGCCCATGAGGCCCCGCCCATGCTCGTGGGCCACATTGGTCACAAACACACATTGTGACTCTCAGCCTGTACCCAGTCCTCAAGAAAGGCCACTCAGTGGCTGGATGAAGAGACAGCATATTGGGCCTGCCATGCCAAAGGCCCAAATTTTTAACCATAGTTTGGGTTGTCCCTTCACTCTTCCCGAGGGTTCTGCTTTGGAATTCGTCTTTGGTTGGGACACCTGAGGTAACAAACCTGAAAGGAGGCCTCCCATCCAATAGATTGACAAAAAACAATTGGGACCAGGCCAAATCCACAGAGAGGAAGATTCGTCCATGGACCATGAGGCCTCTTCACATTCGACGGCCATCGTTGATACAAAATCCAGAGACAAAAGCCTGAGCAAGCGCCTCAGACTCGCTCTTTCTTCATATCCTGAAGAGTTCTTCTCATGGTTTGTAGATTGGGCCTGCCATACCTACATCCCCAAACCTAAGCTGAGTTTGTGTTTTCAGACTTCTGTCCTCAAAGTCTTGGGCCACACACCCTCCAGGCTGGGGCCCCTGGAGCCACACATTAGGACTGTGCCTACCCAATCCATGGGAATTCTGCCCATTCCATTGTCAAAAATTGTACAAATTAGGAAAACCCTCCAAAGACCCCGAGGCCATCCCAATAGTGTAGGTCTCTCGGGACAATCAAGGGCGGTCTGACACCAGCTGAGCATCTACCTCCCTCATACCATAGATGGAAGTTCCCAGAGAAAAAAATGGAACCAGACAGGACCCTAGGCCATAATCGGATCCATTGCTTTGGTTTACTGGCATGTCTCCTCAAAAGCCTGGATTCCAAGACCCGCATTGGGCGTTTCCTGAGGCACCCATCAGAACAAATCTCGTCTCCACAAGGAAACTTGTGCATGGGAGCTATGTCAAAAGCTTAGGAGAATACTTCAGGGTCCCGGTGCCACTGCCCCATTTCAAGGCACGCATGGACACAAACATACATTAGGCCCCATCCTCGGGAAAGTCCATTTCAACACAGCTGCCCCGATTGCTCCCGCAGAGCCATCAGATCTCAACGGTCTTGTTGCTAGGAGACAATTGGAATGCGAGGCGGGCTTCCCCGGCATCCATCCTCGAACAGTGCCTGGAGTCATTCCATATGGGATGTCCTGGAGCTGCTCAACAGGTCTCAAATGTCCCGCAGAAGGAATCCTTGAAGGGGGCATCCCACAACTCCCAAAGTGGGATAACCTCCATGGACTTGAATTCCGATCCATTCATGAAGGGGCAGTCATGCACAGAAGCACCAACCTGAGCCAACGTCTGATCCTCGCCATGACTTAAGATGCATGAGAGATTGGTTCAGATCTGCAGGGTGTACAGGCCGTGTCCTCGGCCTGAAGCCCAAGTCTAGCTTGTGTTCTCAGAATTCTGCCCTCACACTCATGGTCCAGAGCCTTCACGTTTGGCATTTCCGGACCCACAATGGAGCACTCTGCCTGCACTTTAGAAAAAATATATTGCCTAATGAGCTGTCCAGGCACCACAAATGAGGATAAACCTACACGGCACTCGACTGTACCTAAATTATAGAGTCTAACATGGGCACTAATGCACTGTGTGACACAACCTGAGCCCGAAACTCCTGACCAACACCCAGAAAGCTGACTGCATACTGAGCACATCAGACCCGCCATCGCCTTAGTTCGTCATCTCTTCCCAACTGTGGTATTCATGCTTCAGAACCTAGACCTTATCTCCAACCACTTCCCAGGTTTGAAAATGATGCAGAAATCACAACTGCTTCCCCATGGCAAGAGACCTTGTGATTGGCATTTTGTCCAATTCAGTGTAGTTGAAACCAGTGTGGCCCATGAGGCCTTGCCCATGCTCGCGGGCCACATTGGTCACAAACACACATTGTGACCCTCAGGCTGAGCCCAGTCCTCAAGTAAGGCCTCTCAGTGCCTGGATGAAGATACAGCATATTGGGCCTACAATGCCACTAGGCCCCAGTTTTTAACCATATTTTCGGTTGTCCCTTTACTCATCCCCAGTGCTCTGCTTTGGAATTCCTCTTTGGTTGGGACACCTGAGGTAATAAACCTGAAAGGAGACCTCCCATCCCACAGATTGACGGAAAGCAATCTATCGTTGATACAAAATCCAGAGACTCCTCAGACTCGCTCTTTCTTCATATCCTGAAGAGTTCTTCTCATGGTTTGTAGATTGGGTCTGCCATACCTACATCCCCAAACCTAAGCTGAGTTTGTCTTTTCAGATTTCTGTCCTCAAAGTCTTGGGCCACACACCCCCCAGGCTGAAGCCGCTGAAGCAACACATTTGGACTGTGCCTACTCAAACCATGGGAATTCTGCCCATTCCATTGTCCAAATTGTACAAATTAGGAGAACCCTCCAAAGTCCCTGAGGCCATCCCAATAGTGTAGGTCTCCCGGGACAAACAAGGGCGGTCTGACACCAACTGAATCTACCTCCACTCATACCATAGATGGATGTCTGTAGAGAAGAAGATTGAACCAGACAGGACCCTAGGCCATAATCGGATCCATTGCTTTGGTTTACAGACATGTCTCCTCAAAAGCCTGGATTCCAATACCAACATTGGGCATTTCCTGAGGCACCCATCAGAACAAATCTCGTCTCCACAAAGAATCTTGTGCATGGGACCTATGTCAAAATCTTAGGAGAATACTTCAGATTCCCGGTGCAATCGACCCATTCCAAGGCCCTCATGGACACAAACACACATTAGGCCCCATCCTCGGGAAAGTCCATTTAAACACCGCTGCCCCGATTGCTCCCAAAGAGCCATCAGATCTCAACTGTCTTGTTGCTCAGAGACAATTGGAATGAGAGGCTGGCTTCCCTGGCATCCATCCTCGAACTGTGCTCTGGAGTCATTCCATATGGGATGTCATGGAGCTGCCGAACAGGTCTCAATTGTCCTGCAGAAGGAATCCTTGAAGGGGTCTTCTCACAATTCCCAAAGTAGGAAAACCTCCATGGCCTTGAGATTCCGCTCCGTTCATGAAGGGGCAGTCATGCACAGAAACTCCAAACTGAGCCAACGTCTGATCCTCGCCATGACTTCAGATGCATGAGAGATTGGTTCAGATCTGCAGGGGGTACCTGCCGTGACCTCGGCCTGAAGCCCAAGTCTAGCTTGTGTTCTCAGACTTCTGTCCTCACACTCCTGGTCAAGAAGCCCTCACGTTTGGCATTTCCGGACCCACAATGCAGCACTATGCCTGCCCTTTAGAAAAAATATCTTGCCTAATGACTGCCGAGGCATCACAAATGAGGAGAAATCTACACGGCACTCGACTGAACCTAAATTATATAGTCTAACCTGGGCACTAATGCACTGTCTGACGCAACCTGAGCCCGAACCTCCTGACCAACACCCAGGCAGCTGACCGCACACTGAGCACATCAGACCCACCATGGCCTTAGGTCGTCATCTCTTCCCAACTGCAGTTTTCATGCTTCAAAACCTAGACCTTATCTCCAAACACTGCCCAGGGTTGAAAATGATGCAGAAATCAGAACTCCTACTTCATGGCAAGAGACCTTGTGATTGGCATGTTGTCCAACGTTCAGGGTAGTTAAAACCAGTCTGGCCCATGAGGCACTGCCCATGCTCACGGGCCTCATTGGTCACAAACACACATTATGACCCTCAGCCTGAGCCCATTCCTCTAGTAAGGCCACTCATTGGCTGAATGAAGACATAGCATATTGGGCCTGCCATGCCCCTAGGCCCCAATTTTTAACCATAGTTTGGGTTGTCCCTTCACTCATCCCCAGGTCTCTGCTTTGGAATTCCTCTTTGGTTGGGACACCTGAGGTAACAAACCTGACAGGAGACCTCCCAACCCACAGATTGACGGAAAGAAACTGGGACCGGGCCAAATCAACCCAAGAGGCCTCCCCACATTCCACGCCCATATTTGAAACAATATCCTGAGACAAAAGCCTGAGCAAGCGCCTCAGACTCGCTCTTTCTTCATATCCTGAAGAGTTCTTCTCATGGTTTGTAGATCGGTCGTGCCATACCTACGTCCCCAAACCTAAGCCGAGTTTGTGTTTACAGACAACTGTCCAAACAGCTCAGGCCTACACACCCTACAGGCTCAGGCCCCTGGAGACAAACCTGAGGACTGTACTTGCCTTCTCCAAGGGAAATGTATGTGCCCATTCCAATGGCCACAACCCTACTAATAGGATAAACCTCCAAAGGCCCTGAGGCCATCCCAATAGTTGTGGCTTCCCAGGACAAACAGGGGCAATCTGAGCCCATCGGAGCACCAACCTGCACTCAGACCCGTAGACTGATGTCCCCAGAGGTAAAAACAAAAACGAACAGGCCCGTAGGCACTAATCGGATCCTTTTCTTTGTTTTCCAGGCATCTCTCCTCAGAGGCCTGGATTTCCATACCAGCATATGGCTGTTTCTTGACTCACCCATCAGAATAAATCTCATCTACACATGGGAAACATGCACGTTGGAGCTGTGTCAAAGCCTCTGTTTAGGAGAACCCTTCAGGGCCCCAGTGCCACCGCTTCATTCCAAGGGCTCCGAAGACACAAACACATATTAGGACATATCCACTGGAGATTCCATTTCAACTCAGCCTCCTCGGTTGCTCCCCCACATCCAGCAGATCTAACCTGTCTTGTTGAATGGAGACAATTGGAATGCGAGGTGGGCTACCCAGCCATCCATCCTTAGAACCCGGCTCGGAATCGTTGGCCTGGAGCCAACCAACAGGTCTCAATTGTCCTGCAGAAGAATCTTTGCAGTTTGGAGCTTCTCACAACGTCCATCGTGGGAAAATCCCCATGGCCTCTGATTCAAGCCCCCTTCAAGAAGGGGCCATCAGGGACAGAAAGTTCAACCTGAGGGATCTTCTGATCCTTGCCCTGACTTCAGATGCACGAGATCTCGATTGAAGTCTGTAGATTGTGCCTGCCATATCCTCACCCAGAAACCTAGGCCTAGCTTGGCTTCTCAGACTTCAGTCCTCAGACTACTGACCCACAAGCCCTCCAGTTTGGCAATCCAGAACTACAATGCCTCACTCTGCCTGCCCTCCAGAAGAAAAACATTGCCCTCTGGGGCTACCCAGAAACCCCAAATGACGATCAACCTGCACGCCATTCGGCTGTACCCAAATATATAGGCTGACCTGGGCACTATTGCCCTTTCTGACCCAGCCTGAGCCTGGACCTCCTGGCCCCACCCAGACAGCTGCCCTACACTGAGCACATCAGAACTGCCATGGCCTTAGGATGTCATCTCTTCTCAACCTCGGTTTCCAGGCTTCAGAACCTAACCTGATCTCCAAACACTGCAATGGTTTGAAAATGAGGCAGAAATCAGAACTCTTTCCCCATGGCAAGAAACCTTGTGGTAGGCATGTGTTCCAACGTTCAGTGTAGTAGAAACCAGTGTGGCCCATGTGGCCCCGCCCATGCTTGCGGGCCACATTGGTCACAAACACACATTGTGACCCTCAGCCTGAGCCCAGGCTTCACGTAAGGCCTCTCAGTGGCTGGATGAAGAGACAGCATATTGGGCCTGCCATGCCCCTAGGCCCCAATTTTTAACCATAGTTCGGGTTGTCCCTTCACTCTTCCCCAGGGCTCTGCTTTGGAATTCCTCTTTTGGTGGGACAGCTGAGGTAAAAAACCTGAAAGGAGTCCTCCCATCCCACAGATTGATGTAAAACAATTGGGATCGGACCAAATCCACAGAGAGAAAGATTCGTCCAGGGCCCATGAGGCTTCCCCAACATTCCACGGCCATCGCTGATACAAAATCCAGAGACAAAAGCCTGAGCAAGCGCCTCAGACTAGCTCAGTCCTCATATTCTGAAGAGTTCTTCTCATGGTTTGTAGATCGGGCGTGCCATACCTACGTCCCCAAACCTAAGCTGAGTTGCTGTTTTCAGACTTCTGTCCTCAAAGCCCTGGGCCACACTCCCTCCAGGCTGGGGCCCCTGGAGCCACACATTAGGACTGCGCCCACCCAATCCATGGGAATTCTGCCCATTCCATTGTCAAAAATCGTACAAATTAGGAGAACCCACCAAAGTCCCTGAGGCCATCCCAATAATGTAGGTCGCCGGGACAAAAAAGGGCATTTGATACCAGCTGAGCATCTACCTCCACTCATACCATAGATGGATGTCCCCAGAGAAGAAGATTGAACCAGACAGGACCCTAGGCCATAACAGGATCCATTGCTTTGGGTTACAGGCATGTCTCCTCAAAAGCCTGGGTTCCAATACCAGCAGAGAAGATTTCCTGAGGCACCCATCAGAACAAATCTCGTCTCCACAAGCAAACTTGTGCATGGAAGCTATGTCAAAAGCTTAGGAGAATACTTCAGGGTTTCGGTGCCACCGCCCCATTCCAAGGCCCTCATGGACACAAACACACATCAGGACCCATCCTCAGGAAAGTCCATTTCAACTCAGCCACCCCGGTTGCTCCCGAAGATCCATTGGATCTAAACTGTCTTGTTGTGAGGAGACAATTGGAATGCGAGGCGGACGTCCCAGGCAACCATCCTCGAATGGTGCTCTGGAGTCATTCCATATGGGATGTTCTGGAGCTGTCCATCAGGTCAATTGTCCCGCAGAAGGAATCCTTGAAGGGGGGATCCCACATCGCCCAACGTGGAAAACCTCCATGGCCTCGAGATTCCGCTCCCTTCATGAAGGGGCTGTCATGCACAGAAACTCCAACCTGAGCCAACGTCTGATCCTCGCTCTGACTTCAGATGCATGAGATATTGGTTCAGAATTGCAGGGGGTACCTGCCGTGCCCTCACCCTGAATCCGAAGTCTAGCTTGTGTTCTCAGTCTTCCATCCTCACTCTCCTGGCCCCGATGCCCTCAAGTTTGGCAGTTCCAGACCGACAATGAAGCATTCTGCCTGCCATCTAGAAAAAATATATTGCCTAATGAGCTGCCCAGGCAGCTTAAATGAGGATAAACCTACACGGCACTCGAAGTACCCAAGTTATATAGTCTAACCTGGGCACTAATGCACTGTCTGACACAACCTGAGCCCGGACCTTCTTACCAACACCCAGACAGCTGACGGCACCCTGAGCACATCAGACCCGCCATGGCCTTAGTTCATCATCTCTTCCCTACCTCAGTTTTCAGGCTTCAGAACCTACACCCTATCTCCAATCACTGCCCAGGGGTGACTGTGATGCAGAAATCAGAACTCTTCCTGACCCATGGCAAGAAACCTTGTGGTTGGCATGTTGTCCAACATTCAGTGTAGGAGAAAACAGCATTCACCCTGAGGCCCCGCGTATTCTTGAGTGCGACAAGAGCATAAACACGCATTGTGACCTCAGCGTGAGTCCTGTCCTCTAGTAAGTCCTCTCGGTGGCTGGACCATTAGATGTCATAATGGGCTTGACATGTCCCTAGGCCACAATTTTTAACCAGATTTCTGGTTATCCAGTCGCCCCTCCCCAGGGCTCTACTCTGGAATCCCTCATTTGGTGGAACATCTGAGATTGAAAAACAAAGCGAAACAAATCAACAACAACAAAAAAACGGACTTCTTCCATCCTCAGAATAACCCCAAACTCTTTGGACGGTCCTGAACCCCCAGAGAGTAACTCTCGTCAATTTCCCATGAAGTCACCCGGAAATTTTACGACCATGAGTGACACGATATCCAGAGACAAAAACTTGAGCAAGAGTCTCACACTCGCCCTTTTTTCATATCCTGAAGAGTTCTCCTCATGGTCTGTAGATCAGTCCTGCCATACCTATGACCCGAAACATAAGCCGAGTTTGTGTTTTCAGAGAACTGTCCAAACAGCTCTTGTCTACACACCCTACAGGCTCAGGCCCCTGGAGCCAAACCTGAGGACTGTACTTGCCCTCTCCAAGGGAAATGTATGTGCCCACTCCAATGGCCACAACCCTACTGATAGGATAAACCTCCAAAGGCCCTGAGGCCATCCCAATAGTTGTGGCTTCCCAGGACAAACAGGGGCAATCTGAGCCCATCGGAGCACCAACCTGCACTCAGACCCGTAGACTGATGTCCCCAGAGGTAAAAACAAAAACGAACAGGCCCTTAGGCACTAATCGGATCCATTTCTTTGGTTTCCAGGCATCTCTCCTCAGAGGCCTGGATTTCAATACCAGCATATGGCTGTTTCTTGACTCACCCATCAGAATAAATCTCATCTACACATGGGAAACATGCACGTTGGAGCTGTGTCAAAGCCTCTGTTTAGGAGAACCCTTCAGGGCCCCAGTGCCACCGCTTCATTCCAAGGGCTCCATAGACACAAACACATATTAGGACATATCCACTGGAGATTCCATTTCAACTCAGCCTCCTCGGTTGCTCCCCCACATCCAGCAGATCTAACCTGTCTTGTTGCTTGGAGACAATTGGAATGCGAGGTGGGCTACCCAGCCATCCATCCTTAGAACCCTGCTCGGAATCGTTGGCCTGGAGCCAACGAACAGGTCTCAATTGTCCTGCAGAAGAATCTTTGCAGTTTGGAGCTTCTCACAACTCCCATCGTGGGAAAATCCCCATGGCCTCATGATCCAACCCCCCTTCAAGAAGGGGCCATCAGAAACAGAAATACCAAACTGAGCGATCGTCTGATCCTTGCCCTGACTTCAGATGCACGAGATCTCGATTGAGTTCGGTAGATTGTGCCTGCCATATCCTCACCCAGAAACCTAGGCCTAGCTTGGCTTCTCAGACTTCCGTCCTCAGACTACTGACCCACAAGTCCTCCAGTTTGGCAATCCAGAACTACAATGCCGCACTCTGGTGCCCTCCAGAAGAAAAACAATGCCCTCTGGGGATACCCAGAAACCCCAAATGAGGATCAACCTGCACGCCATTCGGCTGTACCCCAAATATATAGGCTGACCTGGGCACTATTGCCCTTTCTGACCCAGCCTGAGCCTGGACCTCCTGGCCGCACCCAGACAGCTGGCCTCACATTGAGCACATCGGACCCGCCATGGCCTTAGGTTGTCATCTCTTCCCAACCTCGGTTTCCAGGCTTCAGAACCTAGACCTGATCCCCAATCACTGCCCTGTTTGAAAATGAGGCAGAAATCCGAAGTCTTTCCCCATGGCAAGAAACCTTGTGGTAGGCATGTGTTCCAACGTTCATTGTCGTAGAAACCCGTGTGGCCCATGAGGCCCCGCCCATGCATGCGGGCCATATTGGTCACAAACACACATTGTGACCCTCAGCCTGAGCCCAGGCTTCACATAAGGCCTCTCAGTGGCTGGATGATGAGACAGCATATTGGGCCTGCCATGCTCCTAGGCCCCAATTTTTAACCATAGTTCGGGTTGTCCCTTCACTCTTCCCCAGGGCTCTCCTTTGGAATTCCTCTTTTGGTGGGACACCTGAGGTAACAAACCTGAAAGGAGTCCTCCCATCCCACAGATTGACGAAAAACAATTGGGATCGGGCCAAATCCACAGAGAGAAAGATTCGTCCAGGGCACATGAGGCTTCCCGAACATTCCACGGCCATCGCTGATACAAAATCCAGAGACAAAAGCCTGAGCAAAGGCGTCAGACTCGCTCATTCTTCATATTCTGAAGAGTTCTTCTCATGGTTTGTAGATCGGGCGTGCCATACCTACGTCCCCAAACCTAAGCTGAGTTTGTGTTTTCAGACTTCTGTCCTCAACGTCCTAGGCCACACTCCCTCCAGGCTGGGGCCCTGGAGCCACACATTAGGACTGCTCCCACCCAACCCATGGGAATTATGCCCATTCCATTGTCAAAAATCGTACAAATTAGGAGAACCCACCAAAGTCCCTGAGGCCATCCCAGTAGTGTAGTTCGCCGGGACAAAAAAGGGCGGTTGATACCAGCTGAGCATCTACCTCCACTCATACCATAGATGGATGTCCCCAGAGAAGAAGATTGAACCAGACAGGACCAGAGGCCATTATCGGATCCATTGCTTTGGTTTACAGGCATGTCTCCTCAAAAGCCTGGGTTCCAATACCAGCAGAGAGGATTTCCTGAGGCGCCCATCAGAACAAATCTCATCTCCACAAGGAAACTTGTGCATGGGAGCTATGTCAAAAGCTTAGGAGAATACTTCAGGGTTCCGGTGCCACCGCCCCATTCCAAGGCCCTCATGGACACAAACGCACATTAGGACCCATCCTCAGGAAATTCAATTTCAACTCAGCCACCCCAGTTGCTCCCGCAGATCCATTGGATCTAAACTGTCTTGTTGCGAGGAGACAATTGGAATGCGAGGCGGACGTCCCAGGCAACCATGCTCGAATGGTGCTCTGGAGTCATTCCATATGGGATGTTCTGGAGCTGTCCAACAGGCCTCAATTGTCCCGCAGAAGGAATCCTTGAAGGGGGGATCCCACATCTCCCAACGTGGAAAACCTCCATGGCCTCGAGATTCCACTCCCTTCATGAAGGGGCCGTCATGCACAGAAACTCCAACCTGAGCCAACGTCTGATCCTCGCCCTGACTTCAGATGCATGAGATATTGGTTCAGAATTGCAGGGGGTACCTGCCGTGCCCTCACCCTGAATCCGAAGTCTAGCTTGTGTTCTCAGTTTTCCGTCCTTACTCTCCTGGCCCCGAAGCCCTCAAGTTTGGCAATTCCGGACCGACAAAGAAGCACACTGCCTGACCTCTAGAAAAAATATATTGCCTAATGAGCTGCCCAGGCAGCTTAAATGAGGATCAACCTACACGGCACTCGAATGTACCCAAGTTATATAGTCTAACCTGGGCACTAATGCACTGTCTGACACAACCTGAGCCCGGACCTCCTGACCAACACCCAGACAGCTGACGGCACACTGAGTACATCAGACCCGCCATGGCCTTAGTTCATCATCTCTTCCCTACCTCAGATTTCAGGCTTCAGAACCTAGACCTTATCTCCAATCACAGCCCAGGGGTGACTGCGATGCAGAAATATGAACTCTTCCTGACCCATGGCAAGAAACCTTGTGGTTGGCATGTTGTCCAACGTTCAGTGTAGGAGAAAATAGCATTCACCCTGAGGCCCCGCCCATTTTTGAGTGAGAGGAGAGCATAAACACGCATTGTGACCTCAGTGTGAGTCCTGTCCTCTAGTAAGCCTCTCGGTGACTGCACCATTAGATGTCATAATGGGCTTGACATGTCCCTTGGCCCCAATTTTTAACCAGATTTCTGGTTGTCCAGTCGCCCCTCCCCAGGGCTCTACTCTGGAATCCCTCATTAGGTGGGACATCTGAGGTTGAAAAACAAAATAAACTAATCAACAACAACAAAAAAACGGACTTCTTCGATCCTCAGAATGACCCCAAACTCTTTGGACGGGGCCGAGCCCCCAGAGAGTAAGTCTCGTCCATTTCCCATGAAGTCACCCGGAAATTTTACGACCATGAGTGACACGATATCCAGAGACAAAAACTTGAGCAAGAGCCTCACACTCGCCCTTTTTCATATCCTGAAGAGTTCTCCTCATAGTCTGTAGATCAGTCCTGCCATACCTATGACCCGAAACATAAGCCGAGTTTGTGTTTTCAGACAACTGTCCAAACAGCTCTTGTCTACACGCCCTACAGGCTCAGGCCCCTGGAGCCAAACCTGAGGACTGTACTTGCCCTCTCCAAGGGAAATGTATGTGCCCACTCCAATGGCCACAACCCTACTGATAGGATAAACCTCCAAAGGCCCTGAGGCCATCCCAATAGTTGTGGCTTCCCAGGACAAACAGGGGCAATCTGAGCCCATCGGAGCACCAACCTGCACTCAGACCCGTAGACTGATGTCCCCAGAGGTAAAAACAAAAACGAACAGGCCCTTAGGCACTAATCGGATCCATTTCTTTGGTTTCCAGGCATCTCTCCTCAGAGGCCTGGATTTCAATACCAGCATATGGCTGTTTCTTGACTCACCCATCAGAATAAATCTCATCTACACATGGGAAACATGCACGTTGGAGCTGTGTCAAAGCCTCTGTTTAGGAGAACCCTTCAGGGCCCCAGTGCCACCGCTTCATTCCAAGGGCTCCATAGACACAAACACATATTAGGACATATCCACTGGAGATTCCATTTCAACTCAGCCTCCTCGGTTGCTCCCCCACATCCAGCAGACCTAACCTGTCTTGTTGCTTGGAAACAATTGGAATGCGAGGTGGGCTACCCAGCCATCCATCCTTAGAACCCTGCTCGGAATCGTTGGCCTGGAGCCAACGAACAGTCTCAATTGTCCTGCAGAAGAATCTTTGCAGTTTGGAGCTTCTCACAACTCCCATCGTGGGAAAATCCCCATGGCCTCGTGATCCAACCCCCCTTCAAGAAGGGGCCATCAGAAACAGAAATACCAAACTGAACGATCGTCTGATCCTTGCCCTGACTTCAGATGCACGAGATCTCGATTGAGTTCGGTAGATTGTGCCTGCCATATCCTCACCCAGAAACCTAGGCCTAGCTTGGCTTCTCAGACTTCCGTCCTCAGACTACTGACCCACAAGTCCTCCAGTTTGGCAATCCAGAACTACAATGCCGCACTCTGGTGCCCTCCAGAAGAAAAACAATGCCCTCTGGGGATACCCAGAAACCCCAAATGAGGATCAACCTGCACGCCATTCGGCTGTACCCCAAATATATAGGCTGACCTGGGCACTATTGCCCTTTCTGACCCAGCCTTAGCCTGGACCTCCTGGCCGCACCCAGACAGCTGGCCTCACACTGAGCACATCGGACCCGCCATGGCCTTAGGTTGTCATCTCTTCTCAACCTCGGTTTCCAGGCTTCAGAACCTAGACCTGATCCCCAATCACTGCCCTGTTTGAAAATGAGGCAGAAAACCGAACTCTTTCCCCATGGCAAGAAACCTTGTGGTAGGCATGTGTTCCAACGTTCATTGTAGTAGAAACCAGTGTGGTCCATGAGGCCCCGCCCATGCTTGCGGGCCATATTGGTCACAAACACATATTGTGACCCTCAGCCTGAGCCCAGGCTTCACATAAGGCCTCTCAGTGGCTGGATGAAGAGACAGCATATTGGGCCTGCCATGCCCCTAGGCCCCAATTTTTAACCATAGTTCGGGTTGTCCCTTCACTCTTCCCCAGGGCTCTGCTTTGGAATTCCTCTTTTGGTGGGACACCTGAGGTAACAAACCTGAAAGGAGTCCTCCCATCCCACAGATTGACGAAAAACAATTGGGATCGGGCCAAATCCACAGAGAGAAAGATTCGTCCAGGGCCCATGAGGCTTCCTCAACATTCCAGGGCCATCATTGATACAAAATCCAGAGACAAAGGCCTGAAAAAGCGCGTCAGACTCGCTCATTCTTCATATTCTGAAGAGTTCTTCTCATGGTTTGTAGATCGGGCATGCCATACCTACGTCCCCAAACCTAAGCTGAGTTTGTGTTTTCAGACTTCTGTCCTCAAAGTCCTGGGCCACACCCCCTCCAGGCTGGGGCCCTGGAGCCACACATTAGGACTGCGCCCACCCAATCCATGGGAATTATGCCCATTCCATTGTCAAAAATCGTACAAATTAGGAGAACCCACCAAAGTCCCTGAGGCCATCCCAGTAGTGTAGTTCGCCGGGACAAAAAAGGGCGGTTGATACCAGCTGAGCATCTACCTCCACTCATACCATAGATGGATGTCCCCAGAGAAGAAGATTGAACCAGACAGGACCCGAGGCCATTATCGGATCCATTGCTTTGGTTTACAGGCATGTCTCCTCTAAAGCCTGGGTTCCAATACCAGCAGAGAGGATTTCCTGAGGCGCCCATCAGAACAAATCTCATCTCCACAAGGAAACTTGTGCATGGGAGCTATGTAAAAGCTTAGGAGAATACATCAGGGTTCCGGTGCCACCGCCCCATTCCAAGGCCCTCATGGACACAAACACACATTAGGACCCATCCTCAGGAAAGTCCATTTGAACTCAGCCACCCCGGTTGCTCCCACAGACCCATTGGATCTAAACTGTCTTGTTGAGAGGAGACAATTGGAATGCGAGGCGGACGTCTCAAGCAACCATCCTCCAATGGTGCTCTGGAGTCATTCCATATGGGATTTTCTGGAGCTGTCCAACAGGTCTCAATTGTCCCGCAGAAGGAATCCTTGAAGGGAGGATCCCACATCTCCCAACGTGGAAAACCTCCATGGCTCAAGATTCCGCTCCCTTCATGAAGGGGCCGTCATGCACAGAAACTCCAAACTGAGCCAACGTCTGATCCTCGCCCTGACTTCAGATGCATGAGATATTGGTTCAGAATTGCAGGGGTTACCTGCCGTGCCCTCACCCTGAATCCGAAGTCTAGCTTGTGTTCTCAGTCTTCCGTCGTCACTCTCCTGGCCCAGACGCCCTCAAGTTTGGCAATTCCGGATAGACAATGAAGCACTCTGCCTGCCCTCTAGAAAAAATTTATTGCCTAATGAGCTGCCCAGGCAGCTTAAATGAGGATCAACCTACACGGCACTCGAATGTACCCAAGTTATATAGTCTAACATGGGCACTAATGCACTGTCTGACACAACCTGAGTCCGGACCTTCTGACCAAAACCCAGACAGCTGACAGCACACTGAGCACATCATACCCTCCATGGCCTTAGTTCATCATCTCTTCCCTACCTCAGTATTCAGGCTTCAGACCTACACCTTGTCTCCAATCACTGCCCAGGTGTGCCTGTGATGCAGAAATCTGAACTCTTCCTGACCCATGGCAAGAAACCATGTGGTTGGCATTTTGTCCAACGTTCAGTATAGGAGAAAACAGCATTCACCCTGAGGCCCCACCCATTCTTGAGTGCGACGAGAGCATAAACACGCATTGTGACCTCAGCGTGAGTCCTGTCCTCTAGTAAGTCCTCTCGGTGGCTGGACCATTAGATGTCATAATGGGCTTGACATGTCCCTAGGCCCCAATTTTTAACCAGATTTCTGGTTGTCCAGTCGCCCCTCCCCAGGGCTCTACTCTGGAATCCCTCATTTGGTGGGACATCTGAGTATGAAAAATAAAACGAAACAAATCAACAACAACAACAAAACGGATTCTTCCATCCTCAGAATGACCCCAAACTCTTTGGATGGGGCCGAACCCCCAGAGAGTAAGTCTCGTCCATTTGCCATGAAGTCACCCGGAAATTTTACGACCTTGAGTGACACGATATCCAGAGACAAATACTTGAGCAAGAGCCTCACACTCGCCCTTTTTTCATATCCTGAAGAGTTCTCCTCATGGTCTGTAGATCAGTCCTGCCATATCTATGACCCGAAACATAAGCCGAGTTTGTGTTTTAAGAAAACTGTCCAAACAGCTCTGGCCTACACACCCTACAGGCTCAGGCCCCTGGAGACAAACCTGAGGACTGTACTTGCCTTCTCCAAGGGAAATGTATGTGCCCATTCCAATGGCCACAACCCTACTAATAGGATAAACCTCCAAAGGCCCTGAGGCCATCCCAATAGTTGTGGCTTCCCAGGACAAACAGGGGCAATCTGAGCCCATCGGAGCACCAACCTGCACTCAGACCCGTAGACTGATGTCCCCAGAGGTAAAAACAAAAACGAACAGGCCCGTAGGCACTAATCGGATCCTTTCTTTGTTTTCCAGGCATCTCTCCTCAGAGGCCTGGATTTCCATACCAGCATATGGCTGTTTCTTGACTCACCCATCAGAATAAATCTCATCTACACATGGGAAACATGCACGTTGGAGCTGTGTCAAAGCCTCTGTTTAGGAGAACCCTTCAGGGCCCCAGTGCCACCGCTTCATTCCAAGGGCTCCATAGACACAAACACATATTAGGACATATCCACTGGAGATTCCATTTCAACTCAGCCTCCTCGGTTGCTCCCCCACATCCAGCAGACCTAACCTGTCTTGTTGCTTGGAGACAATTGGAATGCGAGGTGGGCTACCCAGCCATCCATCCTTAGAAGCCTGCTCAGAATCGTTGTCCTGGAGCCAACCAACAGGTCTCAATTGTCCTGCAGAAGAATCTTTGCAGTTTGGAGCTTCTCACAACTCCCATCGTGGGAAAACCCCCATGGACTCGTGATCCAACCCCCCTTCAAGAAGGGGCCATCAGGGACAGAAAGTCCAACCTGAGCGATCGTGTGATCCTTGCCCTGACTTCAGATGCCCGAGATCTCGATTGAGGTCTGTAGATTGTGCCTGCCATATCCTCACCCAGAAACCTAGGCCTAGCTTGGCTTCTCAGACTTCAGTCCTCAGACTACTGACCCACAAGCCCTCCAGTTTGGCAATCCAGAACTACAATGCCGCACTCTGCCTGCCCTCCAGAAGAAAAACATTGCCCTCTTGGGCCACCCAGAAACCACAAATGAGGATCAACCTGCACGCCATTCGGCTGTACCCCAAATATATAGGCTGACCTGGGCACTATTGCCCTTTCTGACCCAGCCTGAGACTGGACCTCCTGGCCCCACCCAGACAGCTGGCCTCACACTGACCACATCGGACCCGCCATGGCCTTAGGTTGTCATCTCTTCTCAACCTCGGTTTCCAGCCTTCAGAACCTAGACCTGATCCCCAATCACTGCCCTGGTTTGAAAATGAGGCAGAAATCAGAACTCTTTCCCCATGGCAAGAAACCTTGTGGTTGGCATGTGGTCCAACGTTCAGTGTAGTAGAAACCAGTGTGGCCCATTAGGCCCCGCCCATGCTTGCGGGCCATATTGGTCACAAACACACATTGTGACCCTCAGCCTGAGCCCAGACTTCACATAAGGCCTCTCAGTGGCTGGATGAAGAGACAGCATATTGGGCCTGCCATGCCCCTAGGCCCCAATTTTTAACCATAGTTCGGGTTGTCCCTTCACTCTTCCCCAGGGCTCTGCTTTGGAATTCCTCTTTTGGTGGGACACCTGAGGTAACAAACCTGAAAGGAGTCCTCCCATCCCACAGATTGACGAAAAACAATTGGGATTGGGCCAAATCCACAGAGAGAAAGATTCGTCCATGGCCCATGAGGCTTCCCCAATATTCCCCGGCCATCGCTGATACAAAATCCAGAGACAAAAGCCTGAGCAAACGCCTCAGACTCGCTCAGTCCCCATATTCTGAAGAGTTCTTCTCATGGTTTGTAGATCTGGCGTGCCATACCTACGTCCCCAAACCTAAGCTGAGTTTTTGTTTTCAGACTTCTGTCCTCAAAGTCCTGGGCCACACTCCCTCCAGGCTGGGGCCCCTGAAGCCACACATTAGGACTGCGCCCACCCAATCCATGCGAATTCTGCCCATTCCATTGTTAAATATCGTACTATTAGGAGAACCCACCAAAGTCCCTGAGGCCATCCCAATACTGTAGTTCGCTGGGACAAAATAGGGCGGTTGATACCAGCTGAGCATCTACATCCACTCATACCATAGATGGATGTCCCCAGAGAAGAAGATTGAACCAGACAGGACCCAAGGCCATTATAGGATCCATTGCATTGGTTTACAGGCATGTCTCCTCAAAAGCCTGGGTTCCAATACCAGCAGAGAAAATTTTCTGAGGCACCCATCAGAACAAATTTCGTCTCCACAAGCAAACTTGTGCATGGAAGCTATGTCAAAAGCTTAGGAGAATACTTCAGGGTCCCGGTGCCACCTCACCATTCCAAGGCCCTCTTGGACACAAACACACATTAGGACCCATCCTCAGGAAAGTCCATTTCAACTCAGCCACCCCGGTTGCTCCTGCAGATCCATTGGATCTAAACTGTCTTGTTGTGAGGAGACAATTGGAATGCGAGGCGGACGTCCCAGGCAACCATCCTCCAATGGTGCTCTGGAGTCATTCCATATGGGATATTCTGGAGCTGTCCAACAGGTCTCAATTGTCCCGCAGAAGGAATCCTTGAAGGGGTCATCCCACATCTCCCAACGTGGAAAACCTCCATGGCCTCAAGATTCCGCTCCCTTCATGAAGGGGCCGTCATGCACAGAAACTCCAACCTGAGCCAATGTCTGATCCTCGCCCTGACTTCAGATGCATGAGATATTGGTTCAGAATTGCAGGGGGTACCTGCCGTGCCCTCACCCTGAATCCGAAGTCTAGCTTGTGTTCTCAGTCTTCTGTCGTCACTCTCCTGGCCCCGACGCCCTCAAGTTTGGCAATTCCGGAGAGACAATGAAGCACTCTGCCTGCCCTCTAGAAAAAATATATTGCCTAATGAGCTGCCCAGGCAGCTTAAATGAGGATCAACCTACACGGCACTCGAATGTACCCAAGTTATATAGTCTAACCTGGGCACTAATGCACTGTCTGACACAACCTGAGCCCGGACCTCCTGACCAACACCCAGACAGCTGATGGCACACTGAGCACATCAGACCCGCCATGGCCTTAGTTCATCATCTCTTCCCTACCTCAGTTTTCAGGCTTCAGAACCTAGACCTTATCTCCAATCAATGCCCAGGGGTGACTGTGATGCAGAAATCAGAACTCTTCCTGACCCATGGCAAGAAACCTTCTGGTTGGCATGTTGTCCAACGTTCAGTGTAGGAGAAAACAGCATTCACCCTGAGGCCCCGCCCATTCTTGAGTGCGACGAGAGCATAAACACGCATTGTGACCTCAGCGTGAGTCCTGTCCTCTAGTAAGTCCTCTCGGTGGCTGGACCATTAGATGTCATAATGGGCTTGACATGTCCCTTGGCCCCAATTTTTAACCGGATTTCTGGTTGTCCAGTCGCCCCTCCCCAGGGCTCTACTCTGGAATCCCTCATTTGGTGGGACATCTGAGGTTGAAAAACAAAACAAAACAAATCAACAACAACAAAAAAACGGACTTCTTCCATCCTCAGAATGACCCCAAACTCTTTGGACGGGGCCGAGCCCCCAGAGCGTAAGTCTCGTCCATTTCCCATGAAGTCACCCGGAAATTTTACGACCTTGAGTGACACGATATCCAGAGACAAAAACTTGAGCAAGAGCCTCACACTCGCCCTTTTTTCATATCCTGAAGAGTTCTCCTCATGGTCTGTAGATCAGTCCTGCCATACCTATGACCCGAAACATAAGCCGAGTTTGTGTTTTCAGACAACTGTCCAAACAGCTCTGGCCTACACACCCTACCGGCTCAGGCCCCTGGAGACAAACCTGAGGACTGTACTTGCCCTCTCCAAGGGAAATGTATGTGCCCATTCCAATGGCCACAACCCTACTAATAGGATAAACCTCCAAAGGCCCTGAGGCCATCCCAATAGTTGTGGCTTCCCAGGACAAACAGGGGCAATCTGAGCCCATCGGAGCACCAACCTGCACTCAGTCCCGTAGACTGATGTCCCCAGAGGTAAAAACAAAAACGAACAGGCCCTTAGGCACTAATCCGATCCATTTCTTTGGTTTCCAGGCATCTCTCCTCAGAGGCCTGGATTTCAATACCAGCATATGGCTGTTTCTTGACTCACCCATCAGAATAAATCTCATCTACACATGGGAAACATGCACGTTGGAGCTGTGTCAAAGCCTCTGTTTAGGAGAACCCTTCAGGGCCCCAGTGCCACCGCTTCATTCCAAGGGCTCCATAGACACAAACACATATTAGGACATATCCACTGGAGATTCCATTTCAACTCAGCCTCCTCGGTTGCTCCCCCACATCCAGCAGACCTAACCTGTCTTGTTGCTTGGAGACAATTGGAATGCGAGGTGGGCTACCCAGCCATCCATCCTTAGAACCCTGCTCGGAATCGTTGGCCTGGAGCCAACGAACAGGTCTCAATTGTCCTGCAGAAGAATCTTTGCAGTTTGGAGCTTCTCACAACTCCCATCGTGGGAAAACCCCCATGGACTCGTGATCCAACCCCCCTTCAAGAAGGGGCCATCAGGGACAGAAAGTCCAACCTGAGCGATCGTGTGATCCTTGCCCTGACTTCTGATGCACGAGATCTCGATTGAGGTCTGTAGATTGTGCCTGCCATATCCTCACCCAGAAACCTAGGCCTAGCTTGGCTTCTCAGACTTCAGTCCTCAGACTACTGACCCACAAGCCCTCCAGTTTGGCAATCCAGAACTACAATGCCGCACTCAGCCTGCCCTCCAGAAGAAAAACATTGCCCTCTTGGGCCACCCAGAAACCACAAATGAGGATCAACCTGCACGCCATTCGGCTGTACGCCAAATATATAGGCTGACCTGGGCACTATTGCCCTTTCTGACCCAGCCTGAGACTGGACCTCCTGGCCCCACCCAGACAGCTGGCCTCACACTGAGCACATCGGACCCGCCATGGCCTTAGGTTGTCATCTCTTCTCAACCTCGGTTTCCAGGCTTCAGAACCTAGACCCGATCCACAATCACTGCCCTGGTTTGAAAATGAGGCAGAAATCCGAACCCTTTCCCCATGGCAAGAAACCTTGTGGTTGGCATGTGGTCCAACATTCAGTGTAGTAGAAACCAGTGTGGCCCATGAGGCCCCGCCCATGCTTGCGGGCCACTTTGGTCACAAACACACATTGTGACCCTCAGCCTGAGCCCAGGTTTCACAGAAGGCCTCTCAGTGGCTGGATGAAGAGAAAGCATATTGGGCCTGCCATGCCCCTAGGCCCCAATTTTTAACCATAGTTCAGGTTGTCCCTTCACTCTTCCCCAGGGCTCTCCTTTGGAATTCCTCTTTTGGTGGGACACCTGAGGTAACAAACCTGAAAGGAGTCCTCCCATCCCACAGATTGACGAAAAACAATTGGGATCGGGCCAAATCCACAGAGAAAGATTCGTCCATGGCCCATGAGGCTTCCCCAACATTCCACGGCCATCGCTGATACAAAATCCAGAGACAAAAGCCTGAGCAAACGCCTCAGACTCGCTCAGTCCTCATATTCTGAAGAGTTCTTCTCATGGTTTGTAGATCGGGCGTGCCATAACTACGTCCCCAAACCTAAGCTGAGTTTGTGTTTTCAGACTTCTGTCCTCAAAGTCCTGGGCCACACTCCCTCCAGGTTGGGGCCCCTGGAGCCACACATTAGGACTGCGCCCACCCAATCCATGGGAATTCTGCCCATTCCATTGTCAAAAATCGTACAATTAGATGAACCCACCAAAGTCCCTGTGGCCATCCCAGTAGTGTTGGTCGCCGGGACAAAAAAGGGCGGTTGATACCAGCTGAGCATCTACCTCCACTCATTCCATAGATGGATGTCCCCAGAGAAGAAGATTGAACCAGACAGGACCCGAGGCCATTATCGGATCCATTGCTTTGGTTTACAGGCATGTCTCCTCAAAAGCCTGGGTTCAAATACCAGCAGAGAGGATTTCCTGAGGCACCCATCAGAACAAATATCGTCTCCACAAGCAAACGTGTGCATGGGAGCTATGTCAAAAGCTTAGGAGAGTACTTCAGGGTCCCGGTGCCACCGCCCCATTCCAAGGCCCTCATGGACACAAACACACATTAGGACCCATCCTCAGGAAAGTCCATTTCAACTCAGCCACCCCGGTTGCTCCCGCAGATCCATTGGATCTAAACTGTCTTGTTGTGAGGAGACAATTGGAATGCGAGGCGGACGTCCCAGGCAACCATCCTCCAATTGTGCTCTGGAGTCATTCCATATGGGATGTTCTGGAGCTGTCCAACAGGTCTCAATTGTCCCGCAGAAGGAATCCTTGAAGGGGGGATCCCACATCTCCCAACGTGGAATACCTCCATGGCCTCAAGATTCCGCTCCCTTCATGAAGGGGCCGTCATGCACAGAAACTCCAACCTGATCCAACGTCTGATCCTCGCCCTGACTTCAGATGCATGAGATATTGGTTCAGAATTGCAGGGGGTACCTGCCGTGCCCTCACCCTGAATCCGAAGTCTAGCTTGTGTTCTCAGTCTTCCGTCGTCACTCTCCTGGCCCCGACGCCCTCAAGTTTGGCAATTCCGGAGAGACAATGAAGCACTCTGCCTGCCCTCTAGAAAAAGTATATTGCCTAATGAGCTGCCCAGGCAGCTTAAATGAGGATCAACCTACACGGCACTCGAATGTACCCAAGTTATATAGTCTAACCTGGGCACTAATGCACTGTCTGACACAACCTGAGCCCGGACCTCCTGACCAACACCCAGACAGCTGATGGCACACTGAGCACATTAGACCCGCCATGGCCTTAGTTCATCATCTCTTCCCTACCTCAGTTTTCAGGCTTCAGAACCTAGACCTTATCTCCAATCAATGCCCAGGGGTGACTGTGATGCAGAAATCAGAACTCTTCCTGACCCGTGGCAAGAAACCTTGTGGTTGGCATGTTGTCCAACGTTCAGTGTAGGAGAAACCAGCATTCACCCTGAGGCCCCGCCCATTCTTGAGTGCGACGAGAGCATAAACACGCATTGTGACCTCAGCGTGAGTCCTGTCCTCTAGTAAGTCCTCTCGGTGGCTGGACCATTAGATGTCATAATGGGCTTGAAATGTCCCTAGGCCCCAATTTTTAACCAGATTTCTGGTTGTCCAGTCGCCCCTCCCCAGGGCTCTACTCTGGAATCCCTCATTGGTGGGACACCATAGGTTAAAAAAGAAAACAACAACAGCAAAAACAAAAACGGACTTCTTTCATCCTCAGAATGACCCCAAACTCTTTGGACGGGGCCCAACCACCAGAGATTAAGACTCAAACATTTCCCATAAAGTCACCCAGAAATTCCACGACCATGAGTGACATGATATCCAGAGAAAAAAACTTGAGCAGGAGCCTCACACTCGCCCTTCTTTCAAATCCCGAAGAGTTCTCCTCATGGTCTGTAGGTGAGTCCTGCCATACCTATGACCCGAAACATAAGCCGAGTTTGTGTTTTCAGACAACTGTCCAAACAGCCCTGGCCTACACAACCTACAGGCTCAGGCCCCTGGAGTCAAACCTGAGGACTGTACTTGCCCTCTCCAAGGGAATTGTGTGTGCCCATTCCAATGGCCACAACCCTTCTAATAGGATAAACCTCCAAAGTCCCTGATCCATCTCAATAGTGGTGGCTTCCCAGGAAAAACAGGGGCAAACTGAGCCCACCTGAGCACCTACCCGCACTCAGACCCATAGACATATGTCCCCAGAGGTAAAAAGGAAAGAACAGGCCCCTAGGCACAAATCAGATCCATTGCTTTGGTTTCCAGGCATCTCTCCTCAGAGGCCTGGATTTCAAAAGCAGCATATAGCTGTTTCTTGACTCACCCATCAGAAAACATCTCATCTACACATGGGAAACTTGCACGTTGGAGCTGTGTCAAAGCCTCTGTTTAGGAGAACCCTTTTGGGACCCAGTGCACCGCTTCATTCCAAGGTCTCCATAGAAACAAAAGCACATTAGGACCCATCCCCAGGGGTGTCCATTTCAACACAGCGTCCTCGGTTGCTCCCCACAGATCCAGGAGATCTATCCTGTCTTGTTGCTAGGAGACAATTGGAATGCGAGGTGGGCTACACAGCCATCCATCCTTAGAACCCTGCTCAGAATCATTGGCCTGGACCAAACAACAGGTCTCAATTATCCTGCAGAAGACTCTCTGCAGTTTGGAGCTTCTCACAACTCCCATCGTGGGAAAACCCCCATGGCATCGTGATGCCCCCCTATTCATGAAGGGGCCATTGGGACAGAAGCTCCAACCTGAGCAATCGTCTGATCCTCGCCCTGACTTCAGATTCACGAGATCTCGATTCCGGTCTGTAGATTGTGCCTGCCATGGCCTCACCCAGAAACCTAAGCCTACCTTGTGTTCTCAGACTTTTGTCGTCAGACTACTGGCCCACAAGCCCTCCAGTTTGGCAATCCAGAACTACAATGCAGCACTCTGCCTGCCCTCCAGAAGAAAAACATTGTCCTCTGGGGCGACCCAGTTACCCCAAATGAGGATCAACCTGCACCGACCTTGGCTGTACCCCAAATACATAGGCTGACCAGGGCACTAATGCCCTTTCTGACACAGCCTGAGCCTGGACAACCTGGCCCCTCCCAGACAGCTGGCCGCACACTGAGCACATCGAGCCGCCATGGCCTTAGGTCGTCATCTCTTCCCAACCTCGGTTTTCAGGTTTCAGAACCTAGACCTTATCTCAAATCACTGCCCAGGTTTGAAGGTGATGCAGAAATCAGAACTCCCTCCCCATGGCAAGAAACCTTGAGGTTGGCATGTTGTCCAACGTTCAGTGTAGTTGAAACCAGTGTGGCCCATGAGGCTCCGCCCATGCTCACGGGCCACATTGGTCACAAACACACATTGTGTCCCTCAGGCTGAGCCCAGTCCTCATGTAAGGCCACTCAGTGGCTGGATGAAGAGATAGCATATTGGGCTTGCCATGCCCCTAGGCCCCAATTTTTAACCATAGTTCGGGTTGTCCCTTCAGTCTTCCCCACGGCTTTGCTTTGGAATTCCTCTTTTGGTGCGACACCTGAGGTAACAAGCCTGAAAGTAGACCTCCCATCCCACAGATTGACGAAAAGCAATTGGGAATTGGGCCAAATCCTCAAAGAGGAAGATTCATCCATGGCCCATGAGGCCTCCCCGACATTCCACGGCCATCGCTGATACAAAATCCAGAGACAAAAGCCTGAGCAAGCGCCTCAGACTCGCACTTTCTTCATATCCTGAAGAGTTCTTCTCATGGTTTGTAGATCGGGCCTGCCATACCTACGTCCCCAAACCTAAGCTGAGTTTGTGTTTTCAGACTTCTGTCCTTAAAGTCTTGGGCCACACACCCTCCAGGCTGGGCCCCTGGAGCCACACATTAGGACTGTGCTTACCAATCCATGGGAATTCTGCCCATTCCATGGTCCAAAATTGTACAAATTAGGAGAAACCTCCCAAGTCCCTGAGGCCATCCCAATATTGTAGGTCGCCTGGAACAAACAAGGGCTGTCTGACACCAGCTGATAATCGACCTCCCTTCATACCATAGATGGATGTCCCCAGAGAAGAATATTGAACCAGACAGGACCCTAGGCCATAATAGGATCCATTGCTTTGGGTTACAGGCATGTGTCCTCAAAAGCTTGATTCCAATACGAGCATAGGGGTTTTCCTGAGGCACCCATCAGAACTCATCTCATCTCCACAAGGAAACCTGTGCATGGGAGCCAGGTCCAAAGCTTAGGAGTGTACTTCAGGGTCCCGGTGCCACCGCCCCATTCAAAGGCCCTCATGGACACAAAAACACATTAGGACACATCCTCAGGAAAGTCCATTTCAACTCAGCCACCCCGGTTCCTCCGGCAGAGCCATCAGATCTAAACTGTCTTGTTGCTAGGAGACAATTGGAATGCGAGGCGGGCTTCCCAGGCATCCATCCGCGAATGGTGCTCTGGAGTCATTCCATATGGGATGTCCTGAAGCTGTCCAACAGGTCTCAATTGCCCCGCAGAAGGAATCCTTGAAGGGGGCATCCCACAACTCCCAACGTGGGCAAACCTCAATGGCCTCGAGATTCTGCTCCCTTCATGAAGCGGCCGTCATGCACGGAAACTCCAACCTGAGCCAACGTGTGATCCTCGCTTTGGCTTCAGATGCATGAGATATTGGTTCAGATCTGCACGGGGTACCTGCCGTGCCCTCGCCCTGAAACCCAAGTCTAGCTTGTCTTCTCAGACTTCCGTCCTCACACTCCTGGTCCCGAAGCCCTCAGGTTTGGCAATTCCGGACCCACAATGCAGCACTCTGCCTGACCTCTAGAAAAAAATTATTGCCTGATGAGCTGCCCAGGCACCTTAAATGAGGATAAACCTACACAGCACTCCACTTTACCCAAATTATGTAGTCTAAACTGGGCACTAATGCACTGTTGGACACAACATGATGCTGGAGCTCCTGACCAACACCCAGAAAGCTGACCGCACACTGAGCACATAAGACCCGCCATGGCCTTAGGTCATCATCTCTTCCCTATCTCAGCTTTCAGGCTTCAGAACCGAGACCTTATCTCCAATCACTGCCCAGGCATGATTGTGATGCAGAAATCACAACTCCTCCTTACCCATGGCAAGAAAACTTGCTACTGGCAGTGAGTCAAAGCTCAGTGTAGGAAAAAACGGCATGGCCCATGAGGCCACACCCATGCGTGAGGGCCGCCTTGGGCACAAACACACATTGTGACCCACAGCGTGGGTACCTTATTCAAGTAACGCCTCTAGTGAATGGGCCAAGAGCCCGCATATGTGGCTTGCCATGCCCATAGGCACACAGGACTAACTAGATGGTGTGTATTCCAGTTGAGGAAACCCACTGCTGTGCTCTAGATTCCCTCTCCTGGGAAGTCCCCTGTGGCAGAAAACAGTACTCTTCCCTTCCCACGGAATGAACCCAAACACTTGGGAGCTTGGACAATCCCCCGAGAGGAAGGCTGAAGAGGAAGCCTGAAGCCAGACGTCCAAACAGACAAGGAGACAGCTGACCGCACACCCAGCACTTCGGACATGCCATGGTCTTATGCCGTCACCTCTTCCTAACCTTGGTTTTCAGATATCTGAACCTAGACATTATATCAATTCTCCACACAGCTGGGTATCGCAAGCAGAAAACAGAACTCCTCCTTCCCCATGGCTGTTAAGCTTGCTCTTGGCATGGAGTCACACCTTCAGGGAGGAGAAACCTTCATGGCCCCTGATGCCACGCCCATACTTGACTGCTGATTGGGCAAAAATTCACACTGTGACCCTCAGCGCGAGTCCCATGTCAAAGAAAGGCCTGTCAGGGCCTGGATCAAGAGCCCACAGATGGGGCTTGCCAAGCCCCAATGCACCAGATCCTCACCAGGTTTTGTGTTTTCCAGTCGCCCCGCACGTACCTGGTGTTCTGCTCTGGAATCCCTTTCTTGGAGAGACACATGAGCCATACAAAACGACACCACCCTTCCCAGAAAATGACCCCAAACTCTTGGGAGCTGGGACAAATCCCCAGAGATGGATACTCGTCCACAGTCCCTGAGGCCACCCCTTGAATCCACGGCTATCCCGGACACAACATCCCGACTTCTGTGCCCACAGCCTGGACCCACACAACCTCCAGGCTAGGGCCTCTGGAGCCACAGCGAAAGATTGTGCCTGCCCTCTCCAAGGGCAGTGTGACCAATCCATTGACCACAACACTACAGGTTAGGGAAAAGCTCAAAGGCCCCTGAGGCCATCAATAGTGTCGGCCACCCTGGAATAAGAGGGGCTGTCTGACACCAGCTTAGCAACTATCTCCACTTAGACTCTCAGACAGTGTCCCCAGAGACAGTAGGTTGAAATGGACAGGTCCCCAGGCCCTAATCTGAACCTTAGCTTTGGTTTCCAGTTGTCCGTCCTCAGAGGACTGTTTTCGTAGACCAGCACACGGGGCTTTTCCGAGGCACCAAACCAAACCTCTCTCGTCTCCACATGGGGAGCTTTCTTACTGGGGATGTATCAAACCCTCCAGGTAGGAGAGTTCCGCAGGGCCACTGAACAACCAGCACATTCCAAGGTCTCCATGGACCCAAACGCACATTATGACGCATCCTCAGGAGAGGCCATTTCAACTCAGCCCCCTGGGTAGCGTGCCCCAGAGCAGCAGATCAAACATATCTTGTCGCTAATGGCCAATGGGAATGCGAGGCATGCTGTACAGGGATCCATCCTTCGAACCCTGCTCTCCAGTCCTTCCATATGGTATGTCCTGGAGCCATGCAACAGGACTCGAATGTCCCGCAGAAGGAAACCTTGTGGTTTGGGGCAACCTCCAAACTCAGCGTGGGAAAACTTCCTTGGCCTCATGAGGCCCCCGCTTCATGAAGGTGCCATCATGGACACATACTCCAGCCTCAGCCAACGTCTGATCCTCATCCTGACTTCAGATGCAGGAGATTTTGATTCAGCCTCTGCAGAGTGGGCCTGCTCTGCCCCTGGCTCCAGTCCTCACCCTAGCTTGTGTTTTCAGACTTCCGTCCTCATACATCGAGTCCACAAACCCTCCCTACTGGGAATTCTGGGGCCACAATGAAGCACTCTGTCTGCCTCCCAGGAGAAAAACATTGTCTATGGTGCTGCCCAGAAACCCCAAATGAGGATCAAACTGCTTGGCCCTCGGCAACACCCCAATTGCATAGGCTACCTTAAACACTGATGCTCTGTCGCAAATAGCCTGAGTCCAGACCTTCCAACACACACCGACACAGCTGGCTGCACTCCCAGCACATTGGACCCGCCACTGCCTTAGGCCACCATCCATTCCCAACCTGGGTTTTCAGTCATCGGAACCTAGACCTTATCTCCAATCCCTGCACAGGGGGGAACCTGATGCACAAGTCAGAACCCCTCCTTCCCCATGGCAAGAAACCGTGCTGCTGGCAGTGAGTCAAACCTGCAGTGTAGGAGAAAACGGCATGTCCCATGAGGCCACACACATGCGTGAGGGCCGCCTTGGGCACAAACACACATTGAGACCCTCACGGTGAGTATCTTATTCAAGTAACGCCTCTCAGTGACTGGACCATGAGCCCGCAGATGTGGCTTGCCTTGCGCATAGGCACCCAGGAATAAGTAGATGGTGTGTATTCCAGTTGAGGGAACCCACTGCTGTGCTCTAGAGTCCCTCTCCTGGGGGGTCCCCTGTGGCAGAAAACAGTACTCTTCACTTCCCACAGAATGAACAAAAACCCCTGGGAGTTTGGACAACCCCCCGAGATTAAGGATCTTCCTCGGCCCCTGAAGCAACCCCTACCTTGAACGGCCACTGTGAACGCAACTCCCAGAGACAAAAGCCTGAGCGACTGCGTCCCACTTGTCCTCCTTTGATATCCAGAAAATCTCCCCTCACGGACTTGAGATCAGGCCTGCCATTACCTTGGCCCCTAGCTGAGACAAGTTTGCTTTTTCAGACATCTGTCCCCACAGGCCTGGCAAACACAGCCTCTAGGCTGGGTCCTCTGGAGCCATAACACAGGACCGTGCCTGCTGTCTCCTGGGAAACTGTGTCCATTCCTTTGGCCACACACCTCCAGAATATGAGAAACCTCAAGGCACCCGAGGACATCCCACTACTGGGAGCCTCCCTGGACACACAGGGGTATTTGGACACAATCTGAGCAGCTACCTCCACGAAGGCATGCACACAGAGGTCAACAGAGATAGAAGGTTCTGCCGACCAGGCCCTTAGGCCGTAATCTCAACTCTTGCTTTGGTTTCAATGTGTCACTCCTCAGAGGCTTTGGTTCGAAGAACAGGATATGGGGCTTTCCTGAGGCACTGAACAGAACTCCTCTCGTCTCCACATGGGAAGCTTCCTTGTTGGAGCCGTGTCAAACACCTCAGGTTGGAGAATCCTGCAGAGTCCCTGAGCCACCTCCACATTCCAAGGTCTCCCAGGCCACCAAGCCACAGTAGGACTCATCTTCAGGAGAATCCATTTCAACTCTTTCCTCTGGGTAGCTCACCCAGGAGCCCGCAGATTGAGCCTGCCTTGTCCTGACTAAAGAGTGGGAATATGAGGTGGCGTTCCCAGGCATCCATGCTTAGACACCTGCTCTCGAGTCTTTCCGTATGGGGCCTCCTGGAACCATCAATAGGACTCGACTGTCATGCAGAAGGAAACCTTGAGTTTTGGAGTAGTTCACAAATCCCATCGTAAACAAACCTCCCTGGCCTCATGAAGCCCCCACACCCTACAGGAAGAGGCCATGCTGGACAAAAACTCTCGCCTGAGGCACGTCTCATAGTTGACATGACCTCAGTGCAGGAGATCTCGATTCAGCATCTGCAGAGTGGGCCTGCCGTGCCCTCGGTCCCAAACCTCACGCTAGCTTGTGTTTTCAGACTTCCTTCCTCACAATCCTGGCAAACAAGCCCTCCGGACAAGGAAATCCAGAACCACAACACAGCCCAGTGTCTGCCCAACGGAAGAAAAACGTTTCCCTGTGGGGCTCTCCAGAAAACCCAGATGAGGATCAACCTGCTCGGGCCTCGACGGTACCCGACCTGGATAGGCTGCTCTGGGCACTCATGCTCTGTCTGACACAGCCTGAATCCAGACGTCCAGACAGACAAGGAGACAGATGGCCGCACACCCAGCACTTCGGACACGCCATGGTCTTAATCCGTCACCTCTTCCTAACCTTGGTTTTCAGATATCTGAACCTAGACATTATATCAATTCTCCACACAGCTGGGCATCGCAAGCCCAAAAGAGAACTCCTCCTTCCCCATGGCTGTCAAGCTTGCTCTTGGCATGGAGTCACACCTTCATGGTGGGAGAAACCTTCATGGCCCCTGATGCCACTCCCAACTTGAGTGCTGCTTGGGCACAAATTCACACTGTGACCCGCAGCATGAGCCCCATGTCAAAGAAAGGCTTGTCAGGGCCTGGACCAAGAGCCCGCATATGGGGCTTGCCAAGCCCCTATGCACCCAATTTTCACCAGGGTTTCAGTTTTCCAGTCGCCCCGCCCGTACCTGGGGCTCTGATCTGGAATCCCTTTCTTGGAGAGACACATGAGCCAGACAACACGACTCCACCCTTCCCACAAAATGACCCCAAACTCTTGGGAGCTGGGACAAATCCCCAGAGAGGGATACTCGTCCACAGTCCCTGAGGCCACCCCTCCAATCCACGTCTATCCCGGACACAACATCCGGAGACAAAAGCCTGAAGGAACGCCTCCCACTCGCCCTTGTTTCAGAGTCCCAGGAGCTCCGTCTCGGGCTGTACAAACGGCCTGCCATACCCTAGGCGCCACTCATAAGCTGAGTTTGTGTTTTCAGACTTCTCTGCCCACAGCCTGGACCCACACAACCTCCAGGCTAGGGCCTCTGGAGCCACAGCGAAAGATTGTGCCTGCGCTCTCCAAGGACAGTGTGCCCAATCCTTTGACCACAACCCTACAGGTTAGGGAAAAGCTCCAAGGCCCCTGAGGCCGTCAATAGTGTCGGCCACCCAGGACTAAGAGGGGCTCTCTGACACCGGCGAAGCAACTATCTCCACTTAGACTCTCAGACAGTGTCCTCAGAGACAGAAGGTTGAAATGGACAGGTCTCCAGGCCCTAATCTGAACCTTAGCTTTGGTTTCCATGTGTCCGTCCTCAGAGGACTGTTTTCGTAGACCAGCACACGGGGATTTTCAGAGGCACCAAACCAAACCTCTCTCGTCTCCACATGGGGAGCTTTCTTACTAGGGATGTATCAAACCCTTTAGGTAGGAGAGTTCCGCAGGGCCACTGAACAACCAGCACATTCCAAGGTCTCCATGGACCCAAACGCACATTATGACGCATCCTCAGGAGAGGCCATTTCAACTCAACCCCCTGGGTAGCGTGCCCCAGAGGCAGCAGATCAAACATATCTTGTCGCTAATGGCCAATGGGAAGGCGAGGCATGCCGTACAGGGATCCATCATTCGGACCCTGCTCTCCAGTCCTTCCGTAGGGTATGTCCTGGAGCCATGCAACAGGACTCGAATGTCCCGCAGAAGGAAACCTTGTGGTTTGGGGCAACCTCCAAACTCAGCGTGGGAAAACTTCCTTGGCCTCATGAGGCCCCCACTTCATGAAGGTGCCATCATGGACACATACTCCAGCCTCAGCCAACGTCTGATCCTCAGCCTGACTTCAGGTCCAGGAGATTTTGATTCAGCCTCTGCAGAGTGGGCCTGCTCTGCCCCTGGCTCCAATCCTCACCCTAGCCTGTGTTTTCAGACTTCCGTCCTCATACATCGAGTCCACAAACCCTCCATACTGTGAATTCTGGGGCCACAATGACCACTCTGTCTGCCTCCAAGGAGAAAAACATTGTCTATGGTGCTGCCCAGAAACCCCAAATGAGGATCAAACTGCTTGGCCCTCGGCAGCACCCCAATTGCATAGGCTACCTTAAACACTGATGCTCTGTCGCAAATAGCCTGAGCCCAGACCTTCCAACAGACACCGACACAACTGGCTGCACTCCCAGCACATTGGACCCGCCACTGCCTTAGGCCACCATCCATTCCTAACCTGGGTTTTCAGTCATCGGAACCTAGACCTTATCTCCAATCCCTGCACAGGGGGGAACCTGATGCACAAGTCAGAACCCATCCTTCCCCATGACAAGAAACCGTGCTGCTGGCAGTGAGTCAAACCTTCAGGGTAGGAGAAAACGGCATGGCCCTTGAGGCCACACCCATGTGTGAGGGCAGCCTTGGGCACAAACACACATTGAGACCCTCAGCGTGATTACCTTATTCAAGTAACGCCTCTCAGTGACTGGACCAAGAGCCCGCAGATGTGGCTTGCCTTGCCCATAGGCACCCAGGACTAACTAGATGGTGTGTATTCCAGTTGAGGGAACCCACTGCCGTGCGCTAGAGTCCCTCTCCTGGGGGGTCCCCTGTGGCAGAAAACAGTACTCTTCCCTTCCCACAGAATGAACCCAAACACTTGGGAGCTTGGACAATCCCGCGAGAGGAAGGCTCTTCCTCGGCCCCTGAAGCAACCCCTACCTTGAACGGCCACTATGAACGCAACTCCCAGAGACAAAAGCCTGAGCGACTGCCTCCCACTTGCCCTCCTTTGATATCCAGAGGATCTCCCCTCACGGACTGGAGATCAGGCCTGCCATTACCTTGGCCCCTAGCTGAGCCAAGTTTGCTTTTTCAGACATCTGTCCCCACAGCCCTGGCAAACACAGCCTCTAGGCTGGGTCCTCTGGAGCCATACCACAGGACCATGCCTGCTGTCTCCTGGGAAACTGTGTCCATTCCTTTGGCCACACACCTCCAGAATATGAGAAACCTCAAGACACCCGAGGACATCCCACTACTGGGATCCTCCCTGGACACACAGGGGTATTCGGACACAACCTGAGCAGCTACCTCCACGAAGGCATGCACACAGAGGTCAACAGAGATAGAAGGTTCTGCCGGCCAGGCCCTTAGGCCGTAATCTCAACTCTTGCTTTGGTTTCAAGGTGTCACTCCTCAGAGGCTTTGGTTCGAAGAACAGGATATGGGGCTTTCTTGAGGCACTGAACAGAACTCCTCTCGTCTCCACATGGTAAGCTTACTTGTTGGAGCCATGTCAAACACCACAGGTTGGAGAATCCTGCAGAGTTCCTGAGCCACCTCCACATTCCAAGGTCTCCCAGGCCACCAAGCCACAGTAGGACTCATCTTCAGGAGAGTCCATTTCAACTCTCCCCTCTGGGTAGCTCACCCAGGAGCCCGCAGATTGAGCCTGCCTTGTCCTGACTAAAGAGTGGGAATATGAGGTGGCGTTCCCAGGCATCCATGCTTAGACACCTGATCTTGAGTCTTTCCGTATGGGGCCTCCTGGAACCTTGCAATAGGACTCGACTGTCATGCAGAAGGAAACCTTGAGGTTTGGAGTAGTTCACAAATCCAATCATAAACAAACCTCCCTGGCCTCATGAAGCCCCCACACCCTACAGGATGAGGCCATGCTGGACAAAAACTCTAGCCTGAGGCACGTCTCATAGTTGACATGACCTAGGTGCAGGAGATCTCGATTCAGCGTCTGCAGAGTGGGCCTGCCGTGCCCTCGGTCCCAAACCTCACGCTAGCTTGTGTTTTCAGACTTCCTTCCTCACACTCCTGGCAAACAAGCCCTCCGGACTAGGAACTCCAGAACCACAACCCAGCCCAGTGTCTGCCCAACGGAAGAAAAACGTTTCCCTGTGGGGCTCTCCAGAAAACCCAGATGAGGATCAACCTGCTCAGGCCTCGTCGGTACCCGACCTGGATAGGCTGCTCTGGGCACTCATGCTCTGTCTGACACAGCCTGAATCCAGACGTCCAGACAGACAAGGAGACAGATGGCCGCACACCCAGCACTTCGGACACGCCATGGTCTTAAGCCGTCACCTCTTCCCAACCTTGGTTTTCAGATATCTGAACCTAGACATTATAAAAATTCTCCACACAGCTGGGCATCCCAAGCCCAAAACAGAACTCCTCCTTCCCCATGGCAGTCAAGCTTGCTCTTGGCATGGAGTCACACCTTCAGGGTGGGAGAAACCTTCATGGCCCCTGATGCCACGCCCAAACTTGAGTGCTGCTTGGGCACAAATTCACACTGTGACCCTCAGCATGAGCCCCATGTCAAAGAAAGGCCTGTCAGGACCTGGACCAAGAGCCCGCATATGGGGCTTCCCAAGCCCCTATGCACCCAATCCTCACCAGGATTTCAGTTTTCCAGTCGCCCCGCCCTACCTGGGGCTCTGCTCTGGAATCCCTTTCTTGGAGAGACACATGAGCCAGACAACACGACTCAACCCTTCCCACAAAATGACCCCAAACTCTTGGGAGCTGGGACAAATCCCCAGAGACGGATACTCGTCCACAGTCCCTGAGGCCAGCCCTCCAATCCACGGCTATCCCGGACACAAAATCCAGAGACAAAAGCCTGAAGGAACGCCTCCCACTCGCCCTTGTTTCAGAGTCCCAGGAGCTCCGTCTCGGGCTGTACCTACGGCCTGCCATACCCTAGGCGCCACTCATAAGCTGAGTTTGTGTTTTCAGACTTCTGTGCCCACAGCCTGGACCCACACAACCTCCAGGCTAGGGCCTCTGGAGCCACAGCGAAAGATTGTGCCTGCCCTCTCCAAGGACAGTGTGCCCAATCCATTGACCACAACCCTACAGATTAGGGAAAAGCTCCAAGGCCCCTGAGGCCATCAATAGTGTCGGCCACCCTGGACTAAGAGGGGCTCTCTGACACCAGCGGAGCAACTATCTCCACTTAGACTCCCAGACAGTGTCCCCAGAGACAGAAGGTTGAAATGGACAGGTCCCCAGGCCCTAATCTGAACCTTAGCTTTGGTTTCCATGTGTCCGTCCTCAGAGGACTGTTTTCGAAGACCAGCACACGGGGCTTTTCCGAGGCACCAAACCAAACCTCTCTCGTCTCCGCATGGGGAGTTTTCTTACTGGGGATGTTTCAAACCCTTCAGGTAGGAGAGTTCCGCAGGGCCACTGAACAACCAGCACATTCCAAGGTCTCCATGGACCCAAACGCACATTATGACGCATCCTCAGGAGAGGCCATTTCAACTCAGCCCCGTGGGTAGCGTGCCCCAGAGGCAGCAGATCCAACATATCTTGTCGCTAATGGCCAATGGGAATACGAGGCATGCTGTACAGGGATCCATCCTTCGGACCCTGCTCTCCAGTCCTTCCGTATGGTATTTCCTGGAGCCATGCAACAGGACTCGAATGTCCCGCAGAAGGAAACCTTGTGGTTTGGGGCAACCTCCAAACTCAGCGTGGAAAAACTTCCTTGGCCTCATGAGGCCCCCGCTTCATGAAGGTGCCATCATGGACACATACTCCAGTCAGCCAACGTCTGATCCTCAGCCTTACTTCAGAAGCAGGAGATTTTGATTCAGCCTCTGCAGAGTGGGCCTGCTCTGCCCTGGGCTCCAATCCTCACCCTAGTTTGTGTTTTCAGACGTCTGTCGTCACACTCCTGGCCCACAAACCCTCCCTACTGGGAATTCTGGGGCCACAATGAAGCATTGTGCCTGCCTCCCAGGAGAAAAACATTGTCTATGGTGCTGCCCAGAAACGCCAAATGATGATCAAACTGCTTGGCCCTCGGCAACACCCCAATTGCATAGGCTACCTTAAACACTGATGCTCTGTCGCAAATAGCCTGAGCCCAGACATTCCAACAGACACCGACACAGCTGGCTGCACACCCAGCACATTGGACCCGCCACTGCCTTAGGCCACCATCCATTTCCAACCTGGGTTTTCAGTCATCGGAACCTAGACCTTATCTCCAATCCCTGCACAGGGGGGAACCTGATGCACAAGTCAGAACCCCTCCTTCCCCATGGCAAGAAACCTTGCTGCTGGCAGTGAGTCAAACATTCAGTGTAGGAGAAAACGGCATGGCCCATGAGGCCACACCCATGCGTGAGGGCCGCCTTGGGCACAAACACACATTGTGAACCTCTGCGTGAGTACCTTATTCAAGTAACGCCTCTCACTGACTGGACCAATAGCCCACATATGTGGCTTGCCTTGCCCATAGGCACCCAGGACTAACTAGATGGTGTGTATTCCAGTTGAGGGAACCCACTGCTGTGCTCTAGACTCCTACTCCTGGGGGGTCCACTGTGGCAGAAAACATTATTCTTCCCTTCCCACAGAATGAACCCAAACACATGGGAGCTTGGACAATGCCCCGAGTGGAAGGCTCTTCCTCGGCTTCTGAAGTAACCCCTACCCTGAACGGCCACTGTGAATGCAACACCCAGAGACAAAAGCCTGAGCGACTGCCTCCCACTTGCCCTCCTTTGATATCCAGAGGATCTCCCCTCACGGACTGGAGATCAGGCCTGCCATTACGTTGGCCCATAGCTGAGCCAAGTTTGCTTTTTCAGACATCTGTCTCCACAGCCCTGGCAAACACAGCCTCTAGGCTGGGTCCTCTGGAGCCATACCACAGGACCGTGCCTGTTGTCTCCTGGGAAACTGTGTCCATTCCTTTGGCCACACACCTCCAGAATATGAGAAACATCAAGGCCCCCGAGGACATCCCACTACTGGGAGCCTCCCTGGACACACAGGGGCATTCGGACACAAGCTGAGCAGCTACCTCCACGAAGGCATGCACACAGATGTCAACAGATAGAATGTTATGCCGGACAGGCCCTTAGGCCGTAATCTCAACTCTTGCTTTGGTTTCCAGGTGTCACTCCTCAGAGGCTTTGGTTCGAAGAACAGGATATGGGGCTTTCCTGAGGCACTGAACAGAACTCCCCTCGTCTCCACATGGGAAGCTTCCTTGTTGGAGCCGTGTGAAACACCTCAGGTTGGAGAATCCTGCAGAGTCCCTGAGCCACCTCCACATTCCAAGGTCTTCCAGGCCACCAAGCCACAGTAGGACTCATCTTCAGAGAGTCCATTTCCACTCTCCCCTCTGGGTACCTCACCAAGGATCCCGCAGATTGAGATTGCCTTGTCCTGACTAAAGAGTGGGAATATGAGGTGGCGTTCCCAGGCATCCATGCTTAGACACCTGCTCTCGAGTCTTTCCGTATGGGGCTTCCTGGAACCATCCAATAGGATTCGACTGCCGTGCAGAAGGAAACTCTGAGGTTTGGAGTAGTTCACAAATCCCATCGTAGGCAAACCTCCCTGGCCTCATGAAGCACCCACAGCCTTCAGGAAGAGGCCATGCTGGACAAAAATTCTAGCCTGGGGAACGTCTCATAGTTGACATGACTTCAGTGCAGGAGATCTCGATTCAGCCTCTGCAGAGTGGGCCTGCCGTGCCCTCGGTCCCAAACCTCATGCTAGCTTGTGTTTTCAGACTTCCTTCCTCACACTCCTGGCAAACAAGCCCTCCGGACTAGGAACTCCAGAACCACAACCCAGCCCAGTGTCTGCCGAACAGAAGAGAAACGTTTCCCTGTGGGGCTCTCCAGAAAACCCTGATGAGAATCAATCTGCTCAGGCCTCGACGGTACCCGAACTGGATAGGCTGCTCTGGGCACTCATGCTCTGTCTGACTCAGCCTGAAGCCAGACGTCCAGACAGACAAGGAGACAGTTGGCCGCACACCCAGCACTTCGGACACGCCATGGACTTATGCCGTCACCACTTCCTAACCTTGGTTTTCAGATATCTGACCCTAGACATTATATCAATTCTCCACACAGCTGGGTATCGCAATCACAAAACAGAAGTCCTGCTTTTTCATGGCTGTAAAGCTTGCTCATGGCATGGAGTCACACCTTCAGGGTGGGAGAAAACTTCATGGCCCCTGATGCCACGCCCAAACTTGAGTGCTGCTTGGGCACAAATTCACACTGTGACCCTCAACATGAGCCCCATATCAAAGAAAGGCCTGTCAGGACCTGGACCAAGAGCCCGCATATGGGGCTTGCCAAGCCCCTATGCACCCAATCCTCACCAGGGTTTGAGTTTTCCAGTTGCCCCACCCTTACCTGGGGCTCTGCTCTGGAATCCCTTTCTTGTAGAGACCCATGAGCCAGACAACACGACTCCACCCTTCCCACAAAATGACCCCAAACTCTTGGGAGCTGGGACAAATCCACAGAGAGGGATACTCGTCCACAGTCCCTGAGGCCACCCCTCCAATCCACGGCTATCCCGGACACAACATCCAGAGACAAAAGCCTGAAGGAACGCCTCCCACACGCCCCACTTTCAGAGTCCCAGGAGCTCCCTCTCAGGCTGTACATCCGGCCTGCCATACCCTCGGCGCCACTCATAAGCTGAGTTTGTGTTTTCAGACTTCTGTGCCCACAGCCTGGACCCACACTACCTCCAGGCTAGAGCCTCTGGAGCCCCAGCGAAAGATTGTGCCTGCCCTCTCCAAGGAAAGTGTGCCCAATTTATTGACCACAACCCTACAGGTTGGAAAAAGCTCCAAGGCCCCTGAGGCCATCAATAGTGTAGCCTACCCTGGACTAGGAGGGGCTCTCTGACACCAGCGTAACAACTATCTCCACTTAGTCTCTCTGACAGTGTCCCCAGAGACAGAAGGTTGAAATGGACAGGCCCCCAGGCCCTAATCTGAACCTTAGCTTTGGTTTCCATGTGTCCGTCCTCAGAGGACTGTTTTTGTAGACAAGCACACGGGGCTTTTCCGAGCCACCAAACCAAACCTCTCTCGTCTCCACATGTTGAGCTTTCTTACTGGGGATGTATCAAACCCTTTAGGTAGGAGAGTTCCGCAGGGCCACTGAACAACCAGCACATTCCAAGGTCTCCATGGACCCAAACGCACATTATGACGCATCCTCAGGAGAGGCCATTTCAACTCAGCCCCCTGGGTAGCGTGCCTCAGAGGCAGCAGATCAAACATATCTTGTCGCTAATGGCCAATGGCAATGCGAGGCATGCTGTACAGGGATCCATCCTTCAAACCCTGCTCTCCAGTCCTTCTGTAGGGTATGTCCTGGAGCCATGCAACAGGACTCGAATGTCCCACAGAAGGAAACCTTGTGGTTTGGGGCAACCTCCAAACTCAGCGTGGGAAAACTTCCTTGGCCTCATGAGGCCCCCGCTTCATTAAGGTGCCATCATGGACACATACTCCAGCCTCAGCCAACGTCTGATCCTCAGCCTGACTTCAGAAGCAGGAGATTTTGATTCAGCCTCTGCAGAGTAGGCCTGCTCTGCCCTTGGCTCCAATCCTCACCCTAGCTTGTGTTTTCATACTTCCGTCCTCACACTCCTGGCCCACAAACCCTCCCTACTTAAAAATTCTGGGGCCACAATGAAGCACTCTGCCTGCCTCCTAGGAGAAAAACATTGTCTATGGTGCTGCCCAGAAACCCCAAATGAGGATCAAACTGCATGGCCCTCGCAACACCCCAATTGCATAGGCTACCTTAAACACTTATGGTCTGTCACAAATAGCCTGAGCCCAGACCTTCCAACAGACACCGACACAGCTGACTGCACACCCAGCACATGGGACCCGCCACAGCCTTAGTCCACCATCTATTCCCAACCTGGGTTTTCAGTCATCAGAACCTAGACTTTATCTCCAATCCCTGCACAGTGGGGAACCTGATGCACAAGTCAGAACCCCTCCTTCCCCATGGCAAGAAACCTGCTGCTGGCAGTGAGTCAAACCTTCAGTGTAGGAGAAAACGGCATGGCCCATGAGGCCATGCCCAAGCGTGAGTGCCGCCTTGCGCACAAACACACATTGTGACCCTCAGCGTGAGTACATTATTCAAGTAATGCCTCTCAGTGACTGGACCAAGAGCCTGCATATGTGGCTTGCCATGCACATAGGCACCCAGGACTAACTAGATGGTGTGTATTCCAGTTGAGGGAACCCACAGCTGTGCTCTAGAGTCCCTCTCCTGGGGGTTCCCCTGTTGCAGAAAACAGACCTCATCCCTTCCCACCGAATGAACCCAAACTCTTGGGAGCTTGCACAATCCCCCGAGAGGAAGGCTCTTCCTTGGCTACTGAGGCTACCCTACCAAGACCAGACACTCTGAACGCAACACCCAGAGACAAAAACCTGAGCGACTGCCTCCCACTTGCCCTCCTTTGATTTCCAGAGGATCTCATCTCACAGACTGGAGATCAGGCCTGCCATTACCTTGGCCCCTAGCTGAGCCAAGTTTGCTTTTTCAAACATCTGTCCCCACAGCCCTGGCAAACACACCCTCTAGGCTGGGTCCTCTTGAGCCATACCACAGGACCGTGCCTGCTCTCTCCTGGGAAACTGTGTCCATTCCTTTGGCCACACACCTCCAGAATATGAGAAACCTCAAGGCCCCCGAGGACATCCCACTACTGGGAGCCTACCTGTACACACAGGGGCATTCGGACTAAGCTGAGCAGCTACCTCCAAGAAGGCATGCACACAGATGTCAACAGAGATAGAAGGTTGAGTCTGACAGGCCCTTAGGCCGTAATCTCAACTCTTGCTTTGGTTTCCAGGTGTCACTCCTCAGAGGCTTTGGTTCGAAGAACAGGATATGGGGCTTTCCTGAGGCACTGAACAGAACTCCTCTCGTCTCCACATGGGAAGCTTCCTTGTTGGATCCGTGTCACGCACCTCTGGACTCCTGCAGAGTCCGAGAGCTAATACCACATTCCAAGTTCTCCCAGGTCACAAAGCCACAGTAGGACTCATCTTCAGGAGAGTCCATTTCAAATCTCCCCTCTGGGTAGTTCACCCAGGAGCCCGCAGATTGAGATTGCCTTTTCCTGACTAAAGAGTGGGAATATGAGGTGGCGTTCCCAGGCATCCATGCTTAGACACCTGCTCTCGAGTCTTTCCTTATGGGACCTCCTGGAACCATTTAATAGGACTCGACTGTCGTGCAGAAGGAAACCTTGAGGTTTGGAGTAGTTCACAAATCCCATCGTAGGCAAACCTCCCTGGCCTCAAGAAGCCCCCACACCCTTCCAGAAGAGGCCATGTTGGACAAAAACTCTAGCCTGAGACACGTCTCATAGTTGACATGACCTCAGTGCAGGAGATCTCGATTCAGCCTCTGCAGAGTGGTCCTGCCTTGCCCTCGGTCCCAAACCTCACGCTAGCTTGTGTTTTCAGACTTCCTTCCTCACACTCCTGGCAAACAAGCCCTCCGGACTAGGAACTCCAGAACCACATCCCAGCCCAGTGTCTGCCCAATGGAAGAAAAACGTTTCCCTGTTGGGCTTTGCAGAAAACCCAGATGAGGATCATCCTGCTCGGGCCTCGACGGTACCCGAACTGGAAAGGCTGCTCTGGGCACTCATGCTCTGTGTGACACAGCCTGAAGCCAGACGTCCAGACAGACAAGGAGACAGCTGGCCGCACACCCAGCACTTCGGACACGCCATGGTCTTATGCCGTCATCTCTTCCTAACCTTGGTTTTCAGATATCTGAACCTAGACATCGTATCAATTCTCCACACAGCTGGGTATTGCAAGCACAAAACAGAACTTCTCCTTCCCCATGGCTGTCAAGCTTGCTCTTGGCATGTAGTCACAGCTTCAGGGTGGGAGAAACCTTCATGGCCCCTGATGCCACGCCCAAACTTGAGTGCTGCTTGGGCACAAATTCACACTGTGACCCTCAGCATGAGCCCCATGTCAAAGAAAGGCCTGTCAGGGCCTGGACCAATGGCCCGCATATGGGGCTTGCCAAGCCCCTATGCACCCTATCCTCACCAGGGTTTGAGATTTCCAGTCGCCCCTCCCGTACCTGGGGCTCTGCTCTGGAATCCCTTTCTTGAAGAGACCCATGAGCCAGACAACACGACTCCACCCTTCCCACAAAATGACCCCAAACTCTTGGGAGCTGGGACAAATCCCCAGAGAGGGATACTCGTCCACAGTCCTGAGGCCACCCCTCCAATCCACGGCTATCCCGGACACAACATCCAGAGACAAAAGCCTGAAGGATCGCCTCCCACTCGCCCTTCTTTCAGAGGCCCAGGAGCTCCCTCTCGGGCTGTCCATCCGGCCTGCCATACCCTAGGCGCCACTCATAAGCTGAGTTTGTGTTTTCAGACTTCTGTGCCCAAGCCTGGACCCACACAACTTCCCGGCTAGGGCCTCTGGAGCCACAGAGATAGATTGTGCCTGCCCTCTCCAAGGAAAGTGTGCCCAATCCATTGACCACAACCCTACATGTTAGGGAAAAGCTCCAAGTCCTCTGAGGCCATCAATAGTGTAGGCCACCCTGGACTAAGAGGGGCTCTCTGACACCAGCGGAGCAACTATCTCCACTTAGACTCACAGACAGTGTCCCCAGACAGAGAAGATTGAAATGGACAGGCACCTAAGCCCTAATCTGAACCTTAGCTTTGGTTTCCATGTGTCCGTCCTCAGATGACTGGTTTCGTATCAGCATATTAGTTTTTTCTAAGGCACCAAACGAAAACTCTCTCATCTCCACATGGGGAGCTTTCTTACTGGAGCTGTATCAAACCCTTCACATAGGAGAGTTCCACAGGGCCACTGAACAACCAGCACATCCATGGTCTCCATGGACCCAAATGCACATTATGACACATCCTCAGGAGAGGCCATTTCAACCCAGCCCTTTGGGTAACCTGCCCCAGAGCCAGCAGTTCAAACATATCTTCTCGCTAATGACCTATGGGAATGTGACACATGCTGTTCAGGGATCCATCCTTGGAACCCTGCTCTCCAGTCTTTCCGTATGTTATGTCGTGGAGCCATCCAACAGGACTTGACTGTCCCGCAGAAGGAAACCTTGTGGTTTGGGGCAACCTCCAAACTCAGCGTGGAAAACTTCCTTGGCATCATGAGTCCCCCGCTTCATGAAGGTGCCATTATGAACACAAACTCCAGCCTCAAACAACGTCTGATCCTCAGCCAGACATCAGATGCAGTGGATTTCGATTCAGTCTCTCCAGAGTAGGCCTGCTCTGCCCTTGGCTCCAATCCTCACCCTAGCTTGTGTTTTCAGACTTCTGTCCTCACACTCCTGGCCCACAAACCCTCCCTACTGGGAATTCTGGGGCCACAATGAAGCACTCTGCTTGCCTTTCAGGAGAAAAACATTGTCTATGGAGCTCCCCAGAACCCCAAAAGAGGATCAAACTGCTTGGCCCTCAGCAATACCTTATTTGCATAGGCTATCTTAAACACTGACTTTCTGTGGCACATAGCCTGATCCCAGACCTTCCAACAGACACTGACACAGCTGGCTGCACACCCAGCACATTGGACCCGCCACTGCCTTAGGCCCCCATCCATTCCCAACCTGGGTTTTCAGTCATCGGAACCTAGACCTTAAATCTGATCTCTGCACAGGGGGGAACCAGATGCTCAAGTCAGAATCCCTCCTTCCCTATGACAAGAAACCTTGCTGATGGCAGTGAGTCAAACCTTCCGTGTAGGAGAAAAGAGCATGGCCCCTGAGGCCACGCCCATGCGTGAGGGCCACCTTGGGCACAGGAATACATTGTGACCCTCAGCGTGAGTACCTTATTCAAGTAACGCCTCTCAGTGACTGGACCAACAGCCTGCATAGGTGGCTTTCCATGCACATAGGCACCCAGACCTAATTAGATGGCGGGCATTCCAGTTGAGGGAACACACTGCTGTGCTCTAGAATCTCTCTACTGGGGTATCACCTTTGGCAGAAAACAGTACTCTTCCCTTCCACCAGAATGAACCCAAACACTAGGGAGTTTGGACAATCCTCAGAGAGGAAGGCTCTTCCTCGGCACCTGAAGCAACCCCTATCCTGAACGGCCATTGTGAACACAACCCCCGGAGCCAAAAGCCGGAGCATCTGCCTCACACTTGCCCTCCTTTGATATCCAGAGGATCTCTCTTCATGGAATGGAGATCAGGCCTGCCATTACTTTGGCCCCTACATGAGCCAAATTTGTTTTTTCACACATCTGTCCTCACAGCCCTGGCAAACACAGTTTCTAGGCTGGGTCCTCTGGAGCCATACCACAGGACCGTGCCTGCTCTCTGCTGGGAAACTTTGTCCATTCCTTTGGCCACACACCTCCAGAATATGAGAAACCTAAAGGCCCCTGAGGACATCCCACTACTGTAAGCCTCCATGGACACACAGGGTCTTTTTGACAAGCTGAGAATCAACCTCCACGATGGCATGCACACAGATGTCAACAGAGACAGAAGGTTGAGCCGGACAGGCCCTTAGGCCCTAATCTCAACTCTTGCTTTGGAATCCAGGTGTCACTCCTCAGAGGCTATGGCTCGAAGAACAGGATAAGGGGCTTTCCTGAGGCACTGAACAGAACACCTCTCGTCTCCACATGGGTAGCTTCCTTGTTGGATCCGTGTCACTCACCTCTGGACTCCTGCAGAGTCCCAGAGCTACCTCCACATTCCAAGGTCTCCCAGGCCACCAAGCCACAGTAGGACTCATCTTCAGGAGAGTCCATTTCAACTTTCCCCTCTGGGTAGCTCACCCAGGAGCCCGCAAATTGAACCTGCCTTGTCCTGACTAAAGGGTGGGAATATGAGGTGGCGTTCCCAGGCATCCATGCTTAGACACCTGCTCTCGAGTCCTTCTGTATGTGGCCTCCTGGAACCATCCAATAGGACTCGACTGTCGTGCAGAAGGAAACGTTGAGGTTTGGAGTAGTTTACAAATCCCATCGTAGGGAAACGTCCCTGGCCTCATGAAGCCCCCACTCCCTTCAGGAAGAGGCCGTCATGGACAAAAACTCTAGCCTGAGGCACCTCTCATAGTTGATGTGACCTCAATTGCAGGAGATCTCGATTCAGCCTCTGCAGAGTGGGCCTGCCGTGCCCTCGGTCCCAAACCTCACGCTAGCTTGTGTTTTCAGACTTCCTTCCTCACACCCCTGGCAAACAAGCCCTCCAGAATAGGAAATCCAGAACCACAACTCAGCCCAGTTCCTGCCCACCAGAAGAAAAACTTTTCCCTGTGGGGCTCTCCAGAAACCCCAGATGAGGTTCAATCTGCTCGGGCCTCGATGTTACCCGAACAGGATAGGCGGCTCTGGGCACTAATGCTCTGTCTGACTCAGCCTGATGCCAGACGTCCAGACAGACAAGGAGACAGCTGGCTGCACACCCAGCACTTCGGACATGCCATGGTCTTATGCCGTCATCTATTCCTAACCTTGGTTTTCAGATATCTGAACCTAGACATTATATCAATTCCCCACACAGTTGGGTATCTAAAGCACAAATCAGACCTCCTTCTTCCCCATGGCTGTAAAGGTTGTGCTTCGCATGGAGTCCACCTTCAGGGTAGGAGAAACCTTCATGGCCCCTGATGCCACGCCCAAACTTCAGTGCCGCCTTGGGCACAAATTCACACTGTGACCCTCAGCATGAGCCCAATGTCAAAGAAAGGCCTGTCAGGATGTGGACTACGCGCCCGCATATGGGGCTTGCCAAGCCCCTATGCACCCAATCCTCACCAGTGTTTGTGTTTTCCAGTCGCCCCGCCCATACCTGGGGCTGCTCTGGAATTCCTTTCTTGGAGAGACAAATGAGCCAGACAACAGGACTCCACCCTTCCCACAAAATGTCCCCAAACTCTCGGGAGCTGGGACAAATTCACAGAGAGGGAGACTCATCCATGGGCCCTGAGGCCACCCATACAATCCACGGCTATACTGGACACAACATCCAGAGACAAATCCTGTAGGAAAGCCCCCCACTCACATGGCTTTCAGAGGATAGGAACCTCCCTCTTGGTCTGTACATCTGGCCTGCCACAACCTCGGCGCCACTCATAAGCTGAGTTTGTGTTTTCAGACTTCTCTGCCCACAGCCTGGACCCTCACAGCCTCCCGGCTAAGGCATCTGGATCCACATTGGAAGATTGTTCCTGCCCTCTCCAAGGAAAGTGTGCCCAATCCATTGTCCAAAACCCTACAGGTTAGGGAAAAGCTCCAAGGCCCCTGAGGCCATCCCGATAGTGTAGGCCGCCCTGGACTAAGAGGGGCACTCTGACACCAGCGGAGCAACTATCTCCACTTAGACTCACAGACAGTGTCCCCAGACAGAGAAGATTGAAATGGACAGGCCCCTAGGCCCTAATCTGAACCTTAGCTTTGGTTTCCATGTGTCCATCCTCAGATGACTGGTTTCGTATCAGCATATTAGGTTTTTCTAAGGCACCAAACGAAACCTCTCTCGTCTCCACATGGGGAGCTTTCTTACTGGAGCTGTATCAAACCCTTCACATAGGAGAGTTCTGCAGGGGCACTGAACAACCAGCACATCCATGGTCACCATGGACCCAAACGCACATTATGACGCATCCTCAGGAGAGGCCATTTCAACCCAGCCCTTTGGGTAACCTGCCCCAGAGCCAGCAGTTCAAACATATCTTCTCGCTAATGACCTATGGGAATGCGACGCATGCTGTTCAGGGATCCATCCTTGGAACCCTGCTCTCCAGTCTTTCCGTATGTTATGTCGTGGAGCCATCCAACAGGACTTGACTGTCCCGCAGAAGGAAACCTTGTGGTTTGGGGCAACCTCCAAACTCAGCGTGGAAAACTTCCTTGGCATCATGAGGCCCCCACTTCATGAAGGTGCCATTATGGACACAAACTCCAGCCTCAGCCAACGTCTGATCCTCAGCCAGACTTCAGATGCAGTGGATTTCGATTCAGCCTCTCCAGAGTAGGCCTGCTCTGCCCTTGGCTCCAATCCTCACCCTAGCTTGTGTTTTCAGAATTCCGTCCTCACACTCCTGGCCCACAAACCCTCCCTACTGGGAATTCTGGGGCCACAATGAAGCACTCTGCCTGCCTCCCAGGAGAAAAACATTGTCTATGGTGCTGCCCAGAAACGCCAAATGAGGATCAAACTGCTTGGCCCTCAGCAATACCCCATTTGCACAGGCTATCTTAAACACTGACGTTTTGTCGCACATAACCTGAGCCCAGACCTTCCAACAGACACTGACACAGCTGGTTGCACACCCAGTACATTGTAGCCGCCACTGTCTTGGCCACCATCAATTCCCAACCTGGGTTGTCAGTCATCGGAACCTAGACCTTATCTCCAATCCCTGCACAGGGGCGAACTAGAAGCTAAAGTTAGAAATCTCCTTCCCCATGGCAATAAACCTTGCTGCTGGCAGTGAGTCAAACCTTTATTGTAGGATAAACGGCATGGCCCATGAGGCCACGCCCATGCGTGAGGGCCTTCTTGGGCACAAACACACATTGTGACCCTCAGCGTGAGTACATTATTCAAGTAACGCCTCTCAGTGACTGGACCAAGAGCCCGCATATGTGGCATGCCTTACCCATAGGCACCCAGCCCTACTAGATGGCGGGTATTAGAGTTGAGGGATCCCACTTCTGTGCTCTAGAATTCCTATACTGAGGGGTCACATATGGCAGAATACAGTACTCTTCCCTTCCCACAGAATGAATCCAAGCACTTTGTAACTTGGACCACCCCCCGAGAGGAAGGCTCTTCCTGGTCCCCTGAAGCAACCCCTACTTGAATAGCCATTTTGAACGCAACATCCAGATAACAAAAGCCTAAGCGACTGCCTTCAACTTGCCCTCCTTTGATATTGAGAGTATCTCCCCTCGTGGACTAGAGATCAGGCTTGCCATTACCTTGGCCCCTACCTGAGCCAAGTTTGTTTTTACAGATATCTGTCCCCACAGCCCTGGCAAACACAGCTTCTAAGCTGGGTCCTTTGAGCCATACCACAGGACCGTGCCTGCTCTCTCCTGGAAACTGTTTCCATTCCTTTGGCCACACACCTCCAGAATAAGAGAAACCTCAAGGCCCCCGAGGACATCCCACTACTGTAAGCCTCCCTGGACACACAGGGGCATTCTGATGCAAGCTGTGCAGCTACATCCACGAAGGCATGCACACAGATGTCCACAGAGTCAGAAGGTTGAGCCGGACAGGCCCTTAGGCCCTAATCTCAACTCTTGCTTTGGTTTCCAGGTGTCACTCCTCAGAGGCTTTGGTTCGAGGAACAGCATATGGGGATTTTCTGAGGCACTGAACAGAACACCTCTCTTCTCCACATGGAAAGCTTCTTTGTTGGAGCTGTGTCAAACACCTCAGGTTGGAAAATCCTGCAGAGACCCTTAGCCACCTCCACATTCCTAGGTCATCCAGGCCACCTACCCACAGTAGGACTCATATTCAGGAGAGTCCATTTCCACTCACCTCTCTGGGTAGCTCACCCAAGAGCCCGCAGATTGAGCCTGCCTTGTCCTGACTAAAGAGTGGGAATATGAGGTGGCGTTCCCAGGCATCCATGCTTAGACACCTGCTCTCGAGTCTTTCCGTATGGGGCCTCCTGGAACCATCCAATAGGACTCGACTGTAGTGCAGAAGGAAACCTTGAGGTTTGAAGTAGTTCACAAATCCCATCGTAGGGATACCTGCCGGGCCTCATGAAGCCCCCCACATCCTTCAGGGAGAAGCCATCATGGACAAAAACTCTAGCTTGAGCACGTCTCATAGTAGACATGACCGCAATGCAGGAGATCTTGATTCAGCCTCTGCAGAGTGGCCTTCCGTGCCCTCGGTCCCAAACCTCACGCTAGCTTGTGTTTTCAGACTTCCTTCCTCACACTCATGGCAAACCATCCCTCCAGAGTAGGAATTGCAGAACCACAAGCCAGCCCAGTGACTGCCCACCGCTAGAAAACGTTTCCTTGTGGGGCTCTCCATAAAACCCAGATGAGGATCAACCTGCTCTTGCCTCGACGGCACTCAGATTTGATAGGCTGCTCTGGGCACTAATGCTCTGCCTTTCACAGCCTGATGCTAGACGTCCAGACAGGCAAGGAGACAGCTGGCCACACACCTAGCACTTCTGACACGCCATGGTCTTATGCCGTTATCTCTTCCGAACCTTGGTTTTCAGATATCTAAACCCAGATATTATATTAATTCCCCACACAGTTGGGCATCTGAAGCACAAATCAGAACTCCTTCTTCCCCATGGCTGTAAAGCTTGCTCTTGGCATGGAGTCACACCTTCAGGGTGGGAGAAACCTTCATGGCCCCTGATGCCACGCCCAAACTTGAGTGCTGCTTGGGCACAAATTCACACTGTGACCCTCAGCATGAGCCCCATGTCAAAGAAAGGCCTGTCAGGACCTTGACCAAGAGCCCGCATATGGGGCGTGCCAAGCCTCTATACACCCAATCCTCACCAGTGTTTGAGTTTTCCAGTCGCCCCCCCGTACCTGGGGCTCTGCTCTGGAATCACTTTCTTGGAGAGACACATGAGCCAGACAACAGGACTCCACCCTTCCCACAAATGACCCCAAACTCCTGTTAGCTGGGACAAATCCCCAGAGAGGGATACTCGTCCACAGTCCCTGAGGCCACCCCCTACAATCCACGGCTATCCTGGACGCATCCAGAGACAAAAGCCTGAAGGAATCTCGCCCTTGATACACAAGCCAAGGAGCTCACTCTCTATCTGTACATCCGGCCTGCCATACCCTCGGCGCCACTCATAACCTGAGTTTGTGTTTTCAGACTTCTGTGCCCACAGCCTGAACCCACACACCCTCCAGGCTAGGGCATCTGGAGCCACAGCGAAAGATTGTGCCTGCCCTCTCCAAGGAAAGTGTGCCCAATCCATTGACCACAACCCTACAGGTTAGGGAAAAGCTCCAAGGCCCCTGAGGCCATCCTTATATTGCAGGCTGCCCTGGACTAAAAGGGGCACTCTGACACCAGCTGAGCCATCATCACCACTTAGACTCTCAGACAGTGTCCCCAGAGACAGAAGATTGAAATGGACAGGCCCCCAGGCACTAATCTGAAACTTAGCTTTAATTTTCATGTGTTTGTCCTCAGAGGACTGGTTTCGTATACCAGCATATAAGGTTTTTCTGAGGCTCCAAACCAAACATTTCTCGTCTCCACATGGAGTGCTTTCTTACTGGATCTGTATCAAACCCTTCTGGTCGGAGAATTCCGCAGGGCCACAGTACAACCATCACATTCCAAGGTCTCCATGGACAGAAACCCACATTATGACGCATCCTCAGGAGAGGCCATTTCAACTCAGCCCGCTGGTTAGCTTGCCCCAGAGCCAGCAGATCAAACATATCTTGTCGTTAATGGCCAATGGGAATGCGAGGCATGCTGTTCAGGGATCCATCCTTTGAACCCTCCTCTTCAGTCCTTCCGTATGGTATGTACTGGAGCCATCCAACAGGACTCGACTGTCTCGCAGAAGGAAACCTTGTGGTTTGTGGCAACCTCCAAACTCAGCGTGGGAAAACTTCGTTGGCCTCATGAGGCACCTGATTCATGAAGGTGCCATCAAGGGCACAATCCAACCTCAGCCAATGTCTGATCCTCAGCCTGACTTCAGATGCATGAGATTTCCTTTCAGCCTTTGCAGAGTGGGCCTGCTCCCAACCTCACCCTATCTTTTGTTTTCAGACTCTACCCTAGCACTCCTGGCCCAAAAGCCCTCATGATTGGGAATTCTGGTTCCAGAACGAAGCACTCTGCCTGCCCCCCAAAGAAAAACATTGTCTATGGCATTGCTCAGAAACTCCAAATGAAAATCAACCTGCTCAGCCCTCGGCAACACCCCAATTGCATAGGCTACCCTAAACACTTTGCTCTGTCTTACATAGCCTGAGCCCAGACCTTGTGAGAGACATGAGACAGTTGGCTTCACACCCAGCACATCGAACCTGCCATGGGTTAGGCCATTTCATCCATTCACATTGACCTGGGTGTCTTCCTGGAGGTATATTCTGAGGCTGTGTCAGACTATGCATTTTTTCTGGAGCTTCCTATGGAATTGGGGTAGTATTAGGGGCCTTGCAATTTTCTCTTAATCTGGTGGGTTGGGAAACTGAGACAGGCTGACATTCCTTGGGAGAGCTGGCCCAGTGCTGTTGTGTGTTCCTGGAGGCCCCATCCTGGAGGGCATATGGGTCAGGACTCTGGGTCCAAAGTCTTCAGACACAAACTCGGGTAAGAGTTAAGCTCGAGGTGATGGCAGACCCAATCTGCAGACCCTGAGCGAAGCATCTCCAGATATGAAATTCGGACGGCTGTGAGGCAGGAGCACAGTCTTTTCTGTCTGACTTGTTTGTCAATGATGGCCACGAAATGGAGGGGTGGCCTCATGGGTCCATGTGAGATTCCACCTCTGTGGGAATTCTGCTCGGCACCCAAGAGTTTGGTGTATTTCCGGGGGATGGGAGGAGCGCAGTTTTCTGAGTCAGGGATCCCGTCCAAACAGCCATTTCAGAGATGGGTCCTGGGTTCTGGAGCCTGGATCACCGCAACAAGGCTTAGGATTTGGGCCTAGGGTCCTGCTCTATGTTTTCCTGGTACAGCTCCCGAGTGTTCTTGTTGGAAATGGGTCTCATTCTGAGGGTTACAATGCCTGTTTTTGCCCAGATGCCCATGCTGAGTGGGTGTGACCTCATGGGCTATGCACTTGGCTCCCACTCTGAGGGTTGGACTGCCATCTCAACATTCAGTTTTCCTGCCATGGGGAAGGAGGGGTACTTTTTTATGCTTCAGGTTCCCCCATGGGCAGGAATTTGAGCTAAGTTCTGGGACAGGTGCCTGAATACCCAGTTCGCTTTGAGATGAGGTCCTCGGGCCAAGGCAGGACCCACCTGCAGAAAATGAGGCCTGCTTTCTGGGTGGCTGTCAGGAGCTCGGGCTCGAGCTGTGTCAGACAGAACATTCGTGGAGAGTTCGGCCTATGATATTGGGGTGCTTTTGAGAGCTGTGCAACTGGATCCTCATGGGAGATTTTTGCACAGACCCTTTCTTCACTTCTTCTATCTGGTGAGCAGGCAGATGGCTGCATTACGGCTCCAGAATATCCAAGTTGGAGGGTTTGCAGGCGAGGAGTGTGAGGACAGAAATATGAAAACATAAGCTACGGTTACGCTCAGTGCCGAGCACATGTCTATTCCAATGTACAGCAGTTGTTTCGAGATCTCCAGCACCTGGGCGAGGGGCAGATGTCTGCTTATGCTGGAGTTTGTATCCATGATGGCCAACAAATGGTGGGGAGGCCTCAAGAATTCTTGGAGGTTTTTCCAAGCTGGAGCTTGTGAGCTGCTCCAAACATCAAGGTGTCCTACTAAGGGACAACAGAAGTCTTCTTACAGGGCTCCAGGGTCCCCCATATGGAAGATTCGATAACAATGCTCTCTGAATGGAGGCCTGGGAAGCCAATCTCGTGTTACCATTGCAGCTGAGGAACAGGGTAAGCTTGAACCAATGACACTGATTCCAAGTTCCAAGTGATTTGCGTTGATGGAAGTTCTCAGTCTAACAGGTCCCAATGCTGCTTGGTGTCCAGGGAGACCTTAGAATGTGGTGGCGGCTCTCTGACCATTGAGGATTCTCTATCCTTAGGATTAGACCCAGTACCCAGGAGCCAGGTTTCCTTCTTGGGACAGGAGGTGTGCTCTTGTATGGCTCACGGACCACAGGTTGGACCATATGCTTGAATTTCCAGAACAGACCTCTAGGGAGAGAGACCACAAAACATAAGCTAGGGTTCTGATGAGGTTTTAGGGCCATGGAAGTTTCAATCTTCGGACTAAGTGCCATTGGCCTGCATGTCATCCTGGAGGTAGGTGCTGAAGCTGTGTCAGACTGTGCACTTTTTCCAGAGTGGCCTATGAAATTGGGGTGCAGTCAGGGGCCTTGCAGTTTTCTCCTAATCTGGACATTTTGGGAAACTGAGATGGGCAGGGTTTCCTCAGGAGAGCATGGCCAGTGATGTCATGTGTTTCTCGAGGCCCCATCCTGGAGGTCATGTGTGTCAGGACTTTGGGACCAAAGACTTTAGACACAACCTCAGATAAGAGATAGGAGTGAGGTGATGGCAGTCCGAATCTGAAGACCCTGAGGGAAGCTCCTCGGGATTTGAAATTCAGGTGGCTGGGAGGGAGGAGCACAGGCTTTTCTGTCTGGATTGTGTGTCTAGGATGGCCACTAAATAGAGGGGTGACCTCATGTGTCCATGGGATATTCTTCCACTCTGGTGATTCTGCTTGGCACCCAAGAGTTTGATTTCTTTCTGGGGAAGAGGAAAAGACTGTATTCCATCTCTGGGATCCTGTCCAAACAGGGATTCCAGAGATGGTTTCTGGGTCCAGACACTGGGAAAACTTAACCAAAGCTTCGATTTGGGTTCCTGGTCCAGATCCCAAGGGGGATCTTTGGAAAGGGGTCTCATTCTGAGGGTCACAATGCCTGTTTGTGCCCAGCTGCCCATCCTGTGTAGGCGTGGTCTCATGGACCATGCACCTGGTTCCCACTCAGGGTTGTACAGCCATCTCAACATTCAGTTTTCTGGCCATGGGGAAGGAGGAGCACTCTTTTGTGCTTCCGAGTCCCCTATGGGCAGGAATTTGAGCTAAGTCTGGGACAGGTACCTGAATATCCAGGTTGCTTCAAGATGATGGCCTAGGGCCAAGGTTGGACCCACCTGGAGGATATGGGGCCCACTATCTGGGTGGCTGACAGGAGGTCGGGGATCAGGCGGTGTCAGACAGACAATTTATGCAGAGGTCGGTCTATTATATTGGGGTGCCATTGAGGGCCGTGCAGGAGGATCCTCATGTGAGTTTCTGCGAAGACCCATAGGGCACTTCTTCTTTCTGGTGGGCAGGCAGAAAGCTGCAATGTGGCTTCAGAATTCCCAATATGGAGGGCTTGTAGGCGAGGAGTGTGAAGACAGAAGTCTGAAAACACAAGCCACGGATAAGCTCAGTGCTGACCACAGGACCATTCCATTGTGCAGTGGTTGTTTCGAGATTTCCAGCACCTGAGTATGGGCGAGGGTTAGATGTCTGCTCACGCTGGGTTTGCATCCATGATGGTCAACGAATTGTGGGGTGGCCTCAAGAATTCTTGGAGATTTTCCCAACAGGACCTTGTGAGCTGCTCCAAACAGCAAGGTGTCCTACTGTGGGACAGGGGAAGTCCGCTTACAAGGCTCCAGTGTCCCCCATATAGAAAGATTCGACAGCAGAGGTCTCTGAATGGAGGCCTGGGAAGTCTTCCTTGAATGACCATTGCAGATGAGGAACATTGCAGGCTTGATCTGCTGGTTTTTGTTCAAATTTCCAAGTGATCTAAGTTGACGGATGTTCTCAGTCTAATGAGTCACAATGCTGCTTGGTGTCCAGGGAGACCTTAGAATGTGGTGGTGAGGGTGCCTGGGTGGCTCAATGGGCTAAGCCGCTGCCTTCGGCTCAGGTCATGATCTCAGGGTCCTGGGATTGAGTCCCGCATCAGGCTCTCTGCTCAGCAGGGAGCCTGCTTCTTCCTCTCTCTCTCTCTGCCTTCCTCTATGCCTACTTGTGATCTCTCTCTGTCCAATAAATAAATAAAATCTATATAAAAAAAAGAATGTGGTTGTGGGTCTGTGGCCATGCAGGATTCTCCTACCTGAGGGTTAGACCCAGTTCCCAGGAGCCAGGTTCCCTTCTCGGGACAGGAGGGGTTCTCTTGTATGGCTCAGGGACCACATGTCGGATCATATGTTGGATTTCAAGACCAGGCCTCTGGGCACAGAGGCCTGAATATCTAGGCTAGGGTTCTTATGAGGTTGTAGAGGCATGTCATCCTCAACCTTCGGACTTAGGGACTTTGACCTGTGAGTCTTCCTGGAGGTAGATGCTCAGGCTGTGTCAGACTGTGCATTTTTTCCAGAATGGCCTATGAAATTGGGGTGGGCTCAGGGGCCTTGCAGGCTTTTCCTAATCTGGAGGGTTTGTGCAACTGAGACGGCAGAATTTCATCCAGAGATCAGGCCCAGTGATGTAGTGTGGTTCTGTCAGCCCCATCCTGCAGGGAATGTGGTTAAGGGCTCTGGGACCAAAGTCTTCAGACACAAAATTGTGTATCAATTAGGAGGGAGGTGATGGCAGCCCCGATCTGCAGACGCTGAGGGCAGCTCCTCAGGATTTGAAATTCGTGTGGCTGGGAGGCAGGAGCAAAGGCTTTTCTGTCTGGATTGTGTCTAGGATGGCCTTGGAATGGTGGGGTGTCCTCATGTGTCCATGGAATATTCTACCTCTCTGGGGATTCTGCCCAGCACCCAAGAGTTTGGTGTCTCACTGGGAAGGAGAGAGCGTGGTTTACTGTTTCAGGGTTCCCGTCAACACAGGGATTCCAGAGATGGGTTATAGGTCCCTGTGCCTGGATAACCCTACAAAGGCTTAGTATTTGGGCCTAGAGGCTTGACTGCCTGGCTCTGTGGGGCTTTGGTTCAGCTCCCATGGGGACTTGTTGGAAATGTGTCTCAGGGTAAGGGTCACAATGCCTGTTTGTGCCCAGATGCCCATCCTGAGTGGGCATTGGCTCTTGTTCCATGCACCTGGATCCCAATATGAGGGTTGGACCACCATATCAACATTTAATTTTCCTTATATGAGGAAGGAGGAGTACTCTTTTGTGCTTCAGATTCCCCCATGCACAGTAATTTGAGCTATGTTCTGGGACTGGTACGTGAATAACCAGGTTGGTTTGAGATGAAGGACTCAGGTCAAGGCAGGTCACACCTGCCAGATATGGGTCCCGCTATCTAGGTGGCTACCAGGAGGTCGGGGCTCGAGCTGTGTCAGACAGAGCATTAGTTCACAAGGTGGCCTATGATATTGTGGTGCTATAGAGGGCTGTGCTGGTGGAACCTTATATAGAGTTTCACGCAGACCCATAGGGCACCTCTTTTTTCTGGTGGGCAGGCAGAAGGCTGCATTGTGGCTCCCAAATTCCCAATATGGGGGACTTGAAGGCGAGGAGTGTGAGAACAGAAGGCATCAAACACAATCTATGCTTAATCTCAGTGCCGAGAACATGGCCGTTCCAATGTGCAGTGGTTTTTTCGAGATCTCCAGCATCTGAGTACAGGCGAGGGTCAGATGTCTGCTCATGATAGAGTTTGTATCTATCGTGGCCAACAAATGAAATATACAGCACCTGAGTAAAGGTGGATTTCAGATGTTTACGCACACTGGAGTTTGTGTCTCTGATGACCGAGAAATGGAGGAGTGGCATCAAGAGGCTGATGCATGTGAGATGCTCCAAACAGCAAGGTTGTTTTTTCTACTGGACAGTTAGAGTCTGGTATGTTTTCTGCAGGGCCCCCCATGTGAAAAGTATGGGTAGCAGAGCCCTTCCACATGGATGCCTGGAAAGCACACCTCCATTGACCAATGCAGCTGAGGAACATGCAGGTTCTTTATGGTGCTTCTGGGGCGAAGCACCAAGGTCTTGAGTTGACATGGAATCTCTTGAAGATGGGTTACAATGCTGTTTTTTTTTTACCAGGTAGATCTTAGAATGTGTTGGTGGCTAAGGTGCCTGCAGGATTCTCCTACCCTGAGGGTTTAACACAGGTCGAAGAGCACGGTTACCTTCTGGGGACAGGAGATGTAGTGTTTTGTGGCTCAGGGACCACATGCCGTATCATAAGTTCCTATTCAAGAACAGGCCTCTGAAGACAGATGCCCGACAACCTAATCTAGGGTTCCAATGAGTACCAGGGGCATGAGAGGTTCAATCTTCAGACTTAGGACAGTTGACTTGGGTGTCTGCCAGGATGTAGGTGATCAGGGAGTTTCAGACTGCGCGCTTATGTCCAGAGTAACCTCCAATATTGGGGTGGCCACAGGGGCCTTGAATGTTTCAACCAACTCTGGAGGGTTTGGTTAACTGACATGCACAATTTCCATGGGGATGGCAAGCACAGTCCTGTGGTGTGGCTCCAGAGACTCCACCCTGGAGGGCATGTGAGCCATGGTTCTGGGAGGGAAGTCTGCAAACACAAACTCGGGTTAGGTTTAGTGGCTAGGTTATCGCAGGGCAATGTGTAGACCTGGAAGGCTACTCGTCAGGAACAGTAACTGGAATGACCCGAAGGCGGAAGCACAGGCTTTTATATCTGGATTGTGTGTCTAGGGTGACCTCAGAATGCAGCTGTGGCCTCATGGGTCCATGGGAGACTTTTCCTCTAAGGATACTGGCGGCTCCCAATATTTTGATGACTTTTTGGGATGGGAAGACTGCTATTTTCGATCTTAGGTGTGCCCCAAAACAGGGATTCCAGAGATGGGCTCTGGGTCTAGGCGCCTGGAAAATCCCACCAAAGGTTGGGATTTGGGCTTATGGGCAGACCAGGCCTGCAATGCAGGATCTTGGTGGTGCAACTGAGAGGGCTTGTTTGGAAGCATGCTCAGGCTGAGCATTACAATGCCTGTTTGTGCCCAGGGTGGCCCTCAGGAGTGGGCGTGGTCCCATTGTCCATTTTCTGGCTCCCACACTGAGGGATGGACACACATTCCAATGGACAGGTTTCCAGCCATGGGGAAGGAGGAAATATCTATTGTGCTTCATGTTCCCCCATAGGCAGGGATTACAGCAAAGGTCTGGGGACAGATGCCTGAATACCAAGGATGCATAGAGATGACAGATTTGGGCCATGGACGTTCTCACATGCTGGATATGGGCCCCGCTCTCTGGGTGGCTGACACGAGGTCTGGGCTCAGGCTGTGTCAGACACAGCACTAGTGGCCAGAGAAGTCTATATATTGGGGTTCTCTCCAGGGCCGAGTAAATTGATCCTCATGTAGGGTTTCTGGCCAGACTCACGAAGCACTCCTTTCTGTGGGGCAGGCAGAATGCTGCCTTATGGATCCAGAATTCCCTATCAAGAGGGTTTGGGGACAAATAGGGTGAGAATGCAATTGTAAACACCAGCTATGCTCAAATTGAGTGCCAAGCGGAAGTCAGTTTCAATGTGCAGCAGCTTATACGAAATATCCAGCACCTGAGTAAGGGCAGATGTCAGATATTTGCTCACACTGGAGTTTGTGTCTAGGATGACGACTAATGGAGGGGTGGCTTCAGGAGGCAATGGAGGATTACCCACGCTTAGGATTGTGAGATGCTCCAAACAACAAGGTTTCCTTCTAATGGACAGGAGGAGTCTGGTTTTTTTTTCCTCCAGGGTCCCTCAAGTGGAAGTTTGCGTAGCAGAGCCCTCCCGCATGGATGACTGGAAAGCACACGTCCAATGACCATTGCAGCTGAGGAACATGACAGGTTCGTTTTGGTGGTTCTGGTGCCAAGTACCAAGGCCTTGAGTTGACTTGGAATCTCTTACAGATGTGTCCCAAAACTGGTTTGTTACAAGGGAGTTCTTAGAATGTATTGGTGGCTAAGGGCCACGCTGAGGGTTTGGCACAGGTCGATGTGCACAGTTTCCATCTTGGGAGAGGAGATGTTCTGTTTTGTGGCTCAGGGTACATATGTTGTATCCTGACTTGGTATTCAAGAACAGGCCTCTGAGGATTGATGCTTGCAACCGAATCTAGGGATCCAATGATGTCCTTGGTGCCCATCAGGTTCAATTTTCTGACTAAGGACCATTGATATGGTTGTCTGACTGGATGTAGGTGATCAGGGTGTTTCAGACTGTGCATTTGCATCCAGAGCCACTTCCAATATTGGGGTGGGCTCAGGGACCTTGCAGGTTTCTCCTAACTTGGAGGCTTTGGGGAACTGTGATGGGCACAGTTTCCTTGGGGATGGCAGGCCCAGTCCTGTGGTAAGGCTTCAGAGACCACCTCCTTGAGGATATGAGAGCCATGGTTTTGGGAGGGAAGTCTGCAAACACAAATTTGGGTCAGGGATAGTGGCAAGGTGATCGCAGGTCCAATGCATAGACCTAGAAGGCATCACGTCAGGAACTGTAATTAGGGTGACTGAAAGCTGGTAGCACAGGCATTTCTATCTGGATTGTGTGTCCAGGATGGGCTCTGAATGTAGACGTGGTCTCATGGTTCAATGGGAGACTTTTCCTCTCTAAGGATCCTGGTGGATCTCCATAGATTGGTGGTTTTTCAGAGAAGAAAAGAGTGCTCTTTTCCATCTTAGGGGTGCCCCAAAACAGGGAAGAATGCTGTTTTCCAACTTAGGCTTATGCCAAAACAGAGATTCCAGAGACGGCCTCTGGGTCTGGGTGCCCGGATATCCCACCAAGTGTTAGGATTTGGGCCTAGGGGCATTCCAGGCCTGCAATGCAGGATCCTAATGGTGTAACAGAGAGGGCTTGTTTGAAAGCATGCTCAGGCTGAGGGTCATCATGCCTCTTTGTGCCCAGGGGGGCCCTCAGGAGAGGGCGTAGTCTCATTGGCCGTATAGCTGGATCCCACTTTGAGGGTTGGACACCTATTGCAACAGCCAGGATTCCTGCAATGGAAAGAGGAGTTCTCTATTGTGCTTCAGGTTCCCCCATTGGCAGGGTTACAGGAAAGGTCTGTGGAAAGTTGCCTTAATACCAAGGATGTGTACAGATGACAGACTAAGAATTCCCAGGTAACAAAACAGCATTGTTACCCATGTTCATGACATTCCATTTAAAAATAAGCCCTTAGTACTTCGCCCCAGAGCCACCAGAATGAACTTGCCATGTTCCTAAGCTGCAATGGTCAGTGGAGGTGTGGTTTCCAGGCAACCATACGGGGGTGCTCTGCTACACAAACTTTGCAATTGGCGGGGACCCTGGAGACAAAAAAACAGAATGCCTTTGTCCGGTAGAAGGAAACCTTCTGTTTGGAGCATCTCACAAGCCCCAGCGTGGGAAATCCTCCATTTCCTCTTGATGCCACCACTCCATTTGTCAGTCATCATAGACACAAACTCCAGCATGAGCAAACATCTGACATCCGCCCTTACTCAGGTGCTGGATTTCAATTCAATCACTGCACACTGGACCTGCCTTTAGTTTGACTGAATTAAGCCATAGCTTGGGTTTACAATTCCATCCTCAGCCTACTGGTCCACAAGCCCTATTGTGAGGGAATTCTGGAGCTACAACACAATATTCTGCCTTCGCCATAGAAAGAAAAAGGGCCTGGAGAGTCTGCCCAGAAACTCCATATGATGGTCAATCTTCTCGGTGCTAGACGGAACCCTGATTCATAGGCTGCCCTGGGCACTAGTGCTGTGTCTGACATAGCCGGAGCCAGGACCTAGTGTCAGCCACTGAGAGATCAGGGCCCATATCCAGCATGTGAGACCAGCTATGGCCCAAGTCTGTCTTCTCTTCTATTCTTGGTATTCAGGCATCTGTACCCACACCTTTGCTGAAATCCTTGCCATTGGGGGAACCTGAAGCACAATAGAGAACTCCTCCTTCCCCATGGAAGGTATTCTGACAGTTGGGATAGTTGCTCAACCCTCAAAGTGGAAGGCAGCTCCATGGCCAAGGACACCATGTGCACTCATGATGGCTTCTCCGGGCACAAGCAGGCATTGTGACCTCAGCCTGAGCATGCTTTCAACTAAACGCTCTCAATTGCATCTCTGGGACCCCGAATTGCAGGCCTAGTACACACCTAGGCCCAAATCCTAACCTTGGTGGGATATTACAGGGGCCCAGACACAGAGCCCATCTCTGGAATCCCTATTTTGGGGGACCCTTAAGATGGAAAACAGCACTCTTCCCGTCCCCGAGATAGTCACCAAACTCTTGGTAGCCACCAGGATCCTTGAGTGGAAATATCTGCCATAGACCCATGAGAACACACCTGCATTCCGAGGCCATCCTGGACATACAATCCAGATACATATCATGTGCTATCACCTTTGAGTCATCGGATTTACAGTTCCTGACGAGCTACCTTCCAGGTCTATGCATTGGGCCTGCAATCACCTTGCCATTAACCTAAACTGAGTTTGTGTTTGCAGACTTCCCTCCTAAAACCATGGCTCACATGACCTCCAGGTTCTGGCATCTGAAGCCACACCACAAGACTGTGCCTGAGATCCTCAAGGAAACTGTGCCCATCACTTTTGCCCGATACCTTTAGATTAGGAGAAACCTGCAAGGCCCCTGAGCGCAGCCAAATAATGGAGGCCGCTCTGGGCACAAATGCACAGTCTGAGACACCCTGATCACCTCCATACAGGCAGACACCCAAGTCAATGGTCCTGAGTCAGAAGATTGAACCTGACATGCCCCAAGGACTTCATTGGCACACTAGATTAGGTTTACAGGTATCTGTCGTCAGAGGCCTGCTCTGGAATATCAACTTATGATAAAATATATAGTCCCTGAGCCACAGAACAGAATATGTCCTCCTCAAAAAGGAAGCCATGCTCCTGGAATTGTGTCATACCCTAAGGGTATTTGGATCCTGAATGGCCCCTTAGCAACCAGCACATTCTATGATATTCCTGGTAACAAACCATCATTGTGCCCCATCTTCATGAGACTCCATGTCAACTCAAGGTCTCGATATATTGCCCCAGAGCCACCAGAATGCACCTGCCATGTTCCTCAGCTGCAATGGTCAATGGAGGGGTGATTTCCAGGCATCCCTGTGGGGTTCTCTGATACAAAAATTTCCACATGGAGAAACCAGAGAAAACAAACCAGACTTCTCCTGTCTGGTAGAAAGAAACTTTGCTATTTGGAGCATCTCACAAGCCCCAGCATGGGAAATCCTCCATGGCCTCTTGACGCCACCCTTCCATTTGTGGGTAATCACAGACACAAACTCCAGTGTGAGCAAACATCTGACATCCACCCTTACTCAGGTGCTGGATATTCGAAACGGCAGCTGCACACTGGAACTGCCTTTTGCTTTTCACTGAACTTAACCATAGCTTTGTATTACTATTCTATCCTCACCACACTGGTCCACAATATCTCTTGATAGGGAATTCTGGAGCCACAACGCAGTATTCTGCCTTCCACATAGAAAGAAGAAGGACCTGTTGAGTCTGCCCAGAAACTGCACATGAGGATCAATCTACTCAGATCACGAGGCAACCCTGATTAATAGATTTCCCTGACCACTAGTGCTATGTCTGACAGAGTCTAAGCCCCGACCTCGTGTCAGCCACCCAGAGGTGAGGGCCCATATTTAGCATGAGAGATCGGCCATGGCCCTGGGCCATCATCTGTACCCATCCTTGGTATCCAGTCATCTGTCCCCCAAACTTTGCTGGAATTCCTGCCAATGGCGAACCTGAAACACAATAGAGAACACCTCCTTCCCCATGGCAGGAATATTGGCTGTTGGGATGGTTGTCCAACCCTCAGCGTGGGAGCCAGCTGCATGGCCAAGGAGACCATGCCCACTCCTGAGGGCCGACATGGGCACAGGCAGGCATGGTGATCCTCAGCCTGAGCATGTTTTCAAACAAACACTCTCAGTTGCTCCTCCAGTACCAGCATTGCAGGCCTGGTATGCCCCTAGGCCCAAATCTTAACCCTTGGTGGGATTTTCCAGGTGCCCAGACCCAGAGTCCGTCTCAGAATCCCTGTTTGGGGCACCCTTAGGATGGAAAACAGCACTCTTCCCTTCCCTGAGAAAGGCACCAAACTATTGGGAGCCGCCAGGATCCTTAGAGAGAAAAAATCTCCCATGGACCCATGAAAACAAACCTGCATTCCGAGGCCATCCTGTCCACACAATCCAGAGAGAAAAGTCTTTGCTACCGCCTTCGAGTCATCCTATTTACATTTCCTGACGAGCTGCCCTCCATGTCTATGAATTGGGCCTGTGATCATCTCGACACTAACCCTAACCCCAGTTTGTGTTTGCCGACTTCTCTCCCAAAACCATGGCTTACATGCCCACCAAGATGTGGTCCCTCAAGCCACATCACAGGAAAGTTCCTGCCATCCCCAAGAAAACTGTGCCCATCAGGTTGTCCAAACCCTCCAGATTAGGAGAAACCTGCCAGGCCCCTGAACCCACCCCAATATTGGAGGTTGCTCTGGATGCAAACGTGCAGTCTGAAACACCCTGAGCACCTCCATCGAGGCAGAAAGCCAAGTCAATGGTTCTGAGTCAGATTATTGAACCTGACATGCCCCCAGGACTTCACTGGAACCCTAGATTGGGTCTTCAGACATCTGTTCTCAGAGTCCTGTTCTGGAATACCAAGTTGTGATACAACATGTGGTCCCTGATTCCCACAACAGAACATCTCCTGTCTCCAGAAGGAAAATGTGCTCTTGGATCTATGTCCAACTTTCAGGGTAGATGGATCCTGCATGACCCATTAGCCCCAGCACCTTCTATGATCTCCCTGGTAACAAACCAGCATTGTGACCCAACTTCTGAGACTTGATGCCAACTCAAGGTGTTGGTACTTTGCCCAAGAGCCATGAAACGAATCTGCCATGTTCCTCAGGTACAAAGGTCAATGGACGTGTGCTTTCTAGGCATCCAAGAGGTAGTTCTCTGCTACACAAAAATTCCACATAGGGAACCCTAGAGCAAACAAATAAGACTGCTCCTGTCAGGTTGAAGGAAACCTTGGTTGTTTGGAGCATCTCACAAGCCCCAGCCTGGGAAGTCCTCCACATTCTCTTGATGCCAACCCTCCATTTGTTAGTCATCATAGACACAAATTCCAGCATGAGCAAACATCTGACATCTGCTCTTACTCAGGTGCTGGATATTCGAATCAGTCGCGCACACTGGAAATACCTTTCACTTGACACTGTATTCTTGCATAGTTTGGGTTTACAATTCCATCCTCACCCTACTGGACTGCACGTCCTCTTGAGAGGGAATTAGGGAGACAAAACGCAACATTCTGCCTTCCCCATAGAAAGAAGAAGGGCCTGGTGAGTCTGCCCAGAAACTCCCCATGAAGATCAATCTACTTGGCCCTCGAGGGAACCCCGATTTATACTTTGCGCTGGCCACTAGCACTGTGTCTGAGAGAGCCTGAGCCCCAACCTCGTGTCAGCCACCCAGAGTGTGGGGCCCTTATCCAGCATGTGGGACTGGCCATGGCCCAGTCATCTCTACCCATCCTTGGTATTCCGGCAACTATCCCAGACCTTTGCTGGAATCCCTACCAGTGGGGGAACCTGAAGCACAATTGAGAACTCCTCCTTCCCCATGGCAGGAAGCCTGGCTGTTGCTATGGGTGCCCAACCCTCAGAATTAGAACCAGGTGCATGGCCAATGAGACAACGCCCAATCATAAGGGCCGCCTGGGCCAAAGCAGGCATTGTGTCCCTCAACCTTAGCATGCATTCAAACAAATGCTCTCAGTTGTTTCTGCAGGGTCCCGCATCGCAGGCCTGGTATGCCCTTGGGTCAAATCCTAACACTTCGTGGCATTTTCCATGCCAACATAACCAGAGCCCGTCTCTGGAATCTCTGTTTTGAAGCACCCCTATGATAGAAAACAGCACTCTTCCCTCCCCTGAGAAAACTATTAGGAGCTGCCAGGATGCGTAGAGAGGAAAAATCTCCCAGGGCTCCATAAGACCACACCTTCATTCCGAGGCCATCCTGGACACACAATCCAGATACAAGAGACTGTGCTACCACCTTCGAATCACCTGGTTTACAGTTCCAGACGAGCTGCCCTACAGATCTACGCATTGGGCCTGTGATCACCTCGCCATTAACCCTACCCCAAGTTTGTGTTTGCAGACTTCTTTCCCAAAACCATGGCTCACATGCCCTCTATGATGGGTCTCTGTAGCCACACCACAGGAAAGATCCTGCTATCCCCAATGAAACTGTTTCCATCACAATTGCCCAAACCCTCCAGATTAGGAGAGACCTGCAAGTCCCCTGAGCCCAGTCCAATATTGGAGGCCACTCTGGACACAAATGCACAGTGTGCAACACCCTGATCACCTCCATCCAGGAAGACACCCAAGTCAATGGTCCTGAGTCAGAAGATTGGTCCCTGAACCCCACAATAGAATATCTCCTGTCCCCAGATGGAATTCGTGCTCTTCAACTTGTGTCAAGTGTCGGGGTATATGAATTATGCACAGCCCCTTATCCCCCAGCACATTCTAAGACCTCTCTGGTAACAAACAAACAGCATTGTGATCTATCTTCATGAGATTCCATGTCACTTCAAGTCCTTGGTAATTCGCCCCAGAGCCACCAGAATGAACCTGCCATGTTCCTCACCTGATATGGTCAGTGGAGGTGTGCTTTCCAGGCATCCATGTGGGAGTGCTCTTCTACTCATTCTTTCCACATGTGGGACCCTGGAGCAAACTAACCAGACTGCCACTGACCAGTAGAAGGGAACCCTCTGTTTGGAGCATCTCAGAAGCACCAGCAGGAGAAATCCTCCATGGCCCTTGACACAACCCCTCCATTTGTCAGTCATCATAGACAAAAACTCCAGCATGAGAAAACATCAAGCTAGACTTAAGTTTCAGGGCGAGGGCACGGCAGGCAGCCTCTGCAGATCCGAATCAGAATCTCATTCATCTGAAGTCAGGACGAGGATCAGACTTAGGTGCAGGTTGGTGTTTCTGTCCATGATGGCCCCTTCATCAAAGGGGTGGAATCTCGAAGCCATGGAGGTTTTCCCACGTTGGGAGTTGTGGGATGCTCCAAACTGCAAGGATTCCTTCTGCGGGAAAATTGAGAACTGTTGGATGGCTCCAGGACATCCCATATGGAATGACTCCAGAGCCGGGTTCTAAGGATGGATGCCTGAGCAGACTGCCTCTTACACCAATTGTCTCCCTGCCACAAGACAGGTACGATCTGATGGCTATGCAGGAGCAATCGTGGGAGCTGAGTTGAAATGGACTCTCCTGAATATGGGTCTTAATGTGTGTTTGTGTCCATGAGGACGTTGGAATGGGGTGGTGGCCCCAGGGCTCTAAAGGATTCTAACCGGAGATTTTGAAACAACTCGAAAGAGCAAGTTTTCCATGTGGAGACAAGATTTGTTCTAATTGGTGCCTCAGAAAACCCACATATGCTGGTATTAGAACAAGGCCTCTGAGGAGAGATACATAGAAACCACAGCAATGCATCCAATTAGGTCCTAGGAGCCTCTCTGGTTCAATCTTCTTCTCTGTCGACATCTGTCTATTTTATGAAATGGAGGTAGTTGCTCAGCTGGTATCAGACCGCTCCTGTTTGTCCGGGCGGCCTACACTATAGGGATGGCCTCGGGGACTTTGGAGGTTTCTCCTAAATTGTATGATTATGGACAATGGAATGGGCAGAATTCCTGTGGAGTGGGCAGGCACAGACCTGATATGTGGCTCCAAGGGCCCAGCCTTGAGGGTGTGTGGGCAAGGACTGTGGGGACAGATGTCTGAAAACACAAACTCAGCTTAGGTTTGGGGACGTAGGTATGGCAGGCCCGATTTACAGACTATGAGGAGAACTTTTTGGGATCTGAATAAAGGGTGAAAGTGTGACACTTGTCAGGATTTTGCCCCTGGATTTGGTGTCAATGATGGCCGTGGAATGTCGAGGAGTCCTCATGGGCCATGGAAGAGTCTTTCTCTCTGTGGATTTGGCCAGATCCCTATTGTTTTGGGTTATTCTGTGGGATTCAGTTATGTAACTAAGGTGTCCCACCAAAAGAGGGATTCCAGAGCAGAGCCCTGGACAACATGAAATCTAACTAAAAATACGGGCCTAGGGGCATGGCAAGCCCAATATGCCTTCTAATGGTCCAGCCACTGAGAGGCCTTCATTGAGGACAGAACTCATGCTGAGGGTCACAATGCGTGTTTATGCCCTCGTGGTACTCAAGCATGGGTGGGGACTCATGGTGCATGCTTGTTTCTCCTACACTGAATGATAGTCAACATGTCAACCACATGAGTTCTTGCCATGGGGAAGTATTAATTCTGATTTCTGCATGTCATTCACCCCTGGGTAGTGATTGGAGATAAGGTCTAGGTTGTGAAGTCTGAAAACCGAGGTTGGGAAGAGATGACGACCTAAGGCCATGTCGGGTCCGATATGCTCAGCGTGGAGCCAGCTGTCTGGGTGTTGGTCGGGAGGTCCAAGCTTGGGCTGTGTCAGACAGGGCCTTAGTGCCCAGGGTAGATTGTATAATTGGGGTACAACTGAGTGCCGTGCAGGTTGATCTTTATTTGGCATTTCTGGGTAGCCCCAAGGGCAATGTTTTTCTTCTGGAGGACAGGCAGAGTGCTGCATTGTGGCTCCGGAATTTCCAAAGTGGATGCCTTGTGGACGGGGAGTGTGAGGACAGAAGTCTGAGAACACATGTTAGGCATAGCTTCTGGGCAAGGGCACGGCAGGCCCCCTCTGCAGATCTGAATCGGGATATCATGAATCTGAAGTCAGGGCAGGTTCAAACCTAGGCTTAGGTTTGAATTTCTGTCCATTCTGGCCACTTTATGAAGGGGACAGAATCTCCAGTCCATGGAGGTTTACCCACGATGGGAGTTGGGAGATGCTCCAAACAACAAGGATTCCTTCTGATCAACAATTGAGACCTTTTGTATCACTCCAGTACATACCATACAGAATGACACCAGAGCAGGGATCTAAGGATGGATGCATGGGAAGCCCGCCTCACATTGCAGTTGTCTCCTAGCAAATAGACAGGTTTGATATGCTGGCTCTGTCAGAGCAACCAAGGGGGCTGAGTTGAAATGGACTCTCCTGAGGATGGATGCTAATGTGGGTTTGTGTCCATGGAGACCTTGGAATGGGGCGTTGGCGCATGGGCCCTGAAGGATTCTCCTAACCGGAGGTTTTGAGACATCTCCAAAGGACAAGTTTCCCATGTGGAGACGAGATTTGTTCTGATTGGTGCCTCAGGAAACCCCCATATACTGTTATTGGAATATAGGCCTCTGAAGAGAGATAACTGGAAACCAAAGCAATGGCTCCGTTTAGAGCCTAGGGGCCTGTCCGGTTGAATCTTCTTCTCTGTGTACATCCATCTAAGGTATTAGTGGAGTTAGATGCTCAGCTGGTGTCAGATGGCCCTTGTTTGTCCCAGGCGGCCTACACTATTGTGAAGGCCTTGGGGACTTTGGAGGTTTCTCCTAATTTTATGATTATGGACAATGGAATGGGCAGAATTCCCGTGGAGAGGGAAGGCACAGTTTTGATATGTGGCTCCAGGGGCCCCACCCTGTAGGGTGTGTGCACCAGGACTGTGGAGACAGAAGTCTAAAACACAAACTCAGTTTAGGTTTAGGGACGTAGGTATGGCAGGCCCGATCTACAGATCGTGAGGAGAATTCTTCCGGATATGAAGAAAGAGAGATTGTGAGGCACTTGTTCAGGCTTTTGTTTCTGTATTTTGTGACAACGATGGGCGTGGAATGTCGGGGAGGCGTCATGGGCCATGGACGAGTCTTCCGCTCTGTGGATTTGGCCTGATTGCAATTGTTTTGGGTCAAACTGTGGGATGGGAAGAGTCCTTTCAGTTTGTTACCTCAGGTGTCCCACCAAAAGAGGGATTCCAAAGCCGAGCCCTGGGGAGGGGCGACTGGACAACCAGAAATCTGGTTAAAAATTGGGGCCTAGGGGCATGGCAAGCCCAATATGCTGTCTTTTGGTCCAGCCACTGAGAGGCCTTACTTGAGAACTGGGCTCACGTTGAGGGTCACAATGCATGTTTGTGACCGACTTGGTCCTCAAGCATCTGCAGGGCCTCATGGGCCACACTGGTTTCAACTACACTTTACGTTGGACAACATGCCAACCACAAGGTTTCTTGCCATGGGGAAGTTCTGATTCCTGAATCATGTTCAACCCTGGGTGGTGACTGGAGATAAGGTTTAGGTTCTGAAGCCTGAAAACCGAGGTTCGAAAGAGATGAAGGCCTAAGGCCATGGCGAGTCCGATGTGCTCAGTGTGTGGCTAGCTGGGTGGTTGCGAGCCAGGAGGTTCAGTCTCAGGCTGTGCCAGAAAGGGCAGTAGTGCACAGGGCAGCCTGTATAATTGGGGTCCAGTCAAGTGGCATGCAGGTTGATCCTCATTTGGGAAATCTGGGTAGCCCCAGAGGGCAATGTTTTTCTTCCGGAAAGCAGGCAGAGTGCTGCCTTGTAGTTCTGGAATTGCCAAACTGGAGGGCTTGTGGGCCAGGAATGTGAGGATGGAAGTTGAGAACACAAACTAGACTTATGTTTCTGGGCAAGGGCACGGCAGGCACACTCTGCAGAGCTGAATCAAGATGTCCTGCATCTGAAGTCAGGGCGAGGATCAGACGATCGCTCAGGTTGGAGCTTCTGTCCCTGATGGCCCCTTCATGAAGCGCAGGGGGCGGGATCATGAGGCCATGGAGGTTCTCCCACGATGGGAGTTGTGAGATGCTCCAAACAGTGAAGATTCTTCTGCGGGACAATTGAGACATGTTGGTTGGCTCCAGGACTTCCCATACTGCATGATTCTGAGAATGGTTCTAAGTATGGATGGCTGGGAAGCCTGCCTCTCATTCCAATCATCTCCTAGAGACAAGACGGGTTAGATCTGCTGGATCAGGGGGAGCAACTGAGGGGGCTGAGTTGAAATGGACTCTCCTGTGGATGGGTCCTAATGTGGGTGTGTCTCCATGGAGACCTTGGAATGAGGCGCTGGCACCGGGAACCTGAAATGTCCTTCTAACTAGAGGCTTTGAGAGAGCTCCAACATGCAAGTTTCCCATGTGTAGACGAGATTTGTTCTGATGGGTGCCTCTGGAGAAGCCTTCAGCTGGTATTGTAAAACAGGCTTTTGAGGAGACATGCCTGTAAACCAAAGCTATGGATCCCATTATGGCCTGGGGTCCTGTCTGGTCAATCTTCTTCTCTGGGGACATCCATCTATGGTATGAGTGGAGGTAGATGCTCAGCTGGAGTCAGACGGCCCTTTTTTGTCCCGGACAACCTACACCATTGGAATGGCCTCAGGGAATTTGGAGGTTTCTCCTAATTTGTAGGGTTTGGATAATGGAATGGGCAGAATTCCCATGGATTGGTTAGGCACAGTCCTAATGTGTGGTTCCAGGGGCCCAGCCTGGAGGGTGTGTGGCCCAGGACTTTGAGGACAGAACTCAAAAAACACAAACTCAGCTTAGGTTTGGGGACGTAGGTATGGCACGGCCGAACTACAAATCATGAGAAGAACTCTTCAGGATATGAAGAAAGAGCGAGTCTGAGGCGCTTGCTCAGGCTTTTGTCTCTGGATTTTGTATCAGCGATGGCCGTGGAATGTCGGGGAGGCCTCATGGGCCATGGACGAATCTTCCTCTCTGTGGATTTGGACCTATCCCAATTCTTTTTCGTGAATCTGTGGGATGGGAGGACTCCTTTCAGGTTTGTTACCTGAGGTGTCCCACCAAAAGAGGAATTCCAAAGCAGAGCCCTGGGCAAGAGTGAAAGGACAACCCGAACTATGGTTAAAAATTGGGGTCTAGGGGCATGGAAAGCCCAATATGCTGTTTCTTCATGCAGCCACTGAGAGGCCTTGCCTGAGGACCGGGCTCAGGGTGAGGGTCACAATGTGTGTTTGTGACCAATGTGGCCCTCAAGCATGGGCTGGGTCTCATGTGCCACACTGGTTTCAACTACACTGAACGTTGGACAACATGCCAACCACGAGGTTTCTTGCCAAGGGAACGAGTTCGGATTTCTGCAACATTTTCAAACCTGGGCAGTGATTGGAGATAAGGTCTAGGTTCTAAAGCCTGAAAACCGAGGTTGGGTAGAGATGACGACCTAAGGCCATGGCGGGTCCGATGTGCTCAGTGTGCGGCCAGCTGTCTGGGTGGGGCCAGGAGTTCCAGGCTCAGGCTGTTTCAGAATGGGCAATTGTGCCCACTTCAGCCTATATATTTGTTGTACAGCCAAATGGCGTGCAGGTTGATCGTCATTTGGGGTTTCTGGGTAGCCCCAGAGGGCAATGTTCTTCTTCCAGGGAGCAGGCAGAGTGCCACATTGTACTTCTGGATTGCCAAACTGGAGGGCTTGTGGGCCAGTAGTCTGAGGACTGAAGTCTGAGAACACAAGCTAGGCTTAGTTTTTATGGGAGAGGACATGGCAGTCACAATCTACAGACCTGAATCGAGATCTCGTGCATCTGAAGTCAGGGTGAGGATCAGATGATCTTCAGGTTAAACTTTCTGTCCCTGATGGCCCCTTATTGAAGGGGGGGAATCACGAGGCCATGGGGGTTTTCGCACGATGGGATTTGTGAGAAGCTCCAAACTGCAAAGATTCTTCTCCAAGACAATTGAGACCTGTTAGTTGGCGCCAGGCCAAGGATTCCAAGCATGGTTCTGAGGAAGATGGCTGGGTACCCCACCTCGCATTCCAATTTTCTCCTAGCTACAAGAAAGGTTATATCTGCTGGATTTGGGGGAGCAACTGAGGAGGCTGAGTTGAAATGGACTCTCCTGTGGATGTGTCCTAATATGTTTTTGTGTCTATGGAGACCTTGGAATGAAGCGGTGGCACTGGGTCCCTGATGGGTTCTTCTAACAGAGACTTTGACACAGCTCCACCGTGCAAGTTTCCCATGTGTAGATGAGATTTGTTCTGATGGGTGAGTCAAGAAACAGCCATATGCTGGTATTGAAATCCAGGCCTCTGAGGAGACATGTCTGGAAATCATAGCAATGGATCTGATTAGTGCCTAGTGGCCTGTTCATTCCTTTTTTCTTCTGGGGACATCTGATTGATCCTCATTTGGGTATCTGGGTAACCCCAGAGGGCAATGTTTTTCTTCCTGAAGGCTGGAAGAGGGCTGCATTATAGTTATGGTTTGCAAACTGGAGGCTTGTGGGCCAGTAGTCTGAGGACGGAAATCTGAGAACACAAGCTAGGCTTAGGTTTCTGGGTGAGGACAAGGCAGGAACAATCTACAGACCTGAATCAAGATCTCGTGCTTCTGAAGTCAGGGCAAGGATCAGAAGATCGCTCAGGTTGCTGTTTCTGACCCTGATGGCCCCTTCATGAAGGGGCGGGGTCACGAGGTCGTGGGGGTTTTCCCACGATGTTAGTTGTGAGAAGCCCCAAACTGCAAAGATTCTTGTGCAGGACAATTGAGACATGTTGGTTGGCTCCAGGCCAACGATTCCGAGCAGGGTTCTAAGGATGGATGCCTGGGTAGCCCACCTTGCATTCCAATTGTGTCCTAGCAACAATACAGGTTATATCTGCTGGATCTGGGGGAGCAATCTGGATCTGAGTTGAAATGGACTCTCCTGTGGATGGATCCTAATATGTTTTTGTGTCTATGGAGACCTTGGAATGAAGCGGTGGCACTGGGGTCCTGAAGGGTTTTTTCAAACAGAGGTTTTGACACAGCTCCAACGTGCAAGTTTCCCATATGTAGATGAGATTTGTTCTGACGGATGAGTCAGGAAACAGCCATATGCTGGTATTGAAATCCAGGCCTCTGAGGAGAGATGACTGGATACCACAACAATGAATCCGAATAGTGCCAAAGGGCCTGTTCATACCTTTTTACGTCTGGGGACATCAGTCTATGCGTCTGAGTGCATGTAGGTGCTCAGATGGGCTCAGATTGCCCCTGTTTGTCCTGGGAAGCCACCACTATTGGGATGGCCCCAGGGAGTTTGGAGGTTTATCCTATTAGTAGGTTGTGGCCATTGGAATGGGCACATACAATTCCCTTGGAGAGGGCAAGTACAGTCCTCAGGTTTGGCTCCAGGGGCCTGAGCCTGTAGGGTGTGTAGGCAGAGCTGTTTGGACAGTTGTCTGAAAACACAAACGCGGCTTATGTTTCGGGTCATAGGTATGGCAGGATTGATCTACAGACCATGAGGAGAACACTTCGGGATATGAAAAAAGGGCGAGTGTGAGGCTCGTGCTCAAGTTTTTGTCTCTGGATATCGTGTCACTCATGGTCGTGAAATTGCTGGATGACTTCATGGGAAATGGACGAGTCTTACTCTCTGGGGGTTTGGCTCCGTCGCAAGATTTTGGGGTCATTCTGTGGGATGGAAGAAGTCCGTTTTGTTGTTGTTGTTGATTTACTTTGTTTTGTTTTCTAACCTCAGATGTCCCACCAAATGAGGGATTCCAGAGTAGAGCCCTGGGGAGGGCCGACTTGACAACCAGAAATCTGGTTACAAATTTGGGCCTAGGGACATGTCAAGCCCATTATGACATCTAATGTTCGAGCCACTGAGAGGACTTACTAGAGGTCAGGACTCACGCTGAGGTCACAATGCGTGTTTATGCCCACATCGCAAACAAGAATGGGCGGGGCCTCATTTTGAATCCTGGTTTCTCCTACACTGAACGTTGGACAACATGCCAACCATAAGATTTCTTGCCTTGGGTAAGGAAGAGTTCTGATTTCTGCATCACAGGCACCCCTGGGAAGTGATTGGAGATAAGGTCTATGTTCTGAAGCCTGAAAACTGAGGTAGGGAAGAGATGATGACCTAAGGCCATGGCGGGTCTGATGTTCTCAGTGTGTGGTCAGCTGTCTGGGTGTTGTTCAGGAGGTCCGGGCTCAGGTTGTGTCATACAGTGCATTAGTGCCCAGGTTAGACTATATAATTTGGGTACAGTCGAGTGCCATGTAGATTTATCCTCATATAAGTTATCTGGGCAGCTCATTAGGCAAAATTTGTTTTCTAGAGGGCAGGCAGAGTGCTTCATTGTCGGTACGGAATTGACAAACTTGAGGGCTTCGTGTCCAGGAGTGTGAGGACGGAAGTCTGAGAACACAAGCTAGACTTGGGTTTCAGGACGAGGACACGGCAGGGACCACTGTAGATCTGAACCAATATCTCATGCATCTGAAGTCAGGGCGAGGATCAGACGTTGGCTCAGGTTGGAGTTTCTGTGCATGACGGCCCCTTCATGAAGGGAGTGGAATCTCGAGGCCATGGAGGTTTTCCTACTTTGGGAGTTTTGGGATGCCCCCTTCAAGGATTCATTCTGCGGGACAATTGAGACCTGTTGGGCAGCTTCAGGACATCCCATATGGAATGAATCCAGGGCACCGTTCGAGGATGGATGTCTGGGAAGCCGGCCTCGCATTCCAATTGTCTCCTAGCAACAAGACAGTTTAGATCTGATGGCTCTGAGGGAGCAACAGGTGTGGCTGACTTAAAATGGACTTTCCTGAGGATGGGTCCTAATGTGTTTTTGTGTCCATGAGGGCCTTAAAATGGGGCGGTGGCACCGGGAAACTGAAGTATTCTCCTAAGCTTTTGACATAGCTCAATGCACAAGTTCCCTTGTGGAGACGAGATTTGTTCTGATGGGTGCCTCGAGAAAAACCCTATGCTGGTATTGGAAACCAGGTTTTGAGGATACATGCCTCTAAACCAAAGGAATGTATCCGATTATGGCCTACGGTCCTGTCTGGTTCAATCTTTTTCTCAGGGGACATCCATCTATGGTATGAGTGGAGGTAGATGCTCAGCTGGTATCAGACCGCCCTTGTTTGTCCCGGGCGACATGCACTATTGGGATGGCCTCAGGGATTGGAGGGTTCTCCTAATTTTACGGTTTTGGACAATGAAATGGGCAGAATTCCCATGGATTGGGTAGGCACAGTCTAATGTGTGACTCCAGGGGCCCCAGCCTGTGGGAGTGTGGCCCAGGACTTTGAGGACAGAAGTCTGAAAACACAAACTCAACTTAGGTTTGGGGACGTAGGTATGGCAGGCCCGATCTATAAACCATGAGAAGAACTCTTCAGGATATGAAGAAAGAGCGAGTCTGAGGCACTTGCTCAGGCTTTTGTCTCTGGATTTTGTATCAGCGATGGCCGTGGAATGTCGGTGAAGTCTCATTGGCCATGGACGAATCTTCCTCTCTGTGGATTTGGCCCGATCCCAATTGTTTTTCGTCAATCTGTGGAATGGGAGGACTCCTTTCAGGTTGGTTACCTCAGGTGTCCCGCCAAAAGAGGAATTCCAAAGAAGAGCCCTGGGGAAAAGTGAAGGGACAACCCGAACTATGGGTAAAATTTTGGGCCTAGGGGCATGGCAAGCCCAATATGCTGTCTCTTCATCCAGCCCCTGAGAGGCCTTACCTGAGGACTGGGATCAGGGTGAGGGTCACAATGTGTGTTTTTGACCAATGTGGCCCACAACCATCGGCGGGGCCTCATGGGCCACACTGTTTTCAACTACACTGAACATTGGACAACATGCCAACCACATGGTTTCCTGCCATGGGGAAGGAGTTGTGATTTCTGCATCACTTTCAAGTCTGGGCAGTGATTGGAGATAAGGTCTAGGTTCTGAAACTTGACAAACGAGGTTGGGAAGAGATGACGACCTAAGGGCAAGGCGGGTCCGATGTGCTCAGTGAGCGGCCAGCTTTTTGGGGGGGGTCAGGAAATCCAGGCTCAGTCTGTGTCAGAAAGGGCAAGAGTGCACAGGTCAGCCTATATATTTGGGGTACAGTCGAATGGCGTGCAGGTTGATCCCCATTTGGGGTTTCTGGGTAGCCCCAGAGGGCAATGTTTTTCTTCCTGAGGGCAGGCAGAGTGCGGCATTGTAGTTCTGGATTGCAAACTGGAGGCTTGTGGGCCAGCAGTCTGAGGACGGAAATCTGAGAACACAAGCTAGGCTTAGGTTTCTGGGTGAGGACAAGGCAGGAACAATCTACAGATCTGAATCGAGTTCTCGTGCTTCTGAAGTCAGGGCGAGGATCAGATGATCGCTCAGGTTGGTGTTTCTGTCCCTGATGGCCCCTTCATGAAGGGGGGGGGTCACGAGGCGATGGGGGTTTTCCCTCGATGTTAGTTGTGAGAAGCTCCAAACTGCTAAGATTCTTCTGCAGGACAATTGAGACCTGTTCGTTGGCTCCAGGCCAACGATTCCAATCAGGGTTCTAAGGATGGATGGCTGGGTAGCCGACCTCGCATTCGAATTGTGTCCTAGCAACAAGACAGGTTAGATCTGCTGGATATGGGGGAGTAACCAAGGAAGCTGAGTTGAAATGGACTCTCTTGTGGATGGGTCCTAATGTGTTTTTGTATCTATGGAGACCTTGGAATGAAGCGGTTGCACTGGGGTCCTGAAGGGTTTTTCCAAAGATAGGCTTTGACACAGCTCCAACGTGCAAGTTGCCCATATGTAGATGAGTCCTCAGGTTTGGCTCCAGGGGCCTGAACCTGTAGGGTGTGTAGGCCAGAGCTGTTTGGACAGTTGTCTGAAAACACAAACTCGGCTTATGTTTCGGGTCATAGGTATGGCAGGACTGATCTACAGACCATGAGGAGAACTCTTCGGGATATGAAAAAAGGGCGAGTGTGAGGCTCTTGCTCAAGTGTTTGTCTCTGGATATCGTGTCACTCATGGTCGTGAAATTTCCGGGTGACTTCATGGGAAATGGACGAGTCTTACTCTCTGGGGGTTTGGCCCCGTCGCAAGATTTTGGGGTCATTCTGTGGGATGGTAGAAGTCCGATTTGTTGTTGTTGTTGATTTGCATTGTTTTGTTTTTTAACCTCAGGTGTACAACCAAATGAGGGATCCAGAGTAGTGCCCTGGTGAGGGCCGACTGGACAACCAGAAATCTGGTTACAAATTGGGGCCTAGGGACTAGTCAAGCCCATTATGACATCTAATGTTCGAGCCACTGAGAGTACTTACTAGAGTACAGGGCTCACGCTGTTGGTCACAATGCGTGTTTATGTCCTCTTCGCACTCTAGAATTGGCGGTGCCACAGGGTGAATGCTGGTTTCTCCTACACTGAACGTTGGACAACATGCCAACCACAAGGTTTCTTGCCATGGGACAGGAAGAGTTCTGATTCCTGCATCACAGGCACCCCTGGGCAGTGATTGGAGATAATGTCTAGGTTCTGAAGCCTGAAAACTGAGGTAGGGAAGAGTTGATGACCTAAGGCCATGGCGGGTCTGATGTGCTCAGTGTGCGGTCAGCTGTCTGGGTGTTGGTCAGGAGGTCCGGGCTTAGGTTGTGTCAGATAGTGCATTAGTGCCCAGGTTAGACTATATAATTTGGGTACAGTCGAGTGCCATGTAGATTTATCCTCATATAAGGTGCCTGGGCAGCTCATTAGGCAAAATTTTTTTTTCTAGAGGGCAGGCAGAGTGCTGCATTGTCGGTCCGGAATTGCCAAACTTCAGGGCTTCGGGGCCTGGAGTGTGAGGACGGAAGTCTGAGAACACAAGCTAGACTTGGGTTTCAGGGCCAGGGCACGGCAGGTACCCCAGTAGATCTGAACCAATATCTCATGCATCTGAAGTCAGGGCGAGGATCAGACGTTGGCTCAGGTTGGAGTTTCTGTGCATGACGTCCCCTTCATGAAGGGAGCGGAATTTCGAGGCCATGGAGTTTTTCCCACGTTGGAAATTGTGGGATGCCTCCTTCAAGGATTCCTTCTGCGGGACAATTGAGACTTGTTGGGCAGTTCCAGGACATCCCATATGGAATGACTCCAGGGCATCGTTCGAGGATGGATGCCTGGGGAGCCTGCCACGCATTCCAATTTTCTCCTAGCAACAAGCCAGTTTAGATCTGATGGCTCTGCAGGAGCAAACGGGGTGGCTGACTTGAAATGGACTTTCCTGAGGATGGGTCCTAATGTGTGTTTGTGTCCATGAGGGCCTTAAAATGGGGCAGTGGCACCGGGACCCTGAAGTATTCTCCTAAGCTTTTGACATAGCTCGATGCACAAGTTTCTCGTCTTGTGGAGACGAGATTTGTTCTAATGGGTGCCTCAGGGAAACCCCTATGCTGGTATTGGAATCCAGGCTTTTGAGGAGACATGCCTGTAAACCAAAGCAATGTATCCGATTATGGCCTAGGGTCCTGTCTGGTTCAATCTTCTTCTCAGGGGACATCCATGAAGGGTATGAGTGGAGGTAGATAATCACCTGGTATCAGACCGCCCTTTTTTGTCCCGGGCGACCTGCACTATTGGGATGGATTCAGGGATTTGGAGGGTTCTCCTTTTTACGGTTTTGGACAATGGAATGGGCAGAATTCCCATGGATTGGGTAGGCACAGTCTAATGTGTGACTCCAGGGGCCCCAGCCTTGAGGGTGTGTGGCCCAGGACTTTGAGGACAGAAGTCTTAAAACACAAACTCAGCTTAGGTATGGGGACGTAGGTATGGCAGGCCCGATCTATAAACCATGAAGACGTCTTCAGGATATGAGGAAAGAGCGAGTCTGAGGCACTTTCTCAGGCTTTTGTCTCTGGCTTTTTTATCAGCGATGGCCTTTGAATGTCGGGGAAGCCTCATGGGCCATGGACGAATCATCCTCTTTGTGGATTTGGCCTGATCCTAATTATTTTTCTTCAATCTGTGGAATGGGAGGACTCCTTTCAGGTTTGTTACCTCAGGTGTCCCGCCAGAAGAGGAATTCCAAAGAAGAGCTCTGGGGAAAAGTGAAGGGACAACCAGAACTATGGGTAAAATTTTGGGCCTAGGAGCATGGCAAGCCCAATATGCTGTCTCTTCATCCAGCCCCTGAGAGAACTTACCTGAGGCCTGGGATCAGGGTGAGGGTCACAATGTGTTTTTGTGACCAATGTGGCCCGCAAATATGGTCTGGGCCTCATGGGCCACACTGTTTTCAACTACACTGAACGTTGGACAACATGCAAACGACATGGTTTCTTGCCACGGGGAAGGAGTTGTGATTTCTGCATCAATTTCATGCCTGGGCAGTGATTGTAGATAAGGTCTAGGTTCTGAAACTTGACAACCGAGGTTGGGAAGAGAGGACGACCTAAGTAAGGCCATGTCGGGTATGATGTGCTCAGTGTCTGGAGAGCTTTCTGTGTGGGGCCAGGAAGTCCAGGCTCAGGCTGTGTAAGAAAGGGCAATAGTGCCCAGGTCAGCCTATATATTTGGGGTACTGTCGAATGGTGTGAAAGTTGATCCTCATTTGGTGTTTCTGGGTAGCCCCAGAGGGCAATGTTTTTCTTCCTGAGGGCAGGCAGAGTGCTGCATTATAGTTCTGGTTTGCAAACTAGAGGCTTGTGGGCCAGTAGTCTGAGGACAAAATCTGAGAACACAAGCTAGGCTTAGGTTTCTGGGTGAGGACAAGGCAGGAACAATCTACAGACCTGAATCGAGATCTCGTGCTTCTGAAGTCAAGGCGAGGATCAGAAGATCACTCAGTTTGGTGTTTCTGTCCTGATGGCCCCTTCATGAAAGGGCGGGGGGTTCACGAGGCCATGGGGGTTTTCCAGGATGGAAGTTGTGAGAAGCTCCAAACTGCAAAGATTCTTCTGCAGGACATTGAGACCTGTTGGTTGGCTCCAGTTCAATGATTCCGAGCAGGGTTCTAAGGATGGATGGCTGGGTAGGCCACCTCGCATTCCAATTGTGTCCTAGCAACAAGACAGGTTAGATCTGCTGGATCTGGGGGAGCAACCCAGGAGTCTGAGTTGAAATGGACTCTCCTGTGGATGTGTCCTAATATGTTTTTGTGTCTATGGAGACCTTGGAATGAAGCAGTGACACTGGGGTCCTGAAAGGTTTTTCCAAACAGAGGGTTGACACAGCTCCAACGTGCAGGTTACCCATATGTAGATGAGATTTGCTCTGACGGGAGAGTCAAGAAACCGCTATATGCTGGTATTGAAATCCAGGCCTCTGAGGAGAGATGCCTGGAAACCAAAGCAATGGATCCGCTTAGTGCTTAGGGGCCTGTTCGTTCCTTTTTACCTCTGGGGACATCAGTCTACGGGTCTGAGTGCAGGTAGGTGCTCATATCGGCTCAGATTGCCCCTGTTTGTCCTGGGAAGCCACAACTATTGGGATGGCCTCAGGGACTTTGGAGGTTTATCCTATTAGTAGGGTTGTGGCCTTTGGAATGGGCACATACAATTCCCTTGGAAAAAGCAAGTACAGTCCTCAGGTTTGGCTCAAGGGGCTTGAGCCTGTAGGGTGTGTAGGCAGAGCTGTTTGGACAGTTGTATGAAAACACAAACTCGGCTTATGTTTCGGGTCATAGGAAGGGCAGGACTGATCTACAGACCATTAGGGAACTCTTCGGGATATGACAAAAGGGCGAGTGTGAGGCTCTTGCTCAAGTTTTTGTCTCTGGATATCGTGTCACTCATGGTCGTAAAATTTCCGGGTGACTTCATGGGAAATGGACGAGTCTTACTCTCTGGAGGTTCGGCCCCGTGCAAAGAGTTTGGGGTCATACTGGGGAATGAAGAAGTCCGTTTTTTGTTGTTGTTGATTTGTTTCGTTTTGTTTTTCAATCTCAGATGTCCAACCAAATGAGGGATTCCAGAGTAGAGCCCTGGGGAGGGGCGACTGGACAACCAGAAATCTGGTTAAAAATTGGGGCCTAGGGACATGTCAAGCCCATTATGACATCTAATGGTCCAGCAACTGAGAGGACGTACTAGAGGACAGGACTCACGCTGAGGTCACAATGCGTGTTTATGCTCCCATCACACTCAAGAATGGGAGGGGTCTCAGGGTGAATGCTGTTTTCTCCTACACTGAACGTTGTACAACATGCCAACCACAAGGTTTCTTGCCATGGGACAGGAAGAGTTCTGATTTCTTCATCACAGTCACCCGTGGGCAGTGATTGGAGATTAGGTCTAGGTTCTGAAGCCTGAAAACTGAGGTAGGGAAGAGATGATGACCTAAGGCCATGGCAGGTCTCATGTGCTCAGTGTGCGGTCAGCTGTCTGGCTGTTGGTCAGGAGATCCGGGCTCAGGTTGTGTCAGACAGTTCATTAGTGCCCAGGTTAGACTATATAATTTGGGTACATGCGAGTGCCGTGTAGGTTTATCCTCATTTAAACTGCCTGGGCAGCTCATTAGGCAATATATTTTTTCAGGAGGGCAGGCAGAGTGCTTCATTGTCAGTCCGAATTGCCAAACTTGAGGGCTTTGGGGCCAGGAAAGTGAGGACGGAAGTCTGAGAACACAAGCTAGACTTCGGATTCAGGGTGAGGGCACGGCAGGTACCCCCTTCAGATCTGAACAAATATCTCATGCATCTGAAGTCAGGGCGAGGATCAGAGGTTGTCTCAGGTTGGAGTTACTGTGCATGACGGCCCCTTCATGAAGGGAGCGAATCTCGAGGCCATGGATGTTTTCCCAAGTTGGGAGTTGTGGGATGCCACCTTCAAGGATCCCTTCTGCGGAACAATTGAGAACTGTTGGACAGCACCAGGGCATCCCATAGGAATGACTCCAGGGAACCGTTCGAGGATGGATGCATGGGAAGTCCGCCTCGCATTTATATTGTCTCCTAGCAACGAGACAGTTTAGAACCAATAAATCTGTAGAAGCTACCGGGGTGGCTGAGTTGAAATGGACTTTCCTGAGGATGGGTCCTAATGTGTGTTTGTTTCCATGAGGGCCTTGGAATGGGGAGGTGGCACCGGGACCCTGAAGTATTCTCCTAAGCTTTTGACACAGCTCCAATGCACATGTTTCCTTGTGGAGACGAGATTTGTTCTGATGCGTGCCTCAGGAAATCCCCTCTGCTGGTATTGGAATCCAGGCTTTTGAGGAGACATGCCTGTAAAGCAAAGCAATGGATCCGATAATGGCCTCGGGTCCTGTCTGGTTCAATCTTCTTCTCTGGGGACATCCATCTATGGTATGAGTGGAGGTAGATGTACAGCTGGTATCAACCGCCCTTTTTTGTCCCGGGCGACCTGCACGATTGGGATGGCCTCAGGGACTTTGGATGGTTCTCCTAATTTGTGCGATTTTTGACAATGGAATGGGCAGAATTCCCATGGAATGGGTAGGCGCAGTCCTAATGTGTGACTCCAGGGGCCCCAGCCTGGAGGGAGTGTGGCCCAGGACTTTGAGGACAGAAGTCTGAAAACACAAACTCAGCTTAGGTTTGGGGCCGTAGGTATGGCACGCCCGATCTACAAACCATGAGAAGAACTCTTCAGGATATGAAGAATGAGCGAGTCTGAGGCGCTTGTTCAAGCTTTTGTCTCTGGATTTTGTATCAGCGATGGCCGTGGAATGTTGGGGAGGCATCATGGGCCATGGACGAATCTTCCTCTCTGTGGATTTGGTGCGATCCCAATTGTTTTTCGTCAATCTGTGGGATGGGAGGACTCCTTTCAGGTTTGTAAACTCAGGTATCCCACCAAAAGAGGAATTCCAAAGCAGAGCCCTGGGGAAGAGTGAAGGGACAACCCGAACTATGGTTAAAAATTGGGGCCTAGGGGCATGGCAAGCCCAATATGCTGTCTCTTCATCCAGCCACTGAGAGGCCTTACCTGAGGACTGGGCTCAGGCTGAGGGTCACAATGTGTGTTTGTGACCAATGTGGCCCGCAAGCATGGGCTGGGCTTCATGGGCCACACTGGTTCCAACTACACTGAACGTTGGACAACCTTCCAAACACAAGGTTTCTTGCCATGGGGAAAGAGCTCTGATTTCTGCATCATTTTCAAACCAGGGCAGTGATTGGAGATCAGGTCTAGGTTCTGAAGCCTGGAAACCGAGGTTGAGAAGAGATGACGACCTAAGGCCATGGCGGGTCCGATGTGCTAAGTGTGCGGCCAGCTGTCTGGGTGGGGCCAGGAGGTCCAGGCTCAGGCCGGGTCAGAAAGTGCAATAGGGCCCAGGTCAGTCTATATATTTGGGGTACAGCCGAATGGCGTGCAGGTTGATCCTCATTTGGGGTTTCTGGGTAGCCCCAGAGGGCAATGTTTTTCTTCTGAAGGGCAGGCAGAGTGCGGCATTGTAGTTCTGGATTGCCAAACAGGAGGGCTTGTGGGCCAGTAGTCTGACGACGGAAGTCTGAGAACCCAAACTAGGCCAAGGTTTCTGGGTGAGGATATGGCAGGCACAATCTACAGACCTCAATCGAGATCTCGTGCACCTGAAGTCAGAGCAAGGATCAGACGATCGCTCAGGTTGGACTTTCTGTCCCTGATGGCCCCTTCTTGAAGGGGGGGTGGATCACGAGGCCATGGGGGTTTTCCCACGTTGGGAGTTGTGAGAAGCTCCAAACTGCAAAGATTCTTCTGCAGGACAATTGAGACCTGTTGGTTGGCTCCAGGCCAACGATTCCGAGCAGGGTTCAAAGGATGGATGGCTGGGTAGCCCACCTCGCATTCCAATTGTCTCCAAGCAACAAGAAAGGTTAGATCTGCTGGATGAGGGGGGAGCAACCGAGGAGGCTGAGTTGAAATGGACTCTCCTGTGGATGTGTCCTAATATGTTTTTTTGTCTATGGAGACCTTGGAATGAAGCGGTGGCACTGGGGCCCTGAAGGGTTCTCCTAAACAGAGGCTTTGACACAGCTCCAACGTGCATGTTTCCCATGTGTAGATGAGATTTGTTCTGATGGGTGAGTCAAGAAACAGCCATATGCTGGTATTGAAATCCAGGCCTCTGAGGAGAGATGCCTGGAAACCAAAGGCATGGATCCTATTAGTGCCTAGGGGCCTGTTCGTTCCTTTTTACCTCTGGGGACATCAGTCTACGGGTCTGAGTGCAGGTAGGTGCTCAGATGGGCTCAGATTGCCCCTGTTTGTCCTGGGAAGCCACAACTATTGGGATGGCCTCAGGGACTTTGGAGATTTATCCTATTAGTAGGGTTGTGGCCATTGGAATGGGCACATACAATTCCCTTGGAAAGTGCAAGTACAGTCCTCAGGTTTGGCTACAGGGGCTTGAGCCTGTAGCGTGTGTACGCCAGACCTGTTTGGACAGTTGTCTGAAAACACAAACTCGGCTTATGTTTCAGGTCATAGGTATGGCAGGACTGATCTACAGACCATGAGGAGAAAACTCTTCGGGATATGAAAAAAGGGCGAGTGTGAGTCTCTTGCTCAAGTATTTGTCTCTGGATATCGTGTCACTCATGGTCGTGAAATTGCCAGGATGACTTCATGGGAAATGGACGAGTCTTACTCTCTGGGGTTCCGGCCCCGTCCAAAGAGTTTGGGGTCATTCTGGGGATGGAAGAAGTCCGTTTTTTTTGTTGTTGTTGATTTGTTTCCTTTTGTGTTTCAACCTCAGATGTCCCACCTAATGAGGGATTCCAGAGTAGAGCCCTGGGGAGGGGCGACTGGACAACCAGAAATCTGGTAAAAATTGGGGCCTAGGGACATGTCAAGCCCATTATGACATCTAATGATCCAGCCACTGAGAGGAATTCCTAGAGGACAGGACCCACGCTGAGGTCACAATGTGTGTTTATGCTCTCGTCGCACTCAAGAATGGGCGGGGCCTCATTGTGAATACTTTTTTCTCCTACACTGAACGTTGGACAACATGCCAACCACAAGGTTTCTTGCCATGGGTCAGGAAGAGTTATGATTTCTGCATCACAGTCACCCGTGGGCAGTGATTGGAGATAAGGTCTAGGTTCTGAAGACTGAAAACTGAGGTAGGGAAGAGATGATGACATAAGGCCATGGCGGGTCTGATGTGCTCAGTGTGCGGTCAGCTGTCTGGGAGTTGGTCAAAAGGTCTGGGCTCCGGTTGTGTCAGACAGTGCATTAGTGCCCAGGTTAGACTATATAATTTGGGTAGAGGCGAGTGCTGTGTAGGTTTATCCTCATTTAAGCTGCCTGGGCAGCTCATTAGGCAATATATTTTTTCTAGAGGGCAGGCAGAGTGCTTCATTGTCGGTCCGGAATTGCCAAACTTGAGGGCTTCGGGGCCAGGAGAGTGAGGACAGAAGTCTGAGAACACAAGCTAGACTTCGGATTCAGGGTGAGGGCACGGCAGGTACCCCCTGCAGATGTGAACCAATATCTCATGCATCTAAAGTCAGGGTGAGGATCAGACGTTGGCTCAGTTTGGAGTTTCTGTGCATGACGGCCCCTTCATGAAGGGAGCGGAATCTCGAGGCCATGGAGGTTTTCCACGTTGGGAGATGTGGGATGCCCCCTTCAAGGATTCCTTCTGCGGGACAATTGAGACCTGTTGGACAGCTCCAGGACATCCCATATGGAATGAAACCAGAGCACCGTTCGAGGATGGATGCCTGGGAAGTCCGCCTCGGATTCCAATTGCCTCCTAGCAATGAGACAGTTTAGATCCAATGGATCTGCGGGAGCAACCGGGGTGGCTGAGTTGAAATGGACTTTCCTGAGGATGGGTCGCAATGTGTGTTTGTGTCCATGAGAGCCTTGGAATGGGGCGGTGGCACCGGGACCCTGAAGTATTCTCCTAAGCTTTTGACACAGCTCCAATGCACATGTTTCCTTGTGGAGACGAGATTTGTTCTGATGCGTGCCTCAGGAAATCCCCTCTGCTGGTATTGGAATCCAGGCTTTTGAGGAGACATGCCTGTAAAGCAAAGCAATGGATCCGATAATGGCCTCGGGTCCTGTCTGGTTCAATCTTCTTCTCTGGGGACATCCATCTATGGTATGAGTGGAGGTAGATGCTCAGCTGGTATCAACCGCCCTTTTTTGTCCCGGGCGACCTGCACGATTGGGATGGCCTCAGGGACTTTGGATGGTTCTCCTAATTTGTGCGATTTTTGACAATGGAATGGGCAGAATTCCCATGGAATGGGTAGGCGCAGTCCTAATGTGTGACTCCAGGGGCCCCAGCCTGGAGGGAGTGTGGCCCAGGACTTTGAGGACAGAAGTCTGAAAACACAAACTCAGCTTAGGTTTGGGGCCGTAGGTATGGCACGCACGATCTACAAACCATGAGAAGAACTCTTCAGGATATGAAGAATGAGCGAGTCTGAGGCGCTTGCTCAGGCTTTTGTCTCTGGATTTTGTATCAGCGATGGCCGTGGAATGTTGGGGAGGCATCATGGGCCATGGACGAATCTTCCTCTCTGTGGATTTGGCGCGATCCCAGTTGTTTTTCGTCAATCAGTGGGATGGGAGGACTCCTTTCAGGTTTGTAAACTCAGGTATCCCGCCAAAAGAGGAATTCCAAAGCAGAGCCCTGGGGAAGAGTGAAGGGACAACCCGAACTATGGTTAAAAATTGGGGCCTAGGGGCATGGCAAGCCCAATATGCTGTCTCTTCATCCAGCCACTGAGAGGCCTTACCTGAGGACTGGGCTCAGGCTGAGGGTCACAATGTGTGTTTGTGACCAATGTGGCCCGCAAGCATGGGCTGGGCTTCATGGGCCACACTGGTTCCAACTACACTGAACGTTGGACAACCTTCCAAACACAAGGTTTCTTGCCATGGGGAAAGAGCTCTGATTTCTGCATCATTTTCAAACCAGGGCAGTGATTGGAGATCAGGTCTAGGTTCTGAAGCCTGGAAACCGAGGTTGAGAAGAGATGACGACCTAAGGCCATGGCGGGTCCGATGTGCTAAGTGTGCGGCCAGCTGTCTGGGTGGGGCCAGGAGGTCCAGGCTCAGGCCGGGTCAGAAAGTGCAATAGGGCCCAGGTCAGTCTATATATATGGGGTACAGCCGAATGGCGTGCAGGTTGATCCTCATTTGGGGTTTCTGGGTAGCCCCAGAGGGCAATGTTTTTCTTCTGAAGGGCAGGCAGAGTGCGGCATTGTAGTTCTGGATTGCCAAACAGGAGGGCTTGTGGGCCAGTAGTCTGACGACGGAAGTCTGAGAACCCAAACTAGGCCAAGGTTTCTGGGTGAGGATATGGCAGGCACAATCTACAGACCTCAATCGAGATCTCGTGCACCTGAAGTCAGAGCAAGGATCAGACGATCGCTCAGGTTGGACTTTCTGTCCCTGATGGCCCCTTCTTGAAGGGGGGGTGGATCACGAGGCCATGGGGGTTTTCCCACGTTGGGAGTTGTGAGAAGCTCCAAACTGCAAAGATTCTTCTGCAGGACAATTGAGACCTGTTGGTTGGCTCCAGGCCAACGATTCCGAGCAGGGTTCAAAGGATGGATGGCTGGGTAGCCCACCTCGCATTCCAATTGTCTCCAAGCAACAAGAAAGGTTAGATCTGCTGGATGAGGGGGGAGCAACCGAGGAGGCTGAGTTGAAATGGACTCTCCTGTGGATGTGTCCTAATATGTTTTTTTGTCTATGGAGACCTTGGAATGAAGCGGTGGCACTGGGGCCCTGAAGGGTTCTCCTAAACAGAGGCTTTGACACAGCTCCAACGTGCATGTTTCCCATGTGTAGATGAGATTTGTTCTGATGGGTGAGTCAAGAAACAGCCATATGCTGGTATTGAAATCCAGGCCTCTGAGGAGAGATGCCTGGAAACCAAAGGCATGGATCCTATTAGTGCCTAGGGGCCTGTTCGTTCCTTTTTACCTCTGGGGACATCAGTCTACGGGTCTGAGTGCAGGTAGGTGCTCAGATGGGCTCAGATTGCCCCTGTTTGTCCTGGGAAGCCACAACTATTGGGATGGCCTCAGGGACTTTGGAGATTTATCCTATTAGTAGGGTTGTGGCCATTGGAATGGGCACATACAATTCCCTTGGAAAGTGCAAGTACAGTCCTCAGGTTTGGCTACAGGGGCTTGAGCCTGTAGCGTGTGTACGCCAGACCTGTTTGGACAGTTGTCTGAAAACACAAACTCGGCTTATGTTTCAGGTCATAGGTATGGCAGGACTGATCTACAGACCATGAGGAGAAAACTCTTCGGGATATGAAAAAAGGGCGAGTGTGAGTCTCTTGCTCAAGTATTTGTCTCTGGATATCGTGTCACTCATGGTCGTGAAATTGCCAGGATGACTTCATGGGAAATGGACGAGTCTTACTCTCTGGGGTTCCGGCCCCGTCCAAAGAGTTTGGGGTCATTCTGGGGATGGAAGAAGTCCGTTTTTTTTGTTGTTGTTGATTTGTTTCCTTTTGTGTTTCAACCTCAGATGTCCCACCTAATGAGGGATTCCAGAGTAGAGCCCTGGGGAGGGGCGACTGGACAACCAGAAATCTGGTAAAAATTGGGGCCTAGGGACATGTCAAGCCCATTATGACATCTAATGATCCAGCCACTGAGAGGAATTCCTAGAGGACAGGACCCACGCTGAGGTCACAATGTGTGTTTATGCTCTCGTCGCACTCAAGAATGGGCGGGGCCTCATTGTGAATACTTTTTTCTCCTACACTGAACGTTGGACAACATGCCAACCACAAGGTTTCTTGCCATGGGTCAGGAAGAGTTATGATTTCTGCATCACAGTCACCCGTGGGCAGTGATTGGAGATAAGGTCTAGGTTCTGAAGACTGAAAACTGAGGTAGGGAAGAGATGATGACATAAGGCCATGGCGGGTCTGATGTGCTCAGTGTGCGGTCAGCTGTCTGGGAGTTGGTCAAAAGGTCTGGGCTCCGGTTGTGTCAGACAGTGCATTAGTGCCCAGGTTAGACTATATAATTTGGGTAGAGGCGAGTGCTGTGTAGGTTTATCCTCATTTAAGCTGCCTGGGCAGCTCATTAGGCAATATATTTTTTCTAGAGGGCAGGCAGAGTGCTTCATTGTCGGTCCGGAATTGCCAAACTTGAGGGCTTCGGGGCCAGGAGAGTGAGGACGGAAGTCTGAGAACACAAGCTAGACTTCGGATTCAGGGTGAGGGCACGGCAGGTACCCCCTGCAGATGTGAACCAATATCTCATGCATCTAAAGTCAGGGCGAGGATCAGACGTTGGCTCAGTTTGGAGTTTCTGTGCATGACGGCCCCTTCATGAAGGGAGCGGAATCTCGAGGCCATGGAGGTTTTCCACGTTGGGAGATGTGGGATGCCCCCTTCAAGGATTCCTTCTGCGGGACAATTGAGACCTGTTGGACAGCTCCAGGACATCCCATATGGAATGAAACCAGAGCACCGTTCGAGGATGGATGCCTGGGAAGTCCGCCTCGGATTCCAATTGCCTCCTAGCAATGAGACAGTTTAGATCCAATGGATCTGCGGGAGCAACCGGGGTGGCTGAGTTGAAATGGACTTTCCTGAGGATGGGTCGCAATGTGTGTTTGTGTCCATGAGAGCCTTGGAATGGGGCGGTGGCACCGGGACCCTGAAGTATTCTCCTAAGCTTTTGACACAGCTCCAATGCACATGTTTCCTTGTGGAGACGAGATTTGTTCTGATGCGTGCCTCAGGAAATCCCCTCTGCTGGTATTGGAATCCAGGCTTTTGAGGAGACATGCCTGTAAAGCAAAGCAATGGATCCGATAATGGCCTCGGGTCCTGTCTGGTTCAATCTTCTTCTCTGGGGACATCCATCTATGGTATGAGTGGAGGTAGATGCTCAGCTGGTATCAACCGCCCTTTTTTGTCCCGGGCGACCTGCACGATTGGGATGGCCTCAGGGACTTTGGATGGTTCTCCTAATTTGTGCGATTTTTGACAATGGAATGGGCAGAATTCCCATGGAATGGGTAGGCGCAGTCCTAATGTGTGACTCCAGGGGCCCCAGCCTGGAGGGAGTGTGGCCCAGGACTTTGAGGACAGAAGTCTGAAAACACAAACTCAGCTTAGGTTTGGGGCCGTAGGTATGGCACGCACGATCTACAAACCATGAGAAGAACTCTTCAGGATCTGAAGAATGAGCGAGTCTGAGGCACTTGCTCAGGCTTTTGTCTCTGGATTTTGTATCAGCGATGGCCGTGGAATGTTGGGGAGGCATCATGGGCCATGGACGAATCTTCCTCTCTGTGGATTTGGCGCGATCCCAGTTGTTTTTCGTCAATCTGTGGGATGGGAGGACTCCTTTCAGGTTTGTAAACTCAGGTATCCCGCCAAAAGAGGAATTCCAAAGCAGAGCCCTGGGGAAGAGTGAAGGGACAACCCGAACTATGGTTAAAAATTGGGGCCTAGGGGCATGGCAAGCCCAATATGCTGTCTCTTCATCCAGCCACTGAGAGGCCTTACCTGAGGACTGGGCTCAGGCTGAGGGTCACAATGTGTGTTTGTGACCAATGTGGCCCGCAAGCATGGGCTGGGCTTCATGGGCCACACTGGTTCCAACTACACTGAACGTTGGACAACCTTCCAAACACAAGGTTTCTTGCCATGGGGAAAGAGCTCTGATTTCTGCATCATTTTCAAACCAGGGCAGTGATTGGAGATCAGGTCTAGGTTCTGAAGCCTGGAAACCGAGGTTGAGAAGAGATGACGACCTAAGGCCATGGCGGGTCCGATGTGCTAAGTGTGCGGCCAGCTGTCTGGGTGGGGCCAGGAGGTCCAGGCTCAGGCCGGGTCAGAAAGTGCAATAGGGCCCAGGTCAGTCTATATATTTGGGGTACAGCCGAATGGCGTGCAGGTTGATCCTCATTTGGGGTTTCTGGGTAGCCCCAGAGGGCAATGTTTTTCTTCTGAAGGGCAGGCAGAGTGCGGCATTGTAGTTCTGGATTGCCAAACAGGAGGGCTTGTGGGCCAGTAGTCTGACGACGGAAGTCTGAGAACCCAAACTAGGCCAAGGTTTCTGGGTGAGGATATGGCAGGCACAATCTACAGACCTCAATCGAGATCTCGTGCACCTGAAGTCAGAGCAAGGATCAGACGATCGCTCAGGTTGGACTTTCTGTCCCTGATGGCCCCTTCTTGAAGGGGGGGTGGATCACGAGGCCATGGGGGTTTTCCCACGTTGGGAGTTGTGAGAAGCTCCAAACTGCAAAGATTCTTCTGCAGGACAATTGAGACCTGTTGGTTGGCTCCAGGCCAACGATTCCGAGCAGGGTTCAAAGGATGGATGGCTGGGTAGCCCACCTCGCATTCCAATTGTCTCCAAGCAACAAGAAAGGTTAGATCTGCTGGATGAGGGGGGAGCAACCGAGGAGGCTGAGTTGAAATGGACTCTCCTGTGGATGTGTCCTAATATGTTTTTTTGTCTATGGAGACCTTGGAATGAAGCGGTGGCACTGGGGCCCTGAAGGGTTCTCCTAAACAGAGGCTTTGACACAGCTCCAACGTGCATGTTTCCCATGTGTAGATGAGATTTGTTCTGATGGGTGAGTCAAGAAACAGCCATATGCTTTTATTGAAATCCAGGCCTCTGAGGAGAGATGCCTGGAAACCAAAGCAATGGATCCTATTAGTGCCTAGGGGCCTGTTCGTTCCTTTTTACCTCTGGGGACATCAGTCTACGGGTCTGAGTGCAGGTAGGTGCTCAGATGGGCTCAGATTGCCCCTGTTTGTCCTGGGAAGCCACAACTATTGGGATGGCCTCAGGGACTTTGGAGATTTATCCTATTAGTAGGGTTGTGGCCATTGGAATGGGCACATACAATTCCCTTGGAAAGTGCAAGTACAGTCCTCAGGTTTGGCTACAGGGGCTTGAGCCTGTAGCGTGTGTACGCCAGACCTGTTTGGACAGTTGTCTGAAAACACAAACTCGGCTTATGTTTCAGGTCATAGGTATGGCAGGACTGATCTACAGACCATGAGGAGAAAACTCTTCGGGATATGAAAAAAGGGCGAGTGTGAGTCTCTTGCTCAAGTATTTGTCTCTGGATATCGTGTCACTCATGGTCGTGAAATTGCCAGGATGACTTCATGGGAAATGGACGAGTCTTACTCTCTGGGGTTCCGGCCCCGTCCAAAGAGTTTGGGGTCATTCTGGGGATGGAAGAAGTCCGTTTTTTTTGTTGTTGTTGATTTGTTTCCTTTTGTGTTTCAACCTCAGATGTCCCACCTAATGAGGGATTCCAGAGTAGAGCCCTGGGGAGGGGCGACTGGACAACCAGAAATCTGGTAAAAATTGGGGCCTAGGGACAGGTCAAGCCCATTATGACATCTAATGATCCAGCCACTGAGAGGAATTCCTAGAGGACAGGACCCACGCTGAGGTCACAATGTGTGTTTATGCTCTCGTCGCACTCAAGAATGGGCGGGGCCTCATTGTGAATACTTTTTTCTCCTACACTGAACGTTGGACAACATGCCAACCACAAGGTTTCTTGCCATGGGTCAGGAAGAGTTATGATTTCTGCATCACAGTCACCCGTGGGCAGTGATTGGAGATAAGGTCTAGGTTCTGAAGACTGAAAACTGAGGTAGGGAAGAGATGATGACAAAAGGCCATGGCGGGTCTGATGTGCTCAGTGTGCGGTCAGCTGTCTGGGAGTTGGTCAAAAGGTCTGGGCTCCGGTTGTGTCAGACAGTGCATTAGTGCCCAGGTTAGACTATATAATTTGGGTAGAGGCGAGTGCTGTGTAGGTTTATCCTCATTTAAGCTGCCTGGGCAGCTCATTAGGCAATATATTTTTTCTAGAGGGCAGGCAGAGTGCTTCATTGTCGGTCCGGAATTGCCAAACTTGAGGGCTTCGGGGCCAGGAGAGTGAGGACGGAAGTCTGAGAACACAAGCTAGACTTCGGATTCAGGGTGAGGGCACGGCAGGTACCCCCTGCAGATGTGAACCAATATCTCATGCATCTAAAGTCAGGGCGAGGATCAGACGTTGGCTCAGTTTGGAGTTTCTGTGCATGACGGCCCCTTCATGAAGGGAGCGGAATCTCGAGGCCATGGAGGTTTTCCACGTTGGGAGATGTGGGATGCCCCCTTCAAGGATTCCTTCTGCGGGACAATTGAGACCTGTTGGACAGCTCCAGGACATCCCATATGGAATGAAACCAGAGCATCGTTCGAGGATGGATGCCTGGGAAGTCCGCCTCGGATTCCAATTGCCTCCTAGCAACGAGACAGTTTAGATCCAATGGATCTGCGGGAGCAACCGGGGTGGCTGAGTTGAAATGGACTTTCCTGAGGATGGGTCGCAATGTGTGTTTGTGTCCATGAGAGCCTTGGAATGGGGCGGTGGCACCGGGACCCTGAAGTATTCTCCTAAGCTTTTGACACAGCTCCAATGCACATGTTTCCTTGTGGAGACGAGATTTGTTCTGATGCGTGCCTCAGGAAATCCCCTCTGCTGGTATTGGAATCCAGGCTTTTGAGGAGACATGCCTGTAAAGCAAAGCAATGGATCCGATAATGGCCTCGGGTCCTGTCTGGTTCAATCTTCTTCTCTGGGGACATCCATCTATGGTATGAGTGGAGGTAGATGCTCAGCTGGTATCAACCGCCCTTTTTTGTCCCGGACGACCTGCACGATTGGGATGGCCTCAGGGACTTTGGATGGTTCTACTAATTTGTGCGATTTTTGACAATGGAATGGGCAGAATTCCCATGGAATGGGTAGGCGCAGTCCTAATGTGTGACTCCAGGGGCCCCAGCCTGGAGGGAGTGTGGCCCAGGACTTTGAGGACAGAAGTCTGAAAACACAAACTCAGCTTAGGTTTGGGGCCGTAGGTATGGCACGCCCGATCTACAAACCATGAGAAGAACTCTTCAGGATATGAAGAATGAGCGAGTCTGAGGCGCTTGCTCAGGCTTTTATCTCTGGATTTTGTATCAGCGATGGCCGTGGAATGTTGGGGAGGCATCATGGGCCATGGACGAATCTTCCTCTCTGTGGATTTGGCGCGATCCCAGTTGTTTTTCGTCAATCTGTGGGATGGGAGGACTCCTTTCAGGTTTGTAAACTCAGGTATCCCGCCAAAAGAGGAATTCCAAAGCAGAGCCCTGGGGAAGAGTGAAGGGACAACCCGAACTATGTTTAAAAATTGGGGCCTAGGTAGGGGCATGGCAAGCCCAATATGCTGTCTCTTCATCCAGCCACTGAGAGGTCTTACCTGAGGACTGGGCTCAGGCTGAGGGTCACAATGTGTGTTTGTGACCAATGTGGCCCGCAAGCATGGGCTGGGCTTCATGGGCCACACTGGTTCCAACTACACTGAACGTTGGACAACCTTCCAAACACAAGGTTTCTTGCCATGGGGAAAGAGCTCTGATTTCTGCATCATTTTCAAACCAGGGCAGTGATTGGAGATCAGGTCTAGGTTCTGAAGCCTGGAAACCGAGGTTGAGAAGAGATGACGACCTAAGGCCATGGCGGGTCCGATGTGCTAAGTGTGCGGCCAGCTGTCTGGGTGGGGCCAGGAGGTCCAGGCTCAGGCCGGGTCAGAAAGTGCAATAGGGCCCAGGTCAGTCTATATATTTGGGGTACAGCCGAATGGCGTGCAGGTTGATCCTCATTTGGGGTTTCTGGGTAGCCCCAGAGGGCAATGTTTTTCTTCTGAAGGGCAGGCAGAGTGCGGCATTGTAGTTCTGGATTGCCAAACAGGAGGGCTTGTGGGCCAGTAGTCTGAGGACGGAAGTCTGAGAACCCAAACTAGGCCAAGGTTTCTGGGTGAGGATATAGCAGGCACAATCTACAGACCTCAATCGAGATCTCGTGCACCTGAAGTCAGAGCAAGGATCAGACGATCGCTCAGGTTGGACTTTCTGTCCCTGATGGCCCCTTCTTGAAGGGGGGGTGGATCACGAGGCCATGGGGGTTTTCCCACGTTGGGAGTTGTGAGAAGCTCCAAACTGCAAAGATTCTTCTGCAGGACAATTGAGACCTGTTGGTTGGCTCCAGGCCAACGATTCCGAGCAGGGTTCAAAGGATGGATGGCTGGGTAGCCCACCTCGCATTCCAATTGTCTCCAAGCAACAAGAAAGGTTAGATCTGCTGGATGAGGGGGGAGCAACCGAGGAGGCTGAGTTGAAATGGACTCTCCTGTGGATGTGTCCTAATATGTTTTTGTGTCTATGGAGACCTTGGAATGAAGCGGTGGCACTGGGGCCCTGAAGGGTTCTCCTAAACAGAGGCTTTGACACAGCTCCAACGTGCATGTTTCCCATGTGTAGATGAGATTTGTTCTGATGGGTGAGTCAAGAAACAGCCATATGCTTTTATTGAAATCCAGGCCTCTGAGGAGAGATGCCTGGAAACCAAAGCAATGGATCCTATTAGTGCCTAGGGGCCTGTTCGTTCCTTTTTACCTCTGGGGACATCAGTCTACGGGTCTGAGTGCAGGTAGGTGCTCAGATGGGCTCAGATTGCCCCTGTTTGTCCTGGGAAGCCACAACTATTGGGATGGCCTCAGGGACTTTGGAGATTTATCCTATTAGTAGGGTTGTGGCCATTGGAATGGGCACATACAATTCCCTTGGAAAGTGCAAGTACAGTCCTCAGGTTTGGCTACAGGGGCTTGAGCCTGTAGCGTGTGTACGCCAGACCTGTTTGGACAGTTGTCTGAAAACACAAACTCGGCTTATGTTTCAGGTCATAGGTATGGCAGGACTGATCTACAGACCATGAGGAGAAAACTCTTCGGGATATGAAAAAAGGGCGAGTGTGAGTCTCTTGCTCAAGTATTTGTCTCTGGATATCGTGTCACTCATGGTCGTGAAATTGCCAGGATGACTTCATGGGAAATGGACGAGTCTTACTCTCTGGGGTTCCGGCCCCGTCCAAAGAGTTTGGGGTCATTCTGGGGATGGAAGAAGTCCGTTTTTTTTGTTGTTGTTGATTTGTTTCCTTTTGTGTTTCAACCTCAGATGTCCGACCTAATGAGGGATTCCAGAGTAGAGCCCTGGGGAGGGGCGACTGGACAACCAGAAATCTGGTAAAAATTGGGGCCTAGGGACATGTCAAGCCCATTATGACATCTAATGATCCAGCCACTGAGAGGAATTCCTAGAGGACAGGACCCACGCTGAGGTCACAATGTGTGTTTATGCTCTCGTCGCACTCAAGAATGGGCGGGGCCTCATTGTGAATACTTTTTTCTCCTACACTGAACGTTGGACAACATGCCAACCACAAGGTTTCTTGCCATGGGTCAGGAAGAGTTATGATTTCTGCATCACAGTCACCCGTGGGCAGTGATTGGAGATAAGGTCTAGGTCCTGAAGACTGAAAACTGAGGTAGGGAAGAGATGATGACATAAGGCCATGGCGGGTCTGATGTGCTCAGTGTGCGGTCAGCTGTCTGGGAGTTGGTCAAAAGGTCTGGGCTCCGCTTGTGTCAGACAGTGCATTAGTGCCCAGGTTAGACTATATAATTTGGGTAGAGGCGAGTGCTGTGTAGGTTTATCCTCATTTAAGCTGCCTGGGCAGCTCATTAGGCAATATATTTTTTCTAGAGGGCAGGCAGAGTGCTTCATTGTCGGTCCGGAATTGCCAAACTTGAGGGCTTCGGGGCCAGGAGAGTGAGGACGGAAGTCTGAGAACACAAGCTAGACTTCGGATTCAGGGTGAGGGCACGGCAGGTACCCCCTGCAGATGTGAACCAATATCTCATGCATCTAAAGTCAGGGCGAGGATCAGACGTTGGCTCAGTTTGGAGTTTCTGTGCATGACGGCCCCTTCATGAAGGGAGCGGAATCTCGAGGCCATGGAGGTTTTCCACGTTGGGAGATGTGGGATGCCCCCTTCAAGGATTCCTTCTGCGGGACAATTGAGACCTGTTGGACAGCTCCAGGACATCCCATATGGAATGAAACCAGAGCACCGTTCGAGGATGGATGCCTGGGAAGTCCGCCTCGGATTCCAATTGCCTCCTAGCAACGAGACAGTTTAGATCCAATGGATCTGCGGGAGCAACCGGGGTGGCTGAGTTGAAATGGACTTTCCTGAGGATGGGTCGCAATGTGTGTTTGTGTCCATGAGAGCCTTGGAATGGGGCCGTGGCACCGGGACCCTGAAGTATTCTCCTAAGCTTTTGACACAGCTCCAATGCACATGTTTCCTTGTGGAGACGAGATTTGTTCTGATGCGTGCCTCAGGAAATCCCCTCTGCTGGTATTGGAATCCAGGCTTTTGAGGAGACATGCCTGTAAAGCAAAGCAATGGATCCGATAATGGCCTCGGGTCCTGTCTGGTTCAATCTTCTTCTCTGGGGACATCCATCTATGGTATGAGTGGAGGTAGATGCTCAGCTGGTATCAACCGCCCTTTTTTGTCCCGGACGACCTGCACGATTGGGATGGCCTCAGGGACTTTGGATGGTTCTCCTAATTTGTGCGATTTTTGACAATGGAATGGGCAGAATTCCCATGGAATGGGTAGGCGCAGTCCTAATGTGTGACTCCAGGGGCCCCAGCCTTGAGGGAGTGTGGCCCAGGACTTTGAGGACAGAAGTCTGAAAACACAAACTCAGCTTAGGTTTGGGGCCGTAGGTATGGCACGCCCGATCTACAAACCATGAGAAGAACTCTTCAGGATATGAAGAATGAGCGAATCTGAGGCGCTTGCTCAGGCTTTTGTCTCTGGATTTTGTATCAGCGATGGCCGTGGAATGTTGGGGAGGCATCATGGGCCATGGACGAATCTTCCTCTCTGTGGATTTGGTGCGATCCCAGTTGTTTTTCGTCAATCTGTGGGATGGGAGGACTCCTTTCAGGTTTGTAAACTCAGGTATCCCGCCAAAAGAGGAATTCCAAAGCAGAGCCCTGGGGAAGAGTGAAGGGACAACCCGAACTATGGTTAAAAATTGGGGCCTAGGTAGGGGCATGGCAAGCCCAATATGCTGTCTCTTCATCCAGCCACTGAGAGGCCTTACCTGAGGACTGGGCTCAGGCTGAGGGTCACAATGTGTGTTTGTGACCAATGTGGCCCGCAAGCATGGGCTGGGCTTCATGGGCCACACTGGTTCCAACTACACTGAACGTTGGACAACCTTCCAAACACAAGGTTTCTTGCCATGGGGAAAGAGCTCTGATTTCTGCATCATTTTCAAACCAGGGCAGTGATTGGAGATCAGGTCTAGGTTCTGAAGCCTGGAAACCGAGGTTGAGAAGAGATGACGACCTAAGGCCATGGCGGGTCCGATGTGCTAAGTGTGCGGCCAGCTGTCTGGGTGGGGCCAGGAGGTCCAGGCTCAGGCCGGGTCAGAAAGTGCAATAGGGCCCAGGTCAGTCTATATATTTGGGGTACAGCCGAATGGCGTGCAGGTTGATCCTCATTTGGGGTTTCTGGGTAGCCCCAGAGGGCAATGTTTTTCTTCTGAAGGGCAGGCAGAGTGCGGCATTGTAGTTCTGGATTGCCAAACAGGAGGGCTTGTGGGCCAGTAGTCTGAGGACGGAAGTCTGAGAACCCAAACTAGGCCAAGGTTTCTGGGTGAGGATATGGCAGGCACAATCTACAGACCTCAATCGAGATCTCGTGCACCTGAAGTCAGAGCAAGGATCAGACGATCGCTCAGGTTGGACTTTCTGTCCCTGATGGCCCCTTCTTGAAGGGGGGGTGGATCACGAGGCCATGGGGGTTTTCCCACGTTGGGAGTTGTGAGAAGCTCCAAACTGCAAAGATTCTTCTGCAGGACAATTGAGACCTGTTGGTTGGCTCCAGGCCAACGATTCCGAGCAGGGTTCAAAGGATGGATGGCTGGGTAGCCCACCTCGCATTCCAATTGTCTCCAAGCAACAAGAAAGTTTAGATCTGCTGGATGAGGGGGGAGCAACCGAGGAGGCTGAGTTGAAATGGACTCTCCTGTGGATGTGTCCTAATATGTTTTTGTGTCTATGGAGACCTTGGAATGAAGCGGTGGCACTGGGGCCCTGAAGGGTTCTCCTAAACAGAGGCTTTGACACAGCTCCAACGTGCATGTTTCCCATGTGTAGATGAGATTTGTTCTGATGGGTGAGTCAAGAAACAGCCATATGCTGGTATTGAAATCCAGGCCTCTGAGGAGAGATGCCTGGAAACCAAAGGCATGGATCCTATTAGTGCCTAGGGGCCTGTTCGTTCCTTTTTACCTCTGGGGACATCAGTCTACAGGTCTGAGTGCAGGTAGGTGCTCAGATGGGCTCAGATTGCCCCTGTTTGTCCTGGGAAGCCACAACTATTGGGATGGCCTCAGGGACTTTGGAGATTTATCCTATTAGTAGGGTTGTGGCCATTGGAATGGGCACATACAATTCCCTTGGAAAGTGCAAGTACAGTCCTCAGGTTTGGCTACAGGGGCTTGAGCCTGTAGCGTGTGTACGCCAGACCTGTTTGGACAGTTGTCTGAAAACACAAACTCGGCTTATGTTTCAGGTCATAGGTATGGCAGGACTGATCTACAGACCATGAGGAGAAAACTCTTCGGGATATGAAAAAAGGGCGAGTGTGAGTCTCTTGCTCAAGTATTTGTCTCTGGATATCGTGTCACTCATGGTCGTGAAATTGCCAGGATGACTTCATGGGAAATGGACGAGTCTTACTCTCTGGGGTTCCGGCCCCGTCCAAAGAGTTTGGGGTCATTCTGGGGATGGAAGAAGTCCGTTTTTTTGGTGTTGTTGATTTGTTTCCTTTTGTGTTTCAACCTCAGATGTCCCACCTAATGAGGGATTCCAGAGTAGAGCCCTGGGGAGGGGCGACTGGACAACCAGAAATCTGGTAAAAATTGGGGCCTAGGGACATGTCAAGCCCATTATGACATCTAATGATCCAGCCACTGAGAGGAATTCCTAGAGGACAGGACCCACGCTGAGGTCACAATGTGTGTTTATGCTCTCGTCGCACTCAAGAATGGGCGGGGCCTCATTGTGAATACTTTTTTCTCCTACACTGAACGTTGGACAACATGCCAACCACAAGGTTTCTTGCCATGGGTCAGGAAGAGTTATGATTTCTGCATCACAGTCACCCGTGGGCAGTGATTGGAGATAAGGTCTAGGTTCTGAAGACTGAAAACTGAGGTAGGGAAGAGATGATGACATAAGGCCATGGCGGGTCTGATGTGCTCAGTGTGCGGTCAGCTGTCTGGGAGTTGGTCAAAAGGTCTGGGCTCCGGTTGTGTCAGACAGTGCATTAGTGCCCAGGTTAGACTATATAATTTGGGTAGAGGCGAGTGCTGTGTAGGTTTATCCTCATTTAAGCTGCCTGGGCAGCTCATTAGGCAATATATTTTTTCTAGAGGGCAGGCAGAGTGCTTCATTGTCGGTCCGGAATTGCCAAACTTGAGGGCTTCGGGGCCAGGAGAGTGAGGACGGAAGTCTGAGAACACAAGCTAGACTTCGGATTCAGGGTGAGGGCACGGCAGGTACCCCCTGCAGATGTGAACCAATATCTCATGCATCTAAAGTCAGGGCGAGGATCAGACGTTGGCTCAGTTTGGAGTTTCTGTGCATGACGGCCCCTTCATGAAGGGAGCGGAATCTCGAGGCCATGGAGGTTTTCCACGTTGGGAGATGTGGGATGCCCCCTTCAAGGATTCCTTCTGCGGGACAATTGAGACCTGTTGGACAGCTCCAGGACATCCCATATGGAATGAAACCAGAGCACCGTTCGAGGATGGATGCCTGGGAAGTCCGCCTCGGATTCCAATTGCCTCCTAGCAACGAGACAGTTTAGATCCAATGGATCTGCGGGAGCAACCGGGGTGGCTGAGTTGAAATGGACTTTCCTGAGGATGGGTCGCAATGTGTGTTTGTGTCCATGAGAGCCTTGGAATGGGGCCGTGGCACCGGGACCCTGAAGTATTCTCCTAAGCTTTTGACACAGCTCCAATGCACATGTTTCCTTGTGGAGACGAGATTTGTTCTGATGCGTGCCTCAGGAAATCCCCTCTGCTGGTATTGGAATCCAGGCTTTTGAGGAGACATGCCTGTAAAGCAAAGCAATGGATCCGATAATGGCCTCGGGTCCTGTCTGGTTCAATCTTCTTCTCTGGGGACATCCATCTATGGTATGAGTGGAGGTAGATGCTCAGCTGGTATCAACCGCCCTTTTTTGTCCCGGACGACCTGCACGATTGGGATGGCCTCAGGGACTTTGGATGGTTCTCCTAATTTGTGCGATTTTTGACAATGGAATGGGCAGAATTCCCATGGAATGGGTAGGCGCAGTCCTAATGTGTGACTCCAGGGGCCCCAGCCTTGAGGGAGTGTGGCCCAGGACTTTGAGGACAGAAGTCTGAAAACACAAACTCAGCTTAGGTTTGGGGCCGTAAGTATGGCACGCCCGATCTACAAACCATGAGAAGACCTCTTCAGGATATGAAGAATGAGGGAGTCTGAGGCGCTTGCTCAGGCTTTTGTCTCTGGATTTTGTATCAGCGATGGCCGTGGAATGTTGGGGAGGCATCATGGGCCATGGACGAATCTTCCTCTCTGTGGATTTGGCGCGATCCCAGTTGTTTTTCGTCAATCTGTGGGATGGGAGGACTCCTTTCAGGTTTGTAAACTCAGGTATCCCGCCAAAAGAGGAATTCCAAAGCAGAGCCCTGGGGAAGAGTGAAGGGACAACCCGAACTATGGTTAAAAATTGGGGCCTAGGTAGGGGCATGGCAAGCCCAATATGCTGTCTCTTCATCCAGCCACTGAGAGGCCTTACCTGAGGACTGGGCTCAGGCTGAGGGTCACAATGTGTGTTTGTGACCAATGTGGCCCGCAAGCATGGGCTGGGCTTCATGGGCCACACTGGTTCCAACTACACTGAACGTTGGACAACCTTCCAAACACAAGGTTTCTTGCCATGGGGAAAGAGCTCTGATTTCTGCATCATTTTCAAACCAGGGCAGTGATTGGAGATCAGGTCTAGGTTCTGAAGCCTGGAAACCGAGGTTGAGAAGAGATGACGACCTAAGGCCATGGCGGGTCCGATGTGCTAAGTGTGCGGCCAGCTGTCTGGGTGGGGCCAGGAGGTCCAGGCTCAGGCCGGGTCAGAAAGTGCAATAGGGCCCAGGTCAGTCTATATATTTGGGGTACAGCCGAATGGCGTGCAGGTTGATCCTCATTTGGGGTTTCTGGGTAGCCCCAGAGGGCAATGTTTTTCTTCTGAAGGGCAGGCAGAGTGCGGCATTGTAGTTCTGGATTGCCAAACAGGAGGGCTTGTGGGCCAGTAGTCTGAGGACGGAAGTCTGAGAACCCAAACTAGGCCAAGGTTTCTGGGTGAGGATATGGCAGGCACAATCTACAGACCTCAATCGAGATCTCGTGCACCTGAAGTCAGAGCAAGGATCAGACGATCGCTCAGGTTGGACTTTCTGTCCCTGATGGCCCCTTCTTGAAGGGGGGGTGGATCACGAGGCCATGGGGGTTTTCCCACGTTGGGAGTTGTGAGAAGCTCCAAACTGCAAAGATTCTTCTGCAGGACAATTGAGACCTGTTGGTTGGCTCCAGGCCAACGATTCCGAGCAGGGTTCAAAGGATGGATGGCTGGGTAGCCCACCTCGCATTCCAATTGTCTCCAAGCAACAAGAAAGGTTAGATCTGCTGGATGAAGGGGGATCAACCGAGGAGGCTGAGTTGAAATGGACTCTCCTGTGGATGTGTCCTAATATGTTTTTGTGTCTATGGAGACCTTGGAATGAAGCGGTGGCACTGGGGCCCTGAAGGGTTCTCCTAAACAGAGGCTTTGACACAGCTCCAACGTGCAAGTTTCCCATGTGTAGATGAGATTTGTTCTGATGGGTGAGTCAAGAAACAGCCATATGCTGGTATTGAAATCCAGGCCTCTGAGGAGAGATGCCTGGAAACCAAAGGCATGGATCCTATTAGTGCCTAGGGGCCTGTTCGTTCCTTTTTACCTCTGGGGACATCAGTCTACAGGTCTGAGTGCAGGTAGGTGCTCAGATGGGCTCAGATTGCCCCTGTTTGTCCTGGGAAGCCACAACTATTGGGATGGCCTCAGGGACTTTGGAGATTTATCCTATTAGTAGGGTTGTGCCATTGGAATGGGCACATACAATTCCCTTGGAAAGTGCAAGTACAGTCCTCAGGTTTGGCTACAGGGGCTTGAGCCTGTAGCTTGTGTACGCCAGACCTGTTTGGACAGTTGTCTGAAAACACAAACTCGGCTTATGTTTCAGGTCATAGGTATGGCAGGACTGATCTACAGACCATGAGGAGAAAACTCTTCGGGATATGAAAAAAGGGCGAGTGTGAGTCTCTTGCTCAAGTATTTGTCTCTGGATATCGTGTCACTCATGGTCGTGAAATTGCCAGGATGACTTCATGGGAAATGGACGAGTCTTACTCTCTGGGGTTCCGGCCCCGTCCAAAGAGTTTGGGGTCATTCTGGGGATGGAAGAAGTCCGTTTTTTTTGTTGTTGTTGATTTGTTTCCTTTTGTGTTTCAACCTCAGATGTCCCACCTAATGAGGGATTCCAGAGTAGAGCCCTGGGGAGGGGCGACTGGACAACCAGAAATCTGGTAAAAATTGGGGCCTAGGGACATGTCAAGCCCATTATGACATCTAATGATCCAGCCACTGAGAGGAATTCCTAGAGGACAGGACCCACGCTGAGGTCACAATGTGTGTTTATGCTCTCGTCGCACTCAAGAATGGGCGGGGCCTCATTGTGAATACTTTTTTCTCCTACACTGAACGTTGGACAACATGCCAACCACAAGGTTTCTTGCCATGGGTCAGGAAGAGTTATGATTTCTGCATCACAGTCACCCGTGGGCAGTGATTGGAGATAAGGTCTAGGTTCTGAAGACTGAAAACTGAGGTAGGGAAGAGATGATGACATAAGGCCATGGCGGGTCTGATGTGCTCAGTGTGCGGTCAGCTGTCTGGGAGTTGGTCAAAAGGTCTGGGCTCCGGTTGTGTCAGACAGTGCATTAGTGCCCAGGTTAGACTATATAATTTGGGTAGAGGCGAGTGCTGTGTAGGTTTATCCTCATTTAAGCTGCCTGGGCAGCTCATTAGGCAATATATTTTTTCTAGAGGGCAGGCAGAGTGCTTCATTGTCGGTCCGGAATTGCCAAACTTGAGGGCTTCGGGGCCAGGAGAGTGAGGACGGAAGTCTGAGAACACAAGCTAGACTTCGGATTCAGGGTGAGGGCACGGCAGGTACCCCCTGCAGATGTGAACCAATATCTCATGCATCTAAAGTCAGGGCGAGGATCAGACGTTGGCTCAGTTTGGAGTTTCTGTGCATGACGGCCCCTTCATGAAGGGAGCGGAATCTCGAGGCCATGGAGGTTTTCCACGTTGGGAGATGTGGGATGCCCCCTTCAAGGATTCCTTCTGCGGGACAATTGAGACCTGTTGGACAGCTCCAGGACATCCCATATGGAATGAAACCAGAGCACCGTTCGAGGATGGATGCCTGGGAAGTCCGCCTCGGATTCCAATTGCCTCCTAGCAACGAGACAGTTTAGATCCAATGGATCTGCGGGAGCAACCGGGGTGGCTGAGTTGAAATGGACTTTCCTGAGGATGGGTCGCAATGTGTGTTTGTGTCCATGAGAGCCTTGGAATGGGGCGGTGGCACCGGGACCCTGAAGTATTCTCCTAAGCTTTTGACACAGCTCCAATGCACATGTTTCCTTGTGGAGACGAGATTTGTTCTGATGCGTGCCTCAGGAAATCCCCTCTGCTGGTATTGGAATCCAGGCTTTTGAGGAGACATGCCTGTAAAGCAAAGCAATGGATCCGATAATGGCCTCGGGTCCTGTCTGGTTCAATCTTCTTCTCTGGGGACATCCATCTATGGTATGAGTGGAGGTAGATGCTCAGCTGGTATCAACCGCCCTTTTTTGTCCCGGACGACCTGCACGATTGGGATGGCCTCAGGGACTTTGGATGGTTCTCCTAATTTGTGCGATTTTTGACAATGGAATGGGCAGAATTCCCATGGAATGGGTAGGCGCAGTCCTAATGTGTGACTCCAGGGGCCCCAGCCTTGAGGGAGTGTGGCCCAGGACTTTGAGGACAGAAGTCTGAAAACACAAACTCAGCTTAGGTTTGGGGCCGTAGGTATGGCACGCCCGATCTACAAACCATGAGAAGACCTCTTCAGGATATGAAGAATGAGCGAGTCTGAGGCGCTTGCTCAGGCTTTTGTCTCTGGATTTTGTATCAGCGATGGCCGTGGAATGTTGGGGAGGCATCATGGGCCATGGACGAAGCTTCCTCTCTGTGGATTTGGCGCGATCCCAGTTGTTTTTCGTCAATCTGTGGGATGGGAGGACTCCTTTCAGGTTTGTAAACTCAGGTATCCCGCCAAAAGAGGAATTCCAAAGCAGAGCCCTGGGGAAGAGTGAAGGGACAACCCGAACTATGGTTAAAAATTGGGGCCTAGGTAGGGGCATGGCAAGCCCAATATGCTGTCTCTTCATCCAGCCACTGAGAGGCCTTACCTGAGGACTGGGCTCAGGCTGAGGGTCACAATGTGTGTTTGTGACCAATGTGGCCCGCAAGCATGGGCTGGGCTTCATGGGCCACACTGGTTCCAACTACACTGAACGTTGGACAACCTTCCAAACACAAGGTTTCTTGCCATGGGGAAAGAGCTCTGATTTCTGCATCATTTTCAAACCAGGGCAGTGATTGGAGATCAGGTCTAGGTTCTGAAGCCTGGAAACCGAGGTTGAGAAGAGATGACGACCTAAGGCCATGGCGGGTCCGATGTGCTAAGTGTGCGGCCAGCTGTCTGGGTGGGGCCAGGAGGTCCAGGCTCAGGCCGGGTCAGAAAGTGCAATAGGGCCCAGGTCAGTCTATATATTTGGGGTACAGCCGAATGGCGTGCAGGTTGATCCTCATTTGGGGTTTCTGGGTAGCCCCAGAGGGCAATGTTTTTCTTCTGAAGGGCAGGCAGAGTGCGGCATTGTAGTTCTGGATTGCCAAACAGGAGGGCTTGTGGGCCAGTAGTCTGAGGACGGAAGTCTGAGAACCCAAACTAGGCCAAGGTTTCTGGGTGAGGATATGGCAGGCACAATCTACAGACCTCAATCGAGATCTCGTGCACCTGAAGTCAGAGCAAGGATCAGACGATCGCTCAGGTTGGACTTTCTGTCCCTGATGGCCCCTTCTTGAAAGGGGGGTGGATCACGAGGCCATGGGGGTTTTCCCACGTTGGGAGTTGTGAGAAGCTCCAAACTGCAAAGATTCTTCTGCAGGACAATTGAGACCTGTTGGTTGGCTCCAGGCCAACGATTCCGAGCAGGGTTCAAAGGATGGATGGCTGGGTAGCCCACCTCGCATTCCAATTGTCTCCAAGCAACAAGAAAGGTTAGATCTGCTGGATGAGGGGGGAGCAACCGAGGAGGCTGAGTTGAAATGGACTCTCCTGTGGATGTGTCCTAATATGTTTTGTGTCTATGGAGACCTTGGAATGAAGCGGTGGCACTGGGGCCCTGAAGGGTTCTCCTAAACAGAGGCTTTGACACAGCTCCAACGTGCAAGTTTCCCATGTGTAGATGAGATTTGTTCTGATGGGTGAGTCAAGAAACAGCCATATGCTGGTATTGAAATCCAGGCCTCTGAGGAGAGATGCCTGGAAACCAAAGGCATGGATCCTATTAGTGCCTAGGGGCCTGTTCGTTCCTTTTTACCTCTGGGGACATCAGTCTACGGGTCTGAGTGCAGGTAGGTGCTCAGATGGGCTCAGATTGCCCCTGTTTGTCCTGGGAAGCCACAACTATTGGGATGGCCTCAGGGACTTTGGAGATTTATCCTATTAGTAGGGTTGTGGCCATTGGAATGGGCACATACAATTCCCTTGGAAAGTGCAAGTACAGTCCTCAGGTTTGGCTACAGGGGCTTGAGCCTGTAGCGTGTGTACGCCAGACCTGTTTGGACAGTTGTCTGAAAACACAAACTCGGCTTATGTTTCAGGTCATAGGTATGGCAGGACTGATCTACAGACCATGAGGAGAAAACTCTTCGGGATATGAAAAAAGGGCGAGTGTGAGTCTCTTGCTCAAGTATTTGTCTCTGGATATCGTGTCACTCATGGTCGTGAAATTGCCAGGATGACTTCATGGGAAATGGACGAGTCTTACTCTCTGGGGTTCCGGCCCCGTCCAAAGAGTTTGGGGTCATTCTGGGGATGGAAGAAGTCCGTTTTTTTTGTTGTTGTTGATTTGTTTCCTTTTGTGTTTCAACCTCAGATGTCCCACCTAATGAGGGATTCCAGAGTAGAGCCCTGGGGAGGGGCGACTGGACAACCAGAAATCTGGTAAAAATTGGGGCCTAGGGACATGTCAAGCCCATTATGACATCTAATGATCCAGCCACTGAGAGGAATTCCTAGAGGACAGGACCCACGCTGAGGTCACAATGTGTGTTTATGCTCTCGTCGCACTCAAGAATGGGCGGGGCCTCATTGTGAATACTTTTTTCTCCTACACTGAACGTTGGACAACATGCCAACCACAAGGTTTCTTGCCATGGGTCAGGAAGAGTTATGATTTCTGCATCACAGTCACCCGTGGGCAGTGATTGGAGATAAGGTCTAGGTTCTGAAGACTGAAAACTGAGGTAGGGAAGAGATGATGACATAAGGCCATGGCGGGTCTGATGTGCTCAGTGTGCGGTCAGCTGTCTGGGAGTTGGTCAAAAGGTCTGGGCTCCGGTTGTGTCAGACAGTGCATTAGTGCCCAGGTTAGACTATATAATTTGGGTAGAGGCGAGTGCTGTGTAGGTTTATCCTCATTTAAGCTGCCTGGGCAGCTCATTAGGCAATATATTTTTTCTAGAGGGCAGGCAGAGTGCTTCATTGTCGGTCCGGAATTGCCAAACTTGAGGGCTTCGGGGCCAGGAGAGTGAGGACGGAAGTCTGAGAACACAAGCTAGACTTCGGATTCAGGGTGAGGGCACGGCAGGTACCCCCTGCAGATGTGAACCAATATCTCATGCATCTAAAGTCAGGGCGAGGATCAGACGTTGGCTCAGTTTGGAGTTTCTGTGCATGACGGCCCCTTCATGAAGGGAGCGGAATCTCGAGGCCATGGAGGTTTTCCACGTTGGGAGATGTGGGATGCCCCCTTCAAGGATTCCTTCTGCGGGACAATTGAGACCTGTTGGACAGCTCCAGGACATCCCATATGGAATGAAACCAGAGCACCGTTCGAGGATGGATGCCTGGGAAGTCCGCCTCGGATTCCAATTGCCTCCTAGCAACGAGACAGTTTAGATCCAATGGATCTGCGGGAGCAACCGGGGTGGCTGAGTTGAAATGGACTTTCCTGAGGATGGGTCGCAATGTGTGTTTGTGTCCATGAGAGCCTTGGAATGGGGCGGTGGCACCGGGACCCTGAAGTATTCTCCTAAGCTTTTGACACAGCTCCAATGCACATGTTTCCTTGTGGAGACGAGATTTGTTCTGATGCGTGCCTCAGGAAATCCCCTCTGCTGGTATTGGAATCCAGGCTTTTGAGGAGACATGCCTGTAAAGCAAAGCAATGGATCCGATAATGGCCTCGGGTCCTGTCTGGTTCAATCTTCTTCTCTGGGGACATCCATCTATGGTATGAGTGGAGGTAGATGCTCAGCTGGTGTCAACCACCCTTTTTTGTCCCGGACGACCTGCACGATTGGGATGGCCTCAGGGACTTTGGATGGTTCTCCTAATTTGTGCGATTTTTGACAATGGAATGGGCAGAATTCCCATGGAATGGGTAGGCGCAGTCCTAATGTGTGACTCCAGGGGCCCCAGCCTTGAGGGAGTGTGGCCCAGGACTTTGAGGACAGAAGTCTGAAAACACAAACTCAGCTTAGGTTTGGGGCCGTAGGTATGGCACGCCCGATCTACAAACCATGAGAAGAACTCTTCAGGATATGAAGAATGAGCAAGTCTGAGGCGCTTGCTCAGGCTTTTGTCTCTGGAGTTTGTATCAGCGATGGCCGTGGAATGTTGGGGAGGCATCATGGGCCATGGACGAATCTTCCTCTCTGTGGATTTGGCACGATCCCAATTGTTTTTCGTCAATCTGTGGGATGGGAGGACTCCTTTCAGGTTTGTAAACTCAGGTATCCCGCCAAAAGAGGAATTCCAAAGCAGAGCCCTGGGGAAGAGTGAAGGGACAACCCGAACTATGGTTAAAAATTGGGGCCTAGGTAGGGGCATGGCAAGCCCAATATGCTGTCTCTTCATCCAGCCACTGAGAGGCCTTACCTGAGGACTGGGCTCAGGCTGAGGGTCACAATGTGTGTTTGTGACCAATGTGGCCCGCAAGCATGGGCTGGGCTTCATGGGCCACACTGGTTCCAACTACACTGAACGTTGGACAACCTTCCAAACACAAGGTTTCTTGCCATGGGGAAAGAGCTCTGATTTCTGCATCATTTTCAAACCAGGGCAGTGATTGGAGATCAGGTCTAGGTTCTGAAGCCTGGAAACCGAGGTTGAGAAGAGATGACGACCTAAGGCCATGGCGGGTCCGATGTGCTAAGTGTGCGGCCAGCTGTCTGGGTGGGGCCAGGAGGTCCAGGCTCAGGCCGGGTCAGAAAGTGCAATAGGGCCCAGGTCAGTCTATATATTTGGGGTACAGCCGAATGGCGTGCAGGTTGATCCTCATTTGGGGTTTCTGGGTAGCCCCAGAGGGCAATGTTTTTCTTCTGAAGGGCAGGCAGAGTGCGGCATTGTAGTTCTGGATTGCCAAACAGGAGGGCTTGTGGGCCAGTAGTCTGAGGACGGAAGTCTGAGAACCCAAACTAGGCCAAGGTTTCTGGGTGAGGATATGGCAGGCACAATCTACAGACCTCAATCGAGATCTCGTGCACCTGAAGTCAGAGCAAGGATCAGACGATCGCTCAGGTTGGACTTTCTGTCCCTGATGGCCCCTTCTTGAAAGGGGGGTGGATCACGAGGCCATGGGGGTTTTCCCACGTTGGGAGTTGTGAGAAGCTCCAAACTGCAAAGATTCTTCTGCAGGACAATTGAGACCTGTTGGTTGGCTCCAGGCCAACGATTCCGAGCAGGGTTCAAAGGATGGATGGCTGGGTAGCCCACCTCGCATTCCAATTGTCTCCAAGCAACAAGAAAGGTTAGATCTGCTGGATGAGGGGGGAGCAACCGAGGAGGCTGAGTTGAAATGGACTCTCCTGTGGATGTGTCCTAATATGTTTTGTGTCTATGGAGACCTTGGAATGAAGCGGTGGCACTGGGGCCCTGAAGGGTTCTCCTAAACAGAGGCTTTGACACAGCTCCAACGTGCAAGTTTCCCATGTGTAGATGAGATTTGTTCTGATGGGTGAGTCAAGAAACAGCCATATGCTGGTATTGAAATCCAGGCCTCTGAGGAGAGATGCCTGGAAACCAAAGGCATGGATCCTATTAGTGCCTAGGGGCCTGTTCGTTCCTTTTTACCTCTGGGGACATCAGTCTACGGGTCTGAGTGCAGGTAGGTGCTCAGATGGGCTCAGATTGCCCCTGTTTGTCCTGGGAAGCCACAACTATTGGGATGGCCTCAGGGACTTTGGAGATTTATCCTATTAGTAGGGTTGTGGCCATTGGAATGGGCACATACAATTCCCTTGGAAAGTGCAAGTACAGTCCTCAGGTTTGGCTACAGGGGCTTGAGCCTGTAGCGTGTGTACGCCAGACCTGTTTGGACAGTTGTCTGAAAACACAAACTCGGCTTATGTTTCAGGTCATAGGTATGGCAGGACTGATCTACAGACCATGAGGAGAAAACTCTTCGGGATATGAAAAAAGGGCGAGTGTGAGTCTCTTGCTCAAGTATTTGTCTCTGGATATCGTGTCACTCATGGTCGTGAAATTGCCAGGATGACTTCATGGGAAATGGACGAGTCTTACTCTCTGGGGTTCCGGCCCCGTCCAAAGAGTTTGGGGTCATTCTGGGGATGGAAGAAGTCCGTTTTTTTTGTTGTTGTTGATTTGTTTCCTTTTGTGTTTCAACCTCAGATGTCCCACCTAATGAGGGATTCCAGAGTAGAGCCCTGGGGAGGGGCGACTGGACAACCAGAAATCTGGTAAAAATTGGGGCCTAGGGACATGTCAAGCCCATTATGACATCTAATGATCCAGCCACTGAGAGGAATTCCTAGAGGACAGGACCCACGCTGAGGTCACAATGTGTGTTTATGCTCTCGTCGCACTCAAGAATGGGCGGGGCCTCATTGTGAATACTTTTTTCTCCTACACTGAACGTTGGACAACATGCCAACCACAAGGTTTCTTGCCATGGGTCAGGAAGAGTTATGATTTCTGCATCACAGTCACCCGTGGGCAGTGATTGGAGATAAGGTCTAGGTTCTGAAGACTGAAAACTGAGGTAGGGAAGAGATGATGACATAAGGCCATGGCGGGTCTGATGTGCTCAGTGTGCGGTCAGCTGTCTGGGAGTTGGTCAAAAGGTCTGGGCTCCGGTTGTGTCAGACAGTGCATTAGTGCCCAGGTTAGACTATATAATTTGGGTAGAGGCGAGTGCTGTGTAGGTTTATCCTCATTTAAGCTGCCTGGGCAGCTCATTAGGCAATATATTTTTTCTAGAGGGCAGGCAGAGTGCTTCATTGTCGGTCCGGAATTGCCAAACTTGAGGGCTTCGGGGCCAGGAGAGTGAGGACGGAAGTCTGAGAACACAAGCTAGACTTCGGATTCAGGGTGAGGGCACGGCAGGTACCCCCTGCAGATGTGAACCAATATCTCATGCATCTAAAGTCAGGGCGAGGATCAGACGTTGGCTCAGTTTGGAGTTTCTGTGCATGACGGCCCCTTCATGAAGGGAGCGGAATCTCGAGGCCATGGAGGTTTTCCACGTTGGGAGATGTGGGATGCCCCCTTCAAGGATTCCTTCTGCGGGACAATTGAGACCTGTTGGACAGCTCCAGGACATCCCATATGGAATGAAACCAGAGCACCGTTCGAGGATGGATGCCTGGGAAGTCCGCCTCGGATTCCAATTGCCTCCTAGCAACGAGACAGTTTAGATCCAATGGATCTGCGGGAGCAACCGGGGTGGCTGAGTTGAAATGGACTTTCCTGAGGATGGGTCGCAATGTGTGTTTGTGTCCATGAGAGCCTTGGAATGGGGCGGTGGCACCGGGACCCTGAAGTATTCTCCTAAGCTTTTGACACAGCTCCAATGCACATGTTTCCTTGTGGAGACGAGATTTGTTCTGATGCGTGCCTCAGGAAATCCCCTCTGCTGGTATTGGAATCCAGGCTTTTGAGGAGACATGCCTGTAAAGCAAAGCAATGGATCCGATAATGGCCTCGGGTCCTGTCTGGTTCAATCTTCTTCTCTGGGGACATCCATCTATGGTATGAGTGGAGGTAGATGCTCAGCTGGTGTCAACCACCCTTTTTTGTCCCGGACGACCTGCACGATTGGGATGGCCTCAGGGACTTTGGATGGTTCTCCTAATTTGTGCGATTTTTGACAATGGAATGGGCAGAATTCCCATGGAATGGGTAGGCGCAGTCCTAATGTGTGACTCCAGGGGCCCCAGCCTTGAGGGAGTGTGGCCCAGGACTTTGAGGACAGAAGTCTGAAAACACAAACTCAGCTTAGGTTTGGGGCCGTAGGTATGGCACGCCCGATCTACAAACCATGAGAAGAACTCTTCAGGATATGAAGAATGAGCAAGTCTGAGGCGCTTGCTCAGGCTTTTGTCTCTGGAGTTTGTATCAGCGATGGCCGTGGAATGTTGGGGAGGCATCATGGGCCATGGACGAATCTTCCTCTCTGTGGATTTGGCACGATCCCAATTGTTTTTCGTCAATCTGTGGGATGGGAGGACTCCTTTCAGGTTTGTAAACTCAGGTATCCCGCCAAAAGAGGAATTCCAAAGCAGAGCCCTGGGGAAGAGTGAAGGGACAACCCGAACTATGGTTAAAAATTGGGGCCTAGGTAGGGGCATGGCAAGCCCAATATGCTGTCTCTTCATCCAGCCACTGAGAGGCCTTACCTGAGGACTGGGCTCAGGCTGAGGGTCACAATGTGTGTTTGTGACCAATGTGGCCCGCAAGCATGGGCTGGGCTTCATGGGCCACACTGGTTCCAACTACACTGAACGTTGGACAACCTTCCAAACACAAGGTTTCTTGCCATGGGGAAAGAGCTCTGATTTCTGCATCATTTTCAAACCAGGGCAGTGATTGGAGATCAGGTCTAGGTTCTGAAGCCTGGAAACCGAGGTTGAGAAGAGATGACGACCTAAGGCCATGGCGGGTCCGATGTGCTAAGTGTGCGGCCAGCTGTCTGGGTGGGGCCAGGAGGTCCAGGCTCAGGCCGGGTCAGAAAGTGCAATAGGGCCCAGGTCAGTCTATATATTTGGGGTACAGCCGAATGGCGTGCAGGTTGATCCTCATTTGGGGTTTCTGGGTAGCCCCAGAGGGCAATGTTTTTCTTCTGAAGGGCAGGCAGAGTGCGGCATTGTAGTTCTGGATTGCCAAACAGGAGGGCTTGTGGGCCAGTAGTCTGAGGACGGAAGTCTGAGAACCCAAACTAGGCCAAGGTTTCTGGGTGAGGATATGGCAGGCACAATCTACAGACCTCAATCGAGATCTCGTGCACCTGAAGTCAGAGCAAGGATCAGACGATCGCTCAGGTTGGACTTTCTGTCCCTGATGGCCCCTTCTTGAAGGGGGGGTGGATCACGAGGCCATGGGGGTTTTCCCACGTTGGGAGTTGTGAGAAGCTCCAAACTGCAAAGATTCTTCTGCAGGACAATTGAGACCTGTTGGTTGGCTCCAGGCCAACGATTCCGAGCAGGGTTCAAAGGATGGATGGCTGGGTAGCCCACCTCGCATTCCAATTGTCTCCAAGCAACAAGAAAGGTTAGATCTGCTGGATGAGGGGGGAGCAACCGAGGAGGCTGAGTTGAAATGGACTCTCCTGTGGATGTGTCCTAATATGTTTTTGTGTCTATGGAGACCTTGGAATGAAGCGGTGGCACTGGGGCCCTGAAGGGTTCTCCTAAACAGAGGCTTTGACACAGCTCCAACGTGCATGTTTCCCATGTGTAGATGAGATTTGTTCTGATGGGTGAGTCAAGAAACAGCCATATGCTGGTATTGAAATCCAGGCCTCTGAGGAGAGATGCCTGGAAACCAAAGGCATGGATCCTATTAGTGCCTAGGGGCCTGTTCGTTCCTTTTTACCTCTGGGGACATCAGTCTACGGGTCTGAGTGCAGGTAGGTGCTCAGATGGGCTCAGATTGCCCCTGTTTGTCCTGGGAAGCCACAACTATTGGGATGGCCTCAGGGACTTTGGAGATTTATCCTATTAGTAGGGTTGTGGCCATTGGAATGGGCACATACAATTCCCTTGGAAAGTGCAAGTACAGTCCTCAGGTTTGGCTACAGGGGCTTGAGCCTGTAGCGTGTGTACGCCAGACCTGTTTGGACAGTTGTCTGAAAACACAAACTCGGCTTATGTTTCAGGTCATAGGTATGGCAGGACTGATCTACAGACCATGAGGAGAAAACTCTTCGGGATATGAAAAAAGGGCGAGTGTGAGTCTCTTGCTCAAGTATTTGTCTCTGGATATCGTGTCACTCATGGTCGTGAAATTGCCAGGATGACTTCATGGGAAATGGACGAGTCTTACTCTCTGGGGTTCCGGCACCGTACAAAGAGTTTGGGGTCATTCTGGAAATGGAAGAAGTCCGTTTTTTTGTTGTTGTTGATTTGTTTCCTTTTGTGTTTCAACCTCAGATGTCCCACCTAATGAGGGATTCCAGAGTAGAGCCCTGGGCAGGGGCGACTGGGCAACCAGAAATCTGGTAAAAATTGGGGCCTAGGGACATGTCAAGCCCATTATGACATCTAATGATCCAGCCACTGAGAGGAATTCCTAGAGGACAGGACCCACGCTGAGGTCACAATGTGTGTTTATGCTCTCGTCGCACTCAAGAATGGGCGGGGCCTCATTGTGAATACTTTTTTCTCCTACACTGAACGTTGGACAACATGCCAACCACAAGGTTTCTTGCCATGGGTCAGGAAGAGTTATGATTTCTGCATCACAGTCACCCGTGGGCAGTGATTGGAGATAAGGTCTAGGTTCTGAAGACTGAAAACTGAGGTAGGGAAGAGATGATGACATAAGGCCATGGCGGGTCTGATGTGCTCAGTGTGCGGTCAGCTGTCTGGGAGTTGGTCAAAAGGTCTGGGCTCCGGTTGTGTCAGACAGTGCATTAGTGCCCAGGTTAGACTATATAATTTGGGTAGAGGCGAGTGCTGTGTAGGTTTATCCTCATTTAAGCTGCCTGGGCAGCTCATTAGGCAATATATTTTTTCTAGAGGGCAGGCAGAGTGCTTCATTGTCGGTCCGGAATTGCCAAACTTGAGGGCTTCGGGGCCAGGAGAGTGAGGACGGAAGTCTGAGAACACAAGCTAGACTTCGGATTCAGGGTGAGGGCACGGCAGGTACCCCCTGCAGATGTGAACCAATATCTCATGCATCTAAAGTCAGGGCGAGGATCAGACGTTGGCTCAGTTTGGAGTTTCTGTGCATGACGGCCCCTTCATGAAGGGAGCGGAATCTCGAGGCCATGGAGGTTTTCCACGTTGGGAGATGTGGGATGCCCCCTTCAAGGATTCCTTCTGCGGGACAATTGAGACCTGTTGGACAGCTCCAGGACATCCCATATGGAATGAAACCAGAGCACCGTTCGAGGATGGATGCCTGGGAAGTCCGCCTCGGATTCCAATTGCCTCCTAGCAACGAGACAGTTTAGATCCAATGGATCTGCGGGAGCAACCGGGGTGGCTGAGTTGAAATGGACTTTCCTGAGGATGGGTCGCAATGTGTGTTTGTGTCCATGAGAGCCTTGGAATGGGGCGGTGGCACCGGGACCCTGAAGTATTCTCCTAAGCTTTTGACACAGCTCCAATGCACATGTTTCCTTGTGGAGACGAGATTTGTTCTGATGCGTGCCTCAGGAAATCCCCTCTGCTGGTATTGGAATCCAGGCTTTTGAGGAGACATGCCTGTAAAGCAAAGCAATGGATCCGATAATGGCCTCGGGTCCTGTCTGGTTCAATCTTCTTCTCTGGGGACATCCATCTATGGTATGAGTGGAGGTAGATGCTCAGCTGGTGTCAACCACCCTTTTTTGTCCCGGACGACCTGCACGATTGGGATGGCCTCAGGGACTTTGGATGGTTCTCCTAATTTGTGCGATTTTTGACAATGGAATGGGCAGAATTCCCATGGAATGGGTAGGCGCAGTCCTAATGTGTGACTCCAGGGGCCCCAGCCTGGAGGGAGTGTGGCCCAGGACTTTGAGGACAGAAGTCTGAAAACACAAACTCAGCTTAGGTTTGGGGCCGTAGGTATGGCACGCCCGATCTACAAACCATGAGAAGAACTCTTCAGGATATGAAGAATGAGCGAGTCTGAGGCGCTTGCTCAGGCTTTTATCTCTGGATTTTGTATCAGCGATGGCCGTGGAATGTTGGGGAGGCATCATGGGCCATGGACGAATCTTCCTCTCTGTGGATTTGGCGCGATCCCAATTGTTTTTCGTCAATCTGTGGGATGGGAGGACTCCTTTCAGGTTTGTAAACTCAGGTATCCCGCCAAAAGAGGAATTCCAAAGCAGAGCCCTGGGGAAGAGTGAAGGGACAACCCGAACTATGGTTAAAAATTGGGGCCTAGGTAGGGGCATGGCAAGCCCAATATACTGTCTCTTCATCCAGCCACTGAGAGGCCTTACCTGAGGACTGGGCTCAGGCTGAGGGTCACAATGTGTGTTTGTGACCAATGTGGCCCGCAAGCATGGGCTGGGCTTCATGGGCCACACTGGTTCCAACTACACTGAACGTTGGACAACCTTCCAAACACAAGGTTTCTTGCCATGGGGAAAGAGCTCTGATTTCTGCATCATTTTCAAACCAGGGCAGTGATTGGAGATCAGGTCTAGGTTCTGAAGCCTGGAAACCGAGGTTGAGAAGAGATGACGACCTAAGGCCATGGCGGGTCCGATGTGCTAAGTGTGCGGCCAGCTGTCTGGGTGGGGCCAGGAGGTCCAGGCTCAGGCCGGGTCAGAAAGTGCAATAGGGCCCAGGTCAGTCTATATATTTGGGGTACAGCCGAATGGCGTGCAGGTTGATCCTCATTTGGGGTTTCTGGGTAGCCCCAGAGGGCAATGTTTTTCTTCTGAAGGGCAGGCAGAGTGCGGCATTGTAGTTCTGGATTGCCAAACAGGAGGGCTTGTGGGCCAGTAGTCTGAGGACGGAAGTCTGAGAACCCAAACTAGGCCAAGGTTTCTGGGTGAGGATATGGCAGGCACAATCTACAGACCTCAATCGAGATCTCGTGCACCTGAAGTCAGAGCAAGGATCAGACGATCGCTCAGGTTGGACTTTCTGTCCCTGATGGCCCCTTCTTGAAGGGGGGGTGGATCACGAGGCCATGGGGGTTTTCCCACGTTGGGAGTTGTGAGAAGCTCCAAACTGCAAAGATTCTTCTGCAGGACAATTGAGACCTGTTGGTTGGCTCCAGGCCAACGATTCCGAGCAGGGTTCAAAGGATGGATGGCTGGGTAGCCCACCTCGCATTCCAATTGTCTCCAAGCAACAAGAAAGGTTAGATCTGCTGGATGAGGGGGGAGCAACCGAGGAGGCTGAGTTGAAATGGACTCTCCTGTGGATGTGTCCTAATATGTTTTTGTGTCTATGGAGACCTTGGAATGAAGCGGTGGCACTGGGGCCCTGAAGGGTTCTCCTAAACAGAGGCTTTGACACAGCTCCAACGTGCATGTTTCCCATGTGTAGATGAGATTTGTTCTGATGGGTGAGTCAAGAAACAGCCATATGCTGGTATTGAAATCCAGGCCTCTGAGGAGAGATGCCTGGAAACCAAAGGCATGGATCCTATTAGTGCCTAGGGGCCTGTTCGTTCCTTTTTACCTCTGGGGACATCAGTCTACGGGTCTGAGTGCAGGTAGGTGCTCAGATGGGCTCAGATTGCCCCTGTTTGTCCTGGGAAGCCACAACTATTGGGATGGCCTCAGGGACTTTGGAGATTTATCCTATTAGTAGGGTTGTGGCCATTGGAATGGGCACATACAATTCCCTTGGAAAGTGCAAGTACAGTCCTCAGGTTTGGCTACAGGGGCTTGAGCCTGTAGCGTGTGTACGCCAGACCTGTTTGGACAGTTGTCTGAAAACACAAACTCGGCTTATGTTTCAGGTCATAGGTATGGCAGGACTGATCTACAGACCATGAGGAGAAAACTCTTCGGGATATGAAAAAAGGGCGAGTGTGAGTCTCTTGCTCAAGTATTTGTCTCTGGATATCGTGTCACTCATGGTCGTGAAATTGCCAGGATGACTTCATGGGAAATGGACGAGTCTTACTCTCTGGGGTTCCGGCACCGTACAAAGAGTTTGGGGTCATTCTGGAAATGGAAGAAGTCCGTTTTTTTGTTGTTGTTGATTTGTTTCCTTTTGTGTTTCAACCTCAGATGTCCCACCTAATGAGGGATTCCAGAGTAGAGCCCTGGGCAGGGGCGACTGGGCAACCAGAAATCTGGTAAAAATTGGGGCCTAGGGACATGTCAAGCCCATTATGACATCTAATGATCCAGCCACTGAGAGGAATTCCTAGAGGACAGGACCCACGCTGAGGTCACAATGTGTGTTTATGCTCTCGTCGCACTCAAGAATGGGCGGGGCCTCATTGTGAATACTTTTTTCTCCTACACTGAACGTTGGACAACATGCCAACCACAAGGTTTCTTGCCATGGGTCAGGAAGAGTTATGATTTCTGCATCACAGTCACCCGTGGGCAGTGATTGGAGATAAGGTCTAGGTTCTGAAGACTGAAAACTGAGGTAGGGAAGAGATGATGACATAAGGCCATGGCGGGTCTGATGTGCTCAGTGTGCGGTCAGCTGTCTGGGAGTTGGTCAAAAGGTCTGGGCTCCGGTTGTGTCAGACAGTGCATTAGTGCCCAGGTTAGACTATATAATTTGGGTAGAGGCGAGTGCTGTGTAGGTTTATCCTCATTTAAGCTGCCTGGGCAGCTCATTAGGCAATATATTTTTTCTAGAGGGCAGGCAGAGTGCTTCATTGTCGGTCCGGAATTGCCAAACTTGAGGGCTTCGGGGCCAGGAGAGTGAGGACGGAAGTCTGAGAACACAAGCTAGACTTCGGATTCAGGGTGAGGGCACGGCAGGTACCCCCTGCAGATGTGAACCAATATCTCATGCATCTAAAGTCAGGGCGAGGATCAGACGTTGGCTCAGTTTGGAGTTTCTGTGCATGACGGCCCCTTCATGAAGGGAGCGGAATCTCGAGGCCATGGAGGTTTTCCACGTTGGGAGATGTGGGATGCCCCCTTCAAGGATTCCTTCTGCGGGACAATTGAGACCTGTTGGACAGCTCCAGGACATCCCATATGGAATGAAACCAGAGCACCGTTCGAGGATGGATGCCTGGGAAGTCCGCCTCGGATTCCAATTGCCTCCTAGCAACGAGACAGTTTAGATCCAATGGATCTGCGGGAGCAACCGGGGTGGCTGAGTTGAAATGGACTTTCCTGAGGATGGGTCGCAATGTGTGTTTGTGTCCATGAGAGCCTTGGAATGGGGCGGTGGCACCGGGACCCTGAAGTATTCTCCTAAGCTTTTGACACAGCTCCAATGCACATGTTTCCTTGTGGAGACGAGATTTGTTCTGATGCGTGCCTCAGGAAATCCCCTCTGCTGGTATTGGAATCCAGGCTTTTGAGGAGACATGCCTGTAAAGCAAAGCAATGGATCCGATAATGGCCTCGGGTCCTGTCTGGTTCAATCTTCTTCTCTGGGGACATCCATCTATGGTATGAGTGGAGGTAGATGCTCAGCTGGTATCAACCGCCCTTTTTTGTCCCGGACGACCTGCACGATTGGGATGGCCTCAGGGACTTTGGATGGTTCTCCTAATTTGTGCGATTTTTGACAATGGAATGGGCAGAATTCCCATGGAATGGGTAGGCGCAGTCCTAATGTGTGACTCCAGGGGCCCCAGCCTGGAGGGAGTGTGGCCCAGGACTTTGAGGACAGAAGTCTGAAAACACAAACTCAGCTTAGGTTTGGGGCCGTAGGTATGGCACGCCCGATCTACAAACCATGAGAAGAACTCTTCAGGATATGAAGAATGAGCGAGTCTGAGGCGCTTGCTCAGGCTTTTATCTCTGGATTTTGTATCAGCGATGGCCGTGGAATGTTGGGGAGGCATCATGGGCCATGGACGAATCTTCCTCTCTGTGGATTTGGCGCGATCCCAATTGTTTTTCGTCAATCTGTGGGATGGGAGGACTCCTTTCAGGTTTGTAAACTCAGGTATCCCGCCAAAAGAGGAATTCCAAAGCAGAGCCCTGGGGAAGAGTGAAGGGACAACCCGAACTATGGTTAAAAATTGGGGCCTAGGTAGGGGCATGGCAAGCCCAATATACTGTCTCTTCATCCAGCCACTGAGAGGCCTTACCTGAGGACTGGGCTCAGGCTGAGGGTCACAATGTGTGTTTGTGACCAATGTGGCCCGCAAGCATGGGCTGGGCTTCATGGGCCACACTGGTTCCAACTACACTGAACGTTGGACAACCTTCCAAACACAAGGTTTCTTGCCATGGGGAAAGAGCTCTGATTTCTGCATCATTTTCAAACCAGGGCAGTGATTGGAGATCAGGTCTAGGTTCTGAAGCCTGGAAACCGAGGTTGAGAAGAGATGACGACCTAAGGCCATGGCGGGTCCGATGTGCTAAGTGTGCGGCCAGCTGTCTGGGTGGGGCCAGGAGGTCCAGGCTCAGGCCGGGTCAGAAAGTGCAATAGGGCCCAGGTCAGTCTATATATTTGGGGTACAGCCGAATGGCGTGCAGGTTGATCCTCATTTGGGGTTTCTGGGTAGCCCCAGAGGGCAATGTTTTTCTTCTGAAGGGCAGGCAGAGTGCGGCATTGTAGTTCTGGATTGCCAAACAGGAGGGCTTGTGGGCCAGTAGTCTGAGGACGGAAGTCTGAGAACCCAAACTAGGCCAAGGTTTCTGGGTGAGGATATGGCAGGCACAATCTACAGACCTCAATCGAGATCTCGTGCACCTGAAGTCAGAGCAAGGATCAGACGATCGCTCAGGTTGGACTTTCTGTCCCTGATGGCCCCTTCTTGAAGGGGGGGTGGATCACGAGGCCATGGGGGTTTTCCCACGTTGGGAGTTGTGAGAAGCTCCAAACTGCAAAGATTCTTCTGCAGGACAATTGAGACCTGTTGGTTGGCTCCAGGCCAACGATTCCGAGCAGGGTTCAAAGGATGGATGGCTGGGTAGCCCACCTCGCATTCCAATTGTCTCCAAGCAACAAGAAAGGTTAGATCTGCTGGATGAGGGGGGAGCAACTGAGGAGGCTGAGTTGAAATGGACTCTCCTGTGGATGTGTCCTAATATGTTTTTGTGTCTATGGAGACCTTGGAATGAAGCGGTGGCACTGGGGCCCTGAAGGGTTCTCCTAAACAGAGGCTTTGACACAGCTCCAACGTGCATGTTTCCCATGTTTAGATGAGATTTGTTCTGATGGGTGAGTCAAGAAACAGCCATATGCTGGTATTGAAATCCAGGCCTCTGAGGAGAGATGCCTGGAAACCAAAGGCATGGATCCTATTAGTGCCTAGGGGCCTGTTCGTTCCTTTTTACCTCTGGGGACATCAGTCTACGGGTCTGAGTGCAGGTAGGTGCTCAGATGGGCTCAGATTGCCCCTGTTTGTCCTGGGAAGCCACAACTATTGGGATGGCCTCAGGGACTTTGGAGATTTATCCTATTAGTAGGGTTGTGGCCATTGGAATGGGCACATACAATTCCCTTGGAAAGTGCAAGTACAGTCCTCAGGTTTGGCTACAGGGGCTTGAGCCTGTAGCGTGTGTACGCCAGACCTGTTTGGACAGTTGTCTGAAAACACAAACTCGGCTTATGTTTCAGGTCATAGGTATGGCAGGACTGATCTACAGACCATGAGGAGAAAACTCTTCGGGATATGAAAAAAGGGCGAGTGTGAGTCTCTTGCTCAAGTATTTGTCTCTGGATATCGTGTCACTCATGGTCGTGAAATTGCCAGGATGACTTCATGGGAAATGGACGAGTCTTACTCTCTGGGGTTCCGGCACCGTACAAAGAGTTTGGGGTCATTCTGGAAATGGAAGAAGTCCGTTTTTTTGTTGTTGTTGATTTGTTTCCTTTTGTGTTTCAACCTCAGATGTCCCACCTAATGAGGGATTCCAGAGTAGAGCCCTGGGCAGGGGCGACTGGGCAACCAGAAATCTGGTAAAAATTGGGGCCTAGGGACATGTCAAGCCCATTATGACATCTAATGATCCAGCCACTGAGAGGAATTCCTAGAGGACAGGACCCACGCTGAGGTGACAATGTGTGTTTATGCTCTCGTCGCACTCAAGAATGGGCGGGGCCTCATTGTGAATACTTTTTTCTCCTACACTGAACGTTGGACAACATGCCAACCACAAGGTTTCTTGCCATGGGTCAGGAAGAGTTATGATTTCTGCATCACAGTCACCCGTGGGCAGTGATTGGAGATAAGGTCTAGGTTCTGAAGACTGAAAACTGAGGTAGGGAAGAGATGATGACATAAGGCCATGGCGGGTCTGATGTGCTCAGTGTGCGGTCAGCTGTCTGGGAGTTGGTCAAAAGGTCTGGGCTCCGGTTGTGTCAGACAGTGCATTAGTGCCCAGGTTAGACTATATAATTTGGGTAGAGGCGAGTGCTGTGTAGGTTTATCCTCATTTAAGCTGCCTGGGCAGCTCATTAGGCAATATATTTTTTCTAGAGGGCAGGCAGAGTGCTTCATTGTCGGTCCGGAATTGCCAAACTTGAGGGCTTCGGGGCCAGGAGAGTGAGGACGGAAGTCTGAGAACACAAGCTAGACTTCGGATTCAGGGTGAGGGCACGGCAGGTACCCCCTGCAGATGTGAACCAATATCTCATGCATCTAAAGTCAGGGCGAGGATCAGACGTTGGCTCAGTTTGGAGTTTCTGTGCATGACGGCCCCTTCATGAAGGGAGCGGAATCTCGAGGCCATGGAGGTTTTCCACGTTGGGAGATGTGGGATGCCCCCTTCAAGGATTCCTTCTGCGGGACAATTGAGACCTGTTGGACAGCTCCAGGACATCCCATATGGAATGAAACCAGAGCACCGTTCGAGGATGGATGCCTGGGAAGTCCGCCTCGGATTCCAATTGCCTCCTAGCAACGAGACAGTTTAGATCCAATGGATCTGCGGGAGCAACCGGGGTGGCTGAGTTGAAATGGACTTTCCTGAGGATGGGTCGCAATGTGTGTTTGTGTCCATGAGAGCCTTGGAATGGGGCGGTGGCACCGGGACCCTGAAGTATTCTCCTAAGCTTTTGACACAGCTCCAATGCACATGTTTCCTTGTGGAGACGAGATTTGTTCTGATGCGTGCCTCAGGAAATCCCCTCTGCTGGTATTGGAATCCAGGCTTTTGAGGAGACATGCCTGTAAAGCAAAGCAATGGATCCGATAATGGCCTCGGGTCCTGTCTGGTTCAATCTTCTTCTCTGGGGACATCCATCTATGGTATGAGTGGAGGTAGATGCTCAGCTGGTATCAACCGCCCTTTTTTGTCCCGGACGACCTGCACGATTGGGATGGCCTCAGGGACTTTGGATGGTTCTCCTAATTTGTGCGATTTTTGACAATGGAATGGGCAGAATTCCCATGGAATGGGTAGGCGCAGTCCTAATGTGTGACTCCAGGGGCCCCAGCCTGGAGGGAGTGTGGCCCAGGACTTTGAGGACAGAAGTCTGAAAACACAAACTCAGCTTAGGTTTGGGGCCGTAGGTATGGCACGCCCGATCTACAAACCATGAGAAGAACTCTTCAGGATATGAAGAATGAGCGAGTCTGAGGCGCTTGCTCAGGCTTTTATCTCTGGATTTTGTATCAGCGATGGCCGTGGAATGTTGGGGAGGCATCATGGGCCATGGACGAATCTTCCTCTCTGTGGATTTGGCGCGATCCCAATTGTTTTTCGTCAATCTGTGGGATGGGAGGACTCCTTTCAGGTTTGTAAACTCAGGTATCCCGCCAAAAGAGGAATTCCAAAGCAGAGCCCTGGGGAAGAGTGAAGGGACAACCCGAACTATGGTTAAAAATTGGGGCCTAGGTAGGGGCATGGCAAGCCCAATATACTGTCTCTTCATCCAGCCACTGAGAGGCCTTACCTGAGGACTGGGCTCAGGCTGAGGGTCACAATGTGTGTTTGTGACCAATGTGGCCCGCAAGCATGGGCTGGGCTTCATGGGCCACACTGGTTCCAACTACACTGAACGTTGGACAACCTTCCAAACACAAGGTTTCTTGCCATGGGGAAAGAGCTCTGATTTCTGCATCATTTTCAAACCAGGGCAGTGATTGGAGATCAGGTCTAGGTTCTGAAGCCTGGAAACCGAGGTTGAGAAGAGATGACGACCTAAGGCCATGGCGGGTCCGATGTGCTAAGTGTGCGGCCAGCTGTCTGGGTGGGGCCAGGAGGTCCAGGCTCAGGCCGGGTCAGAAAGTGCAATAGGGCCCAGGTCAGTCTATATATTTGGGGTACAGCCGAATGGCGTGCAGGTTGATCCTCATTTGGGGTTTCTGGGTAGCCCCAGAGGGCAATGTTTTTCTTCTGAAGGGCAGGCAGAGTGCGGCATTGTAGTTCTGGATTGCCAAACAGGAGGGCTTGTGGGCCAGTAGTCTGAGGACGGAAGTCTGAGAACCCAAACTAGGCCAAGGTTTCTGGGTGAGGATATGGCAGGCACAATCTACAGACCTCAATCGAGATCTCGTGCACCTGAAGTCAGAGCAAGGATCAGACGATCGCTCAGGTTGGACTTTCTGTCCCTGATGGCCCCTTCTTGAAGGGGGGGTGGATCACGAGGCCATGGGGGTTTTCCCACGTTGGGAGTTGTGAGAAGCTCCAAACTGCAAAGATTCTTCTGCAGGACAATTGAGACCTGTTGGTTGGCTCCAGGCCAACGATTCCGAGCAGGGTTCAAAGGATGGATGGCTGGGTAGCCCACCTCGCATTCCAATTGTCTCCAAGCAACAAGAAAGGTTAGATCTGCTGGATGAGGGGGGAGCAACCGAGGAGGCTGAGTTGAAATGGACTCTCCTGTGGATGTGTCCTAATATGTTTTTGTGTCTATGGAGACCTTGGAATGAAGCGGTGGCACTGGGGCCCTGAAGGGTTCTCCTAAACAGAGGCTTTGACACAGCTCCAACGTGCATGTTTCCCATGTGTAGATGAGATTTGTTCTGATGGGTGAGTCAAGAAACAGCCATATGCTGGTATTGAAATCCAGGCCTCTGAGGAGAGATGCCTGGAAACCAAAGGCATGGATCCTATTAGTGCCTAGGGGCCTGTTCGTTCCTTTTTACCTCTGGGGACATCAGTCTACGGGTCTGAGTGCAGGTAGGTGCTCAGATGGGCTCAGATTGCCCCTGTTTGTCCTGGGAAGCCACAACTATTGGGATGGCCTCAGGGACTTTGGAGATTTATCCTATTAGTAGGGTTGTGGCCATTGGAATGGGCACATACAATTCCCTTGGAAAGTGCAAGTACAGTCCTCAGGTTTGGCTACAGGGGCTTGAGCCTGTAGCGTGTGTACGCCAGACCTGTTTGGACAGTTGTCTGAAAACACAAACTCGGCTTATGTTTCAGGTCATAGGTATGGCAGGACTGATCTACAGACCATGAGGAGAAAACTCTTCGGGATATGAAAAAAGGGCGAGTGTGAGTCTCTTGCTCAAGTATTTGTCTCTGGATATCGTGTCACTCATGGTCGTGAAATTGCCAGGATGACTTCATGGGAAATGGACGAGTCTTACTCTCTGGGGTTCCGGCACCGTACAAAGAGTTTGGGGTCATTCTGGAAATGGAAGAAGTCCGTTTTTTTGTTGTTGTTGATTTGTTTCCTTTTGTGTTTCAACCTCAGATGTCCCACCTAATGAGGGATTCCAGAGTAGAGCCCTGGGCAGGGGCGACTGGGCAACCAGAAATCTGGTAAAAATTGGGGCCTAGGGACATGTCAAGCCCATTATGACATCTAATGATCCAGCCACTGAGAGGAATTCCTAGAGGACAGGACCCACGCTGAGGTGACAATGTGTGTTTATGCTCTCGTCGCACTCAAGAATGGGCGGGGCCTCATTGTGAATACTTTTTTCTCCTACACTGAACGTTGGACAACATGCCAACCACAAGGTTTCTTGCCATGGGTCAGGAAGAGTTATGATTTCTGCATCACAGTCACCCGTGGGCAGTGATTGGAGATAAGGTCTAGGTTCTGAAGACTGAAAACTGAGGTAGGGAAGAGATGATGACATAAGGCCATGGCGGGTCTGATGTGCTCAGTGTGCGGTCAGCTGTCTGGGAGTTGGTCAAAAGGTCTGGGCTCCGGTTGTGTCAGACAGTGCATTAGTGCCCAGGTTAGACTATATAATTTGGGTAGAGGCGAGTGCTGTGTAGGTTTATCCTCATTTAAGCTGCCTGGGCAGCTCATTAGGCAATATATTTTTTCTAGAGGGCAGGCAGAGTGCTTCATTGTCGGTCCGGAATTGCCAAACTTGAGGGCTTCGGGGCCAGGAGAGTGAGGACGGAAGTCTGAGAACACAAGCTAGACTTCGGATTCAGGGTGAGGGCACGGCAGGTACCCCCTGCAGATGTGAACCAATATCTCATGCATCTAAAGTCAGGGCGAGGATCAGACGTTGGCTCAGTTTGGAGTTTCTGTGCATGACGGCCCCTTCATGAAGGGAGCGGAATCTCGAGGCCATGGAGGTTTTCCACGTTGGGAGATGTGGGATGCCCCCTTCAAGGATTCCTTCTGCGGGACAATTGAGACCTGTTGGACAGCTCCAGGACATCCCATATGGAATGAAACCAGAGCACCGTTCGAGGATGGATGCCTGGGAAGTCCGCCTCGGATTCCAATTGCCTCCTAGCAACGAGACAGTTTAGATCCAATGGATCTGCGGGAGCAACCGGGGTGGCTGAGTTGAAATGGACTTTCCTGAGGATGGGTCGCAATGTGTGTTTGTGTCCATGAGAGCCTTGGAATGGGGCGGTGGCACCGGGACCCTGAAGTATTCTCCTAAGCTTTTGACACAGCTCCAATGCACATGTTTCCTTGTGGAGACGAGATTTGTTCTGATGCGTGCCTCAGGAAATCCCCTCTGCTGGTATTGGAATCCAGGCTTTTGAGGAGACATGCCTGTAAAGCAAAGCAATGGATCCGATAATGGCCTCGGGTCCTGTCTGGTTCAATCTTCTTCTCTGGGGACATCCATCTATGGTATGAGTGGAGGTAGATGCTCAGCTGGTATCAACCGCCCTTTTTTGTCCCGGACGACCTGCACGATTGGGATGGCCTCAGGGACTTTGGATGGTTCTCCTAATTTGTGCGATTTTTGACAATGGAATGGGCAGAATTCCCATGGAATGGGTAGGCGCAGTCCTAATGTGTGACTCCAGGGGCCCCAGCCTGGAGGGAGTGTGGCCCAGGACTTTGAGGACAGAAGTCTGAAAACACAAACTCAGCTTAGGTTTGGGGCCGTAGGTATGGCACGCCCGATCTACAAACCATGAGAAGAACTCTTCAGGATATGAAGAATGAGCGAGTCTGAGGCGCTTGCTCAGGCTTTTATCTCTGGATTTTGTATCAGCGATGGCCGTGGAATGTTGGGGAGGCATCATGGGCCATGGACGAATCTTCCTCTCTGTGGATTTGGCGCGATCCCAATTGTTTTTCGTCAATCTGTGGGATGGGAGGACTCCTTTCAGGTTTGTAAACTCAGGTATCCCGCCAAAAGAGGAATTCCAAAGCAGAGCCCTGGGGAAGAGTGAAGGGACAACCCGAACTATGGTTAAAAATTGGGGCCTAGGTAGGGGCATGGCAAGCCCAATATACTGTCTCTTCATCCAGCCACTGAGAGGCCTTACCTGAGGACTGGGCTCAGGCTGAGGGTCACAATGTGTGTTTGTGACCAATGTGGCCCGCAAGCATGGGCTGGGCTTCATGGGCCACACTGGTTCCAACTACACTGAACGTTGGACAACCTTCCAAACACAAGGTTTCTTGCCATGGGGAAAGAGCTCTGATTTCTGCATCATTTTCAAACCAGGGCAGTGATTGGAGATCAGGTCTAGGTTCTGAAGCCTGGAAACCGAGGTTGAGAAGAGATGACGACCTAAGGCCATGGTGGGTCCGATGTGCTAAGTGTGCGGCCAGCTGTCTGGGTGGGGCCAGGAGGTCCAGGCTCAGGCCGGGTCAGAAAGTGCAATAGGGCCCAGGTCAGTCTATATATTTGGGGTACAGCCGAATGGCGTGCAGGTTGATCCTCATTTGGGGTTTCTGGGTAGCCCCAGAGGGCAATGTTTTTCTTCTGAAGGGCAGGCAGAGTGCGGCATTGTAGTTCTGGATTGCCAAACAGGAGGGCTTGTGGGCCAGTAGTCTGAGGACGGAAGTCTGAGAACCCAAACTAGGCCAAGGTTTCTGGGTGAGGATATGGCAGGCACAATCTACAGACCTCAATCGAGATCTCGTGCACCTGAAGTCAGAGCAAGGATCAGACGATCGCTCAGGTTGGACTTTCTGTCCCTGATGGCCCCTTCTTGAAGGGGGGGTGGATCACGAGGCCATGGGGGTTTTCCCACGTTGGGAGTTGTGAGAAGCTCCAAACTGCAAAGATTCTTCTGCAGGACAATTGAGACCTGTTGGTTGGCTCCAGGCCAACGATTCCGAGCAGGGTTCAAAGGATGGATGGCTGGGTAGCCCACCTCGCATTCCAATTGTCTCCAAGCAACAAGAAAGGTTAGATCTGCTGGATGAGGGGGGAGCAACCGAGGAGGCTGAGTTGAAATGGACTCTCCTGTGGATGTGTCCTAATATGTTTTTGTGTCTATGGAGACCTTGGAATGAAGCGGTGGCACTGGGGCCCTGAAGGGTTCTCCTAAACAGAGGCTTTGACACAGCTCCAACGTGCATGTTTCCCATGTGTAGATGAGATTTGTTCTGATGGGTGAGTCAAGAAACAGCCATATGCTGGTATTGAAATCCAGGCCTCTGAGGAGAGATGCCTGGAAACCAAAGGCATGGATCCTATTAGTGCCTAGGGGCCTGTTCGTTCCTTTTTACCTCTGGGGACATCAGTCTACGGGTCTGAGTGCAGGTAGGTGCTCAGATGGGCTCAGATTGCCCCTGTTTGTCCTGGGAAGCCACAACTATTGGGATGGCCTCAGGGACTTTGGAGATTTATCCTATTAGTAGGGTTGTGGCCATTGGAATGGGCACATACAATTCCCTTGGAAAGTGCAAGTACAGTCCTCAGGTTTGGCTACAGGGGCTTGAGCCTGTAGCGTGTGTACGCCAGACCTGTTTGGACAGTTGTCTGAAAACACAAACTCGGCTTATGTTTCAGGTCATAGGTATGGCAGGACTGATCTACAGACCATGAGGAGAAAACTCTTCGGGATATGAAAAAAGGGCGAGTGTGAGTCTCTTGCTCAAGTATTTGTCTCTGGATATCGTGTCACTCATGGTCGTGAAATTGCCAGGATGACTTCATGGGAAATGGACGAGTCTTACTCTCTGGGGTTCCGGCACCGTACAAAGAGTTTGGGGTCATTCTGGAAATGGAAGAAGTCCGTTTTTTTTGTTGTTGTTGATTTGTTTCCTTTTGTGTTTCAACCTCAGATGTCCCACCTAATGAGGGATTCCAGAGTAGAGCCCTGGGCAGGGGCGACTGGGCAACCAGAAATCTGGTAAAAATTGGGGCCTAGGGACATGTCAAGCCCATTATGACATCTAATGATCCAGCCACTGAGAGGAATTCCTAGAGGACAGGACCCACGCTGAGGTGACAATGTGTGTTTATGCTCTCGTCGCACTCAAGAATGGGCGGGGCCTCATTGTGAATACTTTTTTCTCCTACACTGAACGTTGGACAACATGCCAACCACAAGGTTTCTTGCCATGGGTCAGGAAGAGTTATGATTTCTGCATCACAGTCACCCGTGGGCAGTGATTGGAGATAAGGTCTAGGTTCTGAAGACTGAAAACTGAGGTAGGGAAGAGATGATGACATAAGGCCATGGCGGGTCTGATGTGCTCAGTGTGCGGTCAGCTGTCTGGGAGTTGGTCAAAAGGTCTGGGCTCCGGTTGTGTCAGACAGTGCATTAGTGCCCAGGTTAGACTATATAATTTGGGTAGAGGCGAGTGCTGTGTAGGTTTATCCTCATTTAAGCTGCCTGGGCAGCTCATTAGGCAATATATTTTTTCTAGAGGGCAGGCAGAGTGCTTCATTGTCGGTCCGGAATTGCCAAACTTGAGGGCTTCGGGGCCAGGAGAGTGAGGACGGAAGTCTGAGAACACAAGCTAGACTTCGGATTCAGGGTGAGGGCACGGCAGGTACCCCCTGCAGATGTGAACCAATATCTCATGCATCTAAAGTCAGGGCGAGGATCAGACGTTGGCTCAGTTTGGAGTTTCTGTGCATGACGGCCCCTTCATGAAGGGAGCGGAATCTCGAGGCCATGGAGGTTTTCCACGTTGGGAGATGTGGGATGCCCCCTTCAAGGATTCCTTCTGCGGGACAATTGAGACCTGTTGGACAGCTCCAGGACATCCCATATGGAATGAAACCAGAGCACCGTTCGAGGATGGATGCCTGGGAAGTCCGCCTCGGATTCCAATTGCCTCCTAGCAACGAGACAGTTTAGATCCAATGGATCTGCGGGAGCAACCGGGGTGGCTGAGTTGAAATGGACTTTCCTGAGGATGGGTCGCAATGTGTGTTTGTGTCCATGAGAGCCTTGGAATGGGGCGGTGGCACCGGGACCCTGAAGTATTCTCCTAAGCTTTTGACACAGCTCCAATGCACATGTTTCCTTGTGGAGACGAGATTTGTTCTGATGCGTGCCTCAGGAAATCCCCTCTGCTGGTATTGGAATCCAGGCTTTTGAGGAGACATGCCTGTAAAGCAAAGCAATGGATCCGATAATGGCCTCGGGTCCTGTCTGGTTCAATCTTCTTCTCTGGGGACATCCATCTATGGTATGAGTGGAGGTAGATGCTCAGCTGGTATCAACCGCCCTTTTTTGTCCCGGACGACCTGCACGATTGGGATGGCCTCAGGGACTTTGGATGGTTCTCCTAATTTGTGCGATTTTTGACAATGGAATGGGCAGAATTCCCATGGAATGGGTAGGCGCAGTCCTAATGTGTGACTCCAGGGGCCCCAGCCTGGAGGGAGTGTGGCCCAGGACTTTGAGGACAGAAGTCTGAAAACACAAACTCAGCTTAGGTTTGGGGCCGTAGGTATGGCACGCCCGATCTACAAACCATGAGAAGAACTCTTCAGGATCTGAAGAATGAGCGAGTCTGAGGCGCTTGCTCAGACTTTTGTCTCTGGATTTTGTATCAGCGATGGCCGTGGAATGTTGGGGAGGCATCATGGGCCATGGACGAATCTTCCTCTCTGTGGATTTGGCGCGATCCCAATTGTTTTTCGTCAATCTGTGGGATGGGAGGACTCCTTTCAGGTTTGTAAACTCAGGTATCCCGCCAAAAGAGGAATTCCAAAGCAGAGCCCTGGGGAAGAGTGAAGGGACAACCCGAACTATGTTTAAAAATTGGGGCCTAGGTAGGGGCATGGCAAGCCCAATATGCTGTCTCTTCATCCAGCCACTGAGAGGCCTTACCTGAGGACTGGGCTCAGGCTGAGGGTCACAATGTGTGTTTGTGACCAATGTGGCCCGCAAGCATGGGCTGGGCTTCATGGGCCACACTGGTTCCAACTACACTGAACGTTGGACAACCTTCCAAACACAAGGTTTCTTGCCATGGGGAAAGAGCTCTGATTTCTGCATCATTTTCAAACCAGGGCAGTGATTGGAGATCAGGTCTAGGTTCTGAAGCCTGGAAACCGAGGTTGAGAAGAGATGACGACCTAAGGCCATGGCGGGTCCGATGTGCTAAGTGTGCGGCCAGCTGTCTGGGTGGGGCCAGGAGGTCCAGGCTCAGGCCGGGTCAGAAAGTGCAATAGGGCCCAGGTCAGTCTATATATTTGGGGTACAGCCGAATGGCGTGCAGGTTGATCCTCATTTGGGGTTTCTGGGTAGCCCCAGAGGGCAATGTTTTTCTTCTGAAGGGCAGGCAGAGTGCGGCATTGTAGTTCTGGATTGCCAAACAGGAGGGCTTGTGGGCCAGTAGTCTGAGGACGGAAGTCTGAGAACCCAAACTAGGCCAAGGTTTCTGGGTGAGGATATGGCAGGCACAATCTACAGACCTCAATCGAGATCTCGTGCACCTGAAGTCAGAGCAAGGATCAGACGATCGCTCAGGTTGGACTTTCTGTCCCTGATGGCCCCTTCTTGAAGGGGGGGTGGATCACGAGGCCATGGGGGTTTTCCCACGTTGGGAGTTGTGAGAAGCTCCAAACTGCAAAGATTCTTCTGCAGGACAATTGAGACCTGTTGGTTGGCTCCAGGCCAACGATTCCGAGCAGGGTTCAAAGGATGGATGGCTGGGTAGCCCACCTCGCATTCCAATTGTCTCCAAGCAACAAGAAAGGTTAGATCTGCTGGATGAGGGGGGAGCAACCGAGGAGGCTGAGTTGAAATGGACTCTCCTGTGGATGTGTCCTAATATGTTTTTGTGTCTATGGAGACCTTGGAATGAAGCGGTGGCACTGGGGCCCTGAAGGGTTCTCCTAAACAGAGGCTTTGACACAGCTCCAACGTGCATGTTTCCCATGTGTAGATGAGATTTGTTCTGATGGGTGAGTCAAGAAACAGCCATATGCTGGTATTGAAATCCAGGCCTCTGAGGAGAGATGCCTGGAAACCAAAGGCATGGATCCTATTAGTGCCTAGGGGCCTGTTCGTTCCTTTTTACCTCTGGGGACATCAGTCTACGGGTCTGAGTGCAGGTAGGTGCTCAGATGGGCTCAGATTGCCCCTGTTTGTCCTGGGAAGCCACAACTATTGGGATGGCCTCAGGGACTTTGGAGATTTATCCTATTAGTAGGGTTGTGGCCATTGGAATGGGCACATACAATTCCCTTGGAAAGTGCAAGTACAGTCCTCAGGTTTGGCTACAGGGGCTTGAGCCTGTAGCGTGTGTACGCCAGACCTGTTTGGACAGTTGTCTGAAAACACAAACTCGGCTTATGTTTCAGGTCATAGGTATGGCAGGACTGATCTACAGACCATGAGGAGAAAACTCTTCGGGATATGAAAAAAGGGCGAGTGTGAGTCTCTTGCTCAAGTATTTGTCTCTGGATATCGTGTCACTCATGGTCGTGAAATTGCCAGGATGACTTCATGGGAAATGGACGAGTCTTACTCTCTGGGGTTCCGGCACCGTACAAAGAGTTTGGGGTCATTCTGGAAATGGAAGAAGTCCGTTTTTTTGTTGTTGTTGATTTGTTTCCTTTTGTGTTTCAACCTCAGATGTCCCACCTAATGAGGGATTCCAGAGTAGAGCCCTGGGCAGGGGCGACTGGGCAACCAGAAATCTGGTAAAAATTGGGGCCTAGGGACATGTCAAGCCCATTATGACATCTAATGATCCAGCCACTGAGAGGAATTCCTAGAGGACAGGACCCACGCTGAGGTCACAATGTGTGTTTATGCTCTCGTCGCACTCAAGAATGGGCGGGGCCTCATTGTGAATACTTTTTTCTCCTACACTGAACGTTGGACAACATGCCAACCACAAGGTTTCTTGCCATGGGTCAGGAAGAGTTATGATTTCTGCATCACAGTCACCCGTGGGCAGTGATTGGAGATAAGGTCTAGGTTCTGAAGACTGAAAACTGAGGTAGGGAAGAGATGATGACATAAGGCCATGGCGGGTCTGATGTGCTCAGTGTGCGGTCAGCTGTCTGGGAGTTGGTCAAAAGGTCTGGGCTCCGGTTGTGTCAGACAGTGCATTAGTGCCCAGGTTAGACTATATAATTTGGGTAGAGGCGAGTGCTGTGTAGGTTTATCCTCATTTAAGCTGCCTGGGCAGCTCATTAGGCAATATATTTTTTCTAGAGGGCAGGCAGAGTGCTTCATTGTCGGTCCGGAATTGCCAAACTTGAGGGCTTCGGGGCCAGGAGAGTGAGGACGGAAGTCTGAGAACACAAGCTAGACTTCGGATTCAGGGTGAGGGCACGGCAGGTACCCCCTGCAGATGTGAACCAATATCTCATGCATCTAAAGTCAGGGCGAGGATCAGACGTTGGCTCAGTTTGGAGTTTCTGTGCATGACGGCCCCTTCATGAAGGGAGCGGAATCTCGAGGCCATGGAGGTTTTCCACGTTGGGAGATGTGGGATGCCCCCTTCAAGGATTCCTTCTGCGGGACAATTGAGACCTGTTGGACAGCTCCAGGACATCCCATATGGAATGAAACCAGAGCACCGTTCGAGGATGGATGCCTGGGAAGTCCGCCTCGGATTCCAATTGCCTCCTAGCAACGAGACAGTTTAGATCCAATGGATCTGCGGGAGCAACCGGGGTGGCTGAGTTGAAATGGACTTTCCTGAGGATGGGTCGCAATGTGTGTTTGTGTCCATGAGAGCCTTGGAATGGGGCGGTGGCACCGGGACCCTGAAGTATTCTCCTAAGCTTTTGACACAGCTCCAATGCACATGTTTCCTTGTGGAGACGAGATTTGTTCTGATGCGTGCCTCAGGAAATCCCCTCTGCTGGTATTGGAATCCAGGCTTTTGAGGAGACATGCCTGTAAAGCAAAGCAATGGATCCGATAATGGCCTCGTGTCCTGTCTGGTTCAATCTTCTTCTCTGGGGACATCCATCTATGGTATGAGTGGAGGTAGATGCTCAGCTGGTATCAACCGCCCTTTTTTGTCCCGGACGACCTGCACGATTGGGATGGCCTCAGGGACTTTGGATGGTTCTACTAATTTGTGCGATTTTTGACAATGGAATGGGCAGAATTCCCATGGAATGGGTAGGCGCAGTCCTAATGTGTGACTCCAGGGGCCCCAGCCTGGAGGGAGTGTGGCCCAGGACTTTGAGGACAGAAGTCTGAAAACACAAACTCAGCTTAGGTTTGGGGCCGTAGGTATGGCACGCCCGATCTACAAACCATGAGAAGAACTCTTCAGGATCTGAAGAATGAGCGAGTCTGAGGCGCTTGCTCAGGCTTTTGTCTCTGGATTTTGTATCAGCGATGGCCGTGGAATGTTGGGGAGGCATCATGGGCCATGGACGAATCTTCCTCTCTGTGGATTTGGCGCGATCCCAATTGTTTTTCGTCAATCTGTGGGATGGGAGGACTCCTTTCAGGTTTGTAAACTCAGGTATCCCGCCAAAAGAGGAATTCCAAAGCAGAGCCCTGGGGAAGAGTGAAGGGACAACCCGAACTATGGTTAAAAATTGGGGCCTAGGTAGGGGCATGGCAAGCCCAATATGCTGTCTCTTCATCCAGCCACTGAGAGGCCTTACCTGAGGACTGGGCTCAGGCTGAGGGTCACAATGTGTGTTTGTGACCAATGTGGCCCGCAAGCATGGGCTGGGCTTCATGGGCCACACTGGTTCCAACTACACTGAACGTTGGACAACCTTCCAAACACAAGGTTTCTTGCCATGGGGAAAGAGCTCTGATTTCTGCATCATTTTCAAACCAGGGCAGTGATTGGAGATCAGGTCTAGGTTCTGAAGCCTGGAAACCGAGGTTGAGAAGAGATGACGACCTAAGGCCATGGCGGGTCCGATGTGCTAAGTGTGCGGCCAGCTGTCTGGGTGGGGCCAGGAGGTCCAGGCTCAGGCCGGGTCAGAAAGTGCAATAGGGCCCAGGTCAGTCTATATATTTGGGGTACAGCCGAATGGCGTGCAGGTTGATCCTCATTTGGGGTTTCTGGGTAGCCCCAGAGGGCAATGTTTTTCTTCTGAAGGGCAGGCAGAGTGCGGCATTGTAGTTCTGGATTGCCAAACAGGAGGGCTTGTGGGCCAGTAGTCTGAGGACGGAAGTCTGAGAACCCAAACTAGGCCAAGGTTTCTGGGTGAGGATATGGCAGGCACAATCTACAGACCTCAATCGAGATCTCGTGCACCTGAAGTCAGAGCAAGGATCAGACGATCGCTCAGGTTGGACTTTCTGTCCCTGATGGCCCCTTCTTGAAGGGGGGGTGGATCACGAGGCCATGGGGGTTTTCCCACGTTGGGAGTTGTGAGAAGCTCCAAACTGCAAAGATTCTTCTGCAGGACAATTGAGACCTGTTGGTTGGCTCCAGGCCAACGATTCCGAGCAGGGTTCAAAGGATGGATGGCTGGGTAGCCCACCTCGCATTCCAATTGTCTCCAAGCAACAAGAAAGGTTAGATCTGCTGGATGAGGGGGGAGCAACCGAGGAGGCTGAGTTGAAATGGACTCTCCTGTGGATGTGTCCTAATATGTTTTTGTGTCTATGGAGACCTTGGAATGAAGCGGTGGCACTGGGGCCCTGAAGGGTTCTCCTAAACAGAGGCTTTGACACAGCTCCAACGTGCATGTTTCCCATGTGTAGATGAGATTTGTTCTGATGGGTGAGTCAAGAAACAGCCATATGCTGGTATTGAAATCCAGGCCTCTGAGGAGAGATGCCTGGAAACCAAAGGCATGGATCCTATTAGTGCCTAGGGGCCTGTTCGTTCCTTTTTACCTCTGGGGACATCAGTCTACGGGTCTGAGTGCAGGTAGGTGCTCAGATGGGCTCAGATTGCCCCTGTTTGTCCTGGGAAGCCACAACTATTGGGATGGCCTCAGGGACTTTGGAGATTTATCCTATTAGTAGGGTTGTGGCCATTGGAATGGGCACATACAATTCCCTTGGAAAGTGCAAGTACAGTCCTCAGGTTTGGCTACAGGGGCTTGAGCCTGTAGCGTGTGTACGCCAGACCTGTTTGGACAGTTGTCTGAAAACACAAACTCGGCTTATGTTTCAGGTCATAGGTATGGCAGGACTGATCTACAGACCATGAGGAGAAAACTCTTCGGGATATGAAAAAAGGGCGAGTGTGAGTCTCTTGCTCAAGTATTTGTCTCTGGATATCGTGTCACTCATGGTCGTGAAATTGCCAGGATGACTTCATGGGAAATGTACGGGTCTTACTCTCTGGGGTTCCGGCACCGTACAAAGAGTTTGGGGTCATTCTGGAAATGGAAGAAGTCCGTTTTTTTGTTGTTGTTGATTTGTTTCCTTTTGTGTTTCAACCTCAGATGTCCCACCTAATGAGGGATTCCAGAGTAGAGCCCTGGGCAGGGGCGACTGGGCAACCAGAAATCTGGTAAAAATTGGGGCCTAGGGACATGTCAAGCCCATTATGACATCTAATGATCCAGCCACTGAGAGGAATTCCTAGAGGACAGGACCCACGCTGAGGTCACAATGTGTGTTTATGCTCTCGTCGCACTCAAGAATGGGCGGGGCCTCATTGTGAATACTTTTTTCTCCTACACTGAACGTTGGACAACATGCCAACCACAAGGTTTCTTGCCATGGGTCAGGAAGAGTTATGATTTCTGCATCACAGTCACCCGTGGGCAGTGATTGGAGATAAGGTCTAGGTTCTGAAGACTGAAAACTGAGGTAGGGAAGAGATGATGACATAAGGCCATGGCGGGTCTGATGTGCTCAGTGTGCGGTCAGCTGTCTGGGAGTTGGTCAAAAGGTCTGGGCTCCGGTTGTGTCAGACAGTGCATTAGTGCCCAGGTTAGACTATATAATTTGGGTAGAGGCGAGTGCTGTGTAGGTTTATCCTCATTTAAGCTGCCTGGGCAGCTCATTAGGCAATATATTTTTTCTAGAGGGCAGGCAGAGTGCTTCATTGTCGGTCCGGAATTGCCAAACTTGAGGGCTTCGGGGCCAGGAGAGTGAGGACGGAAGTCTGAGAACACAAGCTAGACTTCGGATTCAGGGTGAGGGCACGGCAGGTACCCCCTGCAGATGTGAACCAATATCTCATGCATCTAAAGTCAGGGCGAGGATCAGACGTTGGCTCAGTTTGGAGTTTCTGTGCATGACGGCCCCTTCATGAAGGGAGCGGAATCTCGAGGCCATGGAGGTTTTCCACGTTGGGAGATGTGGGATGCCCCCTTCAAGGATTCCTTCTGCGGGACAATTGAGACCTGTTGGACAGCTCCAGGACATCCCATATGGAATGAAACCAGAGCACCGTTCGAGGATGGATGCCTGGGAAGTCCGCCTCGGATTCCAATTGCCTCCTAGCAACGAGACAGTTTAGATCCAATGGATCTGCGGGAGCAACCGGGGTGGCTGAGTTGAAATGGACTTTCCTGAGGATGGGTCGCAATGTGTGTTTGTGTCCATGAGAGCCTTGGAATGGGGCGGTGGCACCGGGACCCTGAAGTATTCTCCTAAGCTTTTGACACAGCTCCAATGCACATGTTTCCTTGTGGAGACGAGATTTGTTCTGATGCGTGCCTCAGGAAATCCCCTCTGCTGGTATTGGAATCCAGGCTTTTGAGGAGACATGCCTGTAAAGCAAAGCAATGGATCCGATAATGGCCTCGTGTCCTGTCTGGTTCAATCTTCTTCTCTGGGGACATCCATCTATGGTATGAGTGGAGGTAGATGCTCAGCTGGTATCAACCGCCCTTTTTTGTCCCGGACGACCTGCACGATTGGGATGGCCTCAGGGACTTTGGATGGTTCTACTAATTTGTGCGATTTTTGACAATGGAATGGGCAGAATTCCCATGGAATGGGTAGGCGCAGTCCTAATGTGTGACTCCAGGGGCCCCAGCCTGGAGGGAGTGTGGCCCAGGACTTTGAGGACAGAAGTCTGAAAACACAAACTCAGCTTAGGTTTGGGGCCGTAGGTATGGCACGCCCGATCTACAAACCATGAGAAGAACTCTTCAGGATCTGAAGAATGAGCGAGTCTGAGGCGCTTGCTCAGGCTTTTGTCTCTGGATTTTGTATCAGCGATGGCCGTGGAATGTTGGGGAGGCATCATGGGCCATGGACGAATCTTCCTCTCTGTGGATTTGGCGCGATCCCAATTGTTTTTCGTCAATCTGTGGGATGGGAGGACTCCTTTCAGGTTTGTAAACTCAGGTATCCCGCCAAAAGAGGAATTCCAAAGCAGAGCCCTGGGGAAGAGTGAAGGGACAACCCGAACTATGGTTAAAAATTGGGGCCTAGGTAGGGGCATGGCAAGCCCAATATGCTGTCTCTTCATCCAGCCACTGAGAGGCCTTACCTGAGGACTGGGCTCAGGCTGAGGGTCACAATGTGTGTTTGTGACCAATGTGGCCCGCAAGCATGGGCTGGGCTTCATGGGCCACACTGGTTCCAACTACACTGAACGTTGGACAACCTTCCAAACACAAGGTTTCTTGCCATGGGGAAAGAGCTCTGATTTCTGCATCATTTTCAAACCAGGGCAGTGATTGGAGATCAGGTCTAGGTTCTGAAGCCTGGAAACCGAGGTTGAGAAGAGATGACGACCTAAGGCCATGGCGGGTCCGATGTGCTAAGTGTGCGGCCAGTTGTCTGGGTGGGGCCAGGAGGTCCAGGCTCAGGCCGGGTCAGAAAGTGCAATAGGGCCCAGGTCAGTCTATATATTTGGGGTACAGCCGAATGGCGTGCAGGTTGATCCTCATTTGGGGTTTCTGGGTAGCCCCAGAGGGCAATGTTTTTCTTCTGAAGGGCAGGCAGAGTGCGGCATTGTAGTTCTGGATTGCCAAACAGGAGGGCTTGTGGGCCAGTAGTCTGAGGACGGAAGTCTGAGAACCCAAACTAGGCCAAGGTTTCTGGGTGAGGATATGGCAGGCACAATCTACAGACCTCAATCGAGATCTCGTGCACCTGAAGTCAGAGCAAGGATCAGACGATCGCTCAGGTTGGACTTTCTGTCCCTGATGGCCCCTTCTTGAAGGGGGGGTGGATCACGAGGCCATGGGGGTTTTCCCACGTTGGGAGTTGTGAGAAGCTCCAAACTGCAAAGATTCTTCTGCAGGACAATTGAGACCTGTTGGTTGGCTCCAGGCCAACGATTCCGAGCAGGGTTCAAAGGATGGATGGCTGGGTAGCCCACCTCGCATTCCAATTGTCTCCAAGCAACAAGAAAGGTTAGATCTGCTGGATGAGGGGGGAGCAACCGAGGAGGCTGAGTTGAAATGGACTCTCCTGTGGATGTGTCCTAATATGTTTTTGTGTCTATGGAGACCTTGGAATGAAGCGGTGGCACTGGGGCCCTGAAGGGTTCTCCTAAACAGAGGCTTTGACACAGCTCCAACGTGCATGTTTCCCATGTGTAGATGAGATTTGTTCTGATGGGTGAGTCAAGAAACAGCCATATGCTGGTATTGAAATCCAGGCCTCTGAGGAGAGATGCCTGGAAACCAAAGGCATGGATCCTATTAGTGCCTAGGGGCCTGTTCGTTCCTTTTTACCTCTGGGGACATCAGTCTACGGGTCTGAGTGCAGGTAGGTGCTCAGATGGGCTCAGATTGCCCCTGTTTGTCCTGGGAAGCCACAACTATTGGGATGGCCTCAGGGACTTTGGAGATTTATCCTATTAGTAGGGTTGTGGCCATTGGAATGGGCACATACAATTCCCTTGGAAAGTGCAAGTACAGTCCTCAGGTTTGGCTACAGGGGCTTGAGCCTGTAGCGTGTGTACGCCAGACCTGTTTGGACAGTTGTCTGAAAACACAAACTCGGCTTATGTTTCAGGTCATAGGTATGGCAGGACTGATCTACAGACCATGAGGAGAAAACTCTTCGGGATATGAAAAAAGGGCGAGTGTGAGTCTCTTGCTCAAGTATTTGTCTCTGGATATCGTGTCACTCATGGTCGTGAAATTGCCAGGATGACTTCATGGGAAATGGACGAGTCTTACTCTCTGGGGTTCCGGCACCGTACAAAGAGTTTGGGGTCATTCTGGAAATGGAAGAAGTCCGTTTTTTTGTTGTTGTTGATTTGTTTCCTTTTGTGTTTCAACCTCAGATGTCCCACCTAATGAGGGATTCCAGAGTAGAGCCCTGGGCAGGGGCGACTGGGCAACCAGAAATCTGGTAAAAATTGGGGCCTAGGGACATGTCAAGCCCATTATGACATCTAATGATCCAGCCACTGAGAGGAATTCCTAGAGGACAGGACCCACGCTGAGGTCACAATGTGTGTTTATGCTCTCGTCGCACTCAAGAATGGGCGGGGCCTCATTGTGAATACTTTTTTCTCCTACACTGAACGTTGGACAACATGCCAACCACAAGGTTTCTTGCCATGGGTCAGGAAGAGTTATGATTTCTGCATCACAGTCACCCGTGGGCAGTGATTGGAGATAAGGTCTAGGTTCTGAAGACTGAAAACTGAGGTAGGGAAGAGATGATGACATAAGGCCATGGCGGGTCTGATGTGCTCAGTGTGCGGTCAGCTGTCTGGGAGTTGGTCAAAAGGTCTGGGCTCCGGTTGTGTCAGACAGTGCATTAGTGCCCAGGTTAGACTATATAATTTGGGTAGAGGCGAGTGCTGTGTAGGTTTATCCTCATTTAAGCTGCCTGGGCAGCTCATTAGGCAATATATTTTTTCTAGAGGGCAGGCAGAGTGCTTCATTGTCGGTCCGGAATTGCCAAACTTGAGGGCTTCGGGGCCAGGAGAGTGAGGACGGAAGTCTGAGAACACAAGCTAGACTTCGGATTCAGGGTGAGGGCACGGCAGGTACCCCCTGCAGATGTGAACCAATATCTCATGCATCTAAAGTCAGGGCGAGGATCAGACGTTGGCTCAGTTTGGAGTTTCTGTGCATGACGGCCCCTTCATGAAGGGAGCGGAATCTCGAGGCCATGGAGGTTTTCCACGTTGGGAGATGTGGGATGCCCCCTTCAAGGATTCCTTCTGCGGGACAATTGAGACCTGTTGGACAGCTCCAGGACATCCCATATGGAATGAAACCAGAGCACCGTTCGAGGATGGATGCCTGGGAAGTCCGCCTCGGATTCCAATTGCCTCCTAGCAACGAGACAGTTTAGATCCAATGGATCTGCGGGAGCAACCGGGGTGGCTGAGTTGAAATGGACTTTCCTGAGGATGGGTCGCAATGTGTGTTTGTGTCCATGAGAGCCTTGGAATGGGGCGGTGGCACCGGGACCCTGAAGTATTCTCCTAAGCTTTTGACACAGCTCCAATGCACATGTTTCCTTGTGGAGACGAGATTTGTTCTGATGCGTGCCTCAGGAAATCCCCTCTGCTGGTATTGGAATCCAGGCTTTTGAGGAGACATGCCTGTAAAGCAAAGCAATGGATCCGATAATGGCCTCGGGTCCTGTCTGGTTCAATCTTCTTCTCTGGGGACATCCATCTATGGTATGAGTGGAGGTAGATGCTCAGCTGGTATCAACCGCCCTTTTTTGTCCCGGACGACCTGCACGATTGGGATGGCCTCAGGGACTTTGGATGGTTCTACTAATTTGTGCGATTTTTGACAATGGAATGGGCAGAATTCCCATGGAATGGGTAGGCGCAGTCCTAATGTGTGACTCCAGGGGCCCCAGCCTGGAGGGAGTGTGGCCCAGGACTTTGAGGACAGAAGTCTGAAAACACAAACTCAGCTTAGGTTTGGGGCCGTAGGTATGGCACGCCCGATCTACAAACCATGAGAAGAACTCTTCAGGATCTGAAGAATGAGCGAGTCTGAGGCGCTTGCTCAGACTTTTGTCTCTGGATTTTGTATCAGCGATGGCCGTGGAATGTTGGGGAGGCATCATGGGCCATGGACGAATCTTCCTCTCTGTGGATTTGGCGCGATCCCAATTGTTTTTCGTCAATCTGTGGAATGGGAGGACTCCTTTCAGGTTTGTAAACTCAGGTATCCCGCCAAAAGAGGAATTCCAAAGCAGAGCCCTGGGGAAGAGTGAAGGGACAACCCGAACTATGGTTAAAAATTGGGGCCTAGGTAGGGGCATGGCAAGCCCAATATGCTGTCTCTTCATCCAGCCACTGAGAGGCCTTACCTGAGGACTGGGCTCAGGCTGAGGGTCACAATGTGTGTTTGTGACCAATGTGGCCCGCAAGCATGGGCTGGGCTTCATGGGCCACACTGGTTCCAACTACACTGAACGTTGGACAACCTTCCAAACACAAGGTTTCTTGCCATGGGGAAAGAGCTCTGATTTCTGCATCATTTTCAAACCAGGGCAGTGATTGGAGATCAGGTCTAGGTTCTGAAGCCTGGAAACCGAGGTTGAGAAGAGATGACGACCTAAGGCCATGGCGGGTCCGATGTGCTAAGTGTGCGGCCAGCTGTCTGGGTGGGGCCAGGAGGTCCAGGCTCAGGCCGGGTCAGAAAGTGCAATAGGGCCCAGGTCAGTCTATATATTTGGGGTACAGCCGAATGGCGTGCAGGTTGATCCTCATTTGGGGTTTCTGGGTAGCCCCAGAGGGCAATGTTTTTCTTCTGAAGGGCAGGCAGAGTGCGGCATTGTAGTTCTGGATTGCCAAACAGGAGGGCTTGTGGGCCAGTAGTCTGACGACGGAAGTCTGAGAACCCAAACTAGGCCAAGGTTTCTGGGTGAGGATATGGCAGGCACAATCTACAGACCTCAATCGAGATCTCGTGCACCTGAAGTCAGAGCAAGGATCAGACGATCGCTCAGGTTGGACTTTCTGTCCCTGATGGCCCCTTCTTGAAGGGGGGGTGGATCACGAGGCCATGGGGGTTTTCCCACGTTGGGAGTTGTGAGAAGCTCCAAACTGCAAAGATTCTTCTGCAGGACAATTGAGACCTGTTGGTTGGCTCCAGGCCAACGATTCCGAGCAGGGTTCAAAGGATGGATGGCTGGGTAGCCCACCTCGCATTCCAATTGTCTCCAAGCAACAAGAAAGGTTAGATCTGCTGGATGAGGGGGGAGCAACCGAGGAGGCTGAGTTGAAATGGACTCTCCTGTGGATGTGTCCTAATATGTTTTTGTGTCTATGGAGACCTTGGAATGAAGCGGTGGCACTGGGGCCCTGAAGGGTTCTCCTAAACAGAGGCTTTGACACAGCTCCAACGTGCATGTTTCCCATGTGTAGATGAGATTTGTTCTGATGGGTGAGTCAAGAAACAGCCATATGCTGGTATTGAAATCCAGGCCTCTGAGGAGAGATGCCTGGAAACCAAAGGCATGGATCCTATTAGTGCCTAGGGGCCTGTTCGTTCCTTTTTACCTCTGGGGACATCAGTCTACGGGTCTGAGTGCAGGTAGGTGCTCAGATGGGCTCAGATTGCCCCTGTTTGTCCTGGGAAGCCACAACTATTGGGATGGCCTCAGGGACTTTGGAGATTTATCCTATTAGTAGGGTTGTGGCCATTGGAATGGGCACATACAATTCCCTTGGAAAGTGCAAGTACAGTCCTCAGGTTTGGCTACAGGGGCTTGAGCTTGTAGCATGTGTACGCCAGACCTGTTTGGACAGTTTTCTGAAAACACAAACTCGGCTTATGTTTCAGGTCATAGGTATGGCAGGACTGATCTACAGACCATGAGGAGAACTCTTCGGGATATGAAAAAAGGACGAGTGTGAGTCTCTTGATCAAGTATTTGTCTCTGGATATCGTGTCGCTCATGGTCGTGAAATTGCCAGGATGACTTCATGGGAAATGGACGAGTCTTACTCTCTGGGGTTCCGGCCCCGTCCAAAGAGTTTGGGGTCATACTGGGGATGGAAGAAGTCCGTTTTTTTGTTGTTGTTGATTTGTTTCCTTTTGTGTTTCAACCTCAGATGTCCCACCTAATGAGGGATTCCAGAGTAGAGCCCTGGGGAGGGGCGACTGGACAACCAGAAATCTGGTAAAAATTGGGGCCTAGGGACATGTCAAGCCCATTATGACATCTAATGATCCAGCCACTGAGAGGAATTCCTAGAGGACAGGACCCACGCTGAGGTCACAATGTGTGTTTATGCTCTCGTCGCACTCAAGAATGGGCGGGGCCTCATTGTGAATACTTTTTTCTCCTACACTGAACGTTGGACAACATGCCAACCACAAGGTTTCTTGCCATGGGTCAGGAAGAGTTATGATTTCTGCATCACAGTCACCCGTGGGCAGTGATTGGAGATAAGGTCTAGGTTCTGAAGACTGAAAACTGAGGTAGGGAAGAGATGATGACATAAGGCCATGGCGGGTCTGATGTGCTCAGTGTGCGGTCAGCTGTCTGGGAGTTGGTCAAAAGGTCTGGGCTCCGGTTGTGTCAGACAGTGCATTAGTGCCCAGGTTAGACTATATAATTTGGGTAGAGGCGAGTGCTGTGTAGGTTTATCCTCATTTAAGCTGCCTGGGCAGCTCATTAGGCAATATATTTTTTCTAGAGGGCAGGCAGAGTGCTTCATTGTCGGTCCGGAATTGCCAAACTTGAGGTCTTCGGGGCCAGGAGAGTGAGGACGGAAGTCTGAGAACACAAGCTAGACTTCGGATTCAGGGTGAGGGCACGGCAGGTACCCCCTGCAGATGTGAACCAATATCTCATGCATCTAAAGTCAGGGCGAGGATCAGACGTTGGCTCAGTTTGGAGTTTCTGTGCATGACGGCCCCTTCATGAAGGGAGCGGAATCTCGAGGCCATGGAGGTTTTCCACGTTGGGAGATGTGGGATGCCCCCTTCAAGGATTCCTTCTGCGGGACAATTGAGACCTGTTGGACAGCTCCAGGACATCCCATATGGAATGAAACCAGAGCACCGTTCGAGGATGGATGCCTGGGAAGTCCGCCTCGGATTCCAATTGCCTCCTAGCAACGAGACAGTTTAGATCCAATGGATCTGCGGGAGCAACCGGGGTGGCTGAGTTGAAATGGACTTTCCTGAGGATGGGTCGCAATGTGTGTTTGTGTCCATGAGAGCCTTGGAATGGGGCGGTGGCACCGGGACCCTGAAGTATTCTCCTAAGCTTTTGACACAGCTCCAATGCACATGTTTCCTTGTGGAGACGAGATTTGTTCTGATGCGTGCCTCAGGAAATCCCCTCTGCTGGTATTGGAATCCAGGCTTTTGAGGAGACATGCCTGTAAAGCAAAGCAATGGATCCGATAATGGCCTCGTGTCCTGTCTGGTTCAATCTTCTTCTCTGGGGACATCCATCTATGGTATGAGTGGAGGTAGATGCTCAGCTGGTATCAACCGCCCTTTTTTGTCCCGGACGACCTGCACGATTGGGATGGCCTCAGGGACTTTGGATGGTTCTACTAATTTGTGCGATTTTTGACAATGGAATGGGCAGAATTCCCATGGAATGGGTAGGCGCAGTCCTAATGTGTGACTCCAGGGGCCCCAGCCTGGAGGGAGTGTGGCCCAGGACTTTGAGGACAGAAGTCTGAAAACACAAACTCAGCTTAGGTTTGGGGCCGTAGGTATGGCACGCCCGATCTACAAACCATGAGAAGAACTCTTCAGGATCTGAAGAATGAGCGAGTCTGAGGCGCTTGCTCAGGCTTTTGTCTCTGGATTTTGTATCAGCGATGGCCGTGGAATGTTGGGGAGGCATCATGGGCCATGGACGAATCTTCCTCTCTGTGGATTTGGCGCGATCCCAATTGTTTTTCGTCAATCTGTGGGATGGGAGGACTCCTTTCAGGTTTGTAAACTCAGATATCCCGCCAAAAGAGGAATTCCAAAGCAGAGCCCTGGGGAAGAGTGAAGGGACAACCCGAACTATGGTTAAAAATTGGGGCCTAGGTAGGGGCATGGCAAGCCCAATATGCTGTCTCTTCATCCAGCCACTGAGAGGCCTTACCTGAGGACTGGGCTCAGGCTGAGGGTCACAATGTGTGTTTGTGACCAATGTGGCCCGCAAGCATGGGCTGGGCTTCATGGGCCACACTGGTTCCAACTACACTGAACGTTGGACAACCTTCCAAACACAAGGTTTCTTGCCATGGGGAAAGAGCTCTGATTTCTGCATCATTTTCAAACCAGGGCAGTGATTGGAGATCAGGTCTAGGTTCTGAAGCCTGGAAACCGAGGTTGAGAAGAGATGACGACCTAAGGCCATGGCGGGTCCGATGTGCTAAGTGTGCGGCCAGCTGTCTGGGTGGGGCCAGGAGGTCCAGGCTCAGGCCGGGTCAGAAAGTGCAATAGGGCCCAGGTCAGTCTATATATTTGGGGTACAGCCGAATGGCGTGCAGGTTGATCCTCATTTGGGGTTTCTGGGTAGCCCCAGAGGGCAATGTTTTTCTTCTGAAGGGCAGGCAGAGTGCGGCATTGTAGTTCTGGATTGCCAAACAGGAGGGCTTGTGGGCCAGTAGTCTGACGACGGAAGTCTGAGAACCCAAACTAGGCCAAGGTTTCTGGGTGAGGATATGGCAGGCACAATCTACAGACCTCAATCGAGATCTCGTGCACCTGAAGTCAGAGCAAGGATCAGACGATCGCTCAGGTTGGACTTTCTGTCCCTGATGGCCCCTTCTTGAAGGGGGGGTGGATCACGAGGCCATGGGGGTTTTCCCACGTTGGGAGTTGTGAGAAGCTCCAAACTGCAAAGATTCTTCTGCAGGACAATTGAGACCTGTTGGTTGGCTCCAGGCCAACGATTCCGAGCAGGGTTCAAAGGATGGATGGCTGGGTAGCCCACCTCGCATTCCAATTGTCTCCAAGCAACAAGAAAGGTTAGATCTGCTGGATGAGGGGGGAGCAACCGAGGAGGCTGAGTTGAAATGGACTCTCCTGTGGATGTGTCCTAATATGTTTTTGTGTCTATGGAGACCTTGGAATGAAGCGGTGGCACTGGGGCCCTGAAGGGTTCTCCTAAACAGAGGCTTTGACACAGCTCCAACGTGCATGTTTCCCATGTGTAGATGAGATTTGTTCTGATGGGTGAGTCAAGAAACAGCCATATGCTGGTATTGAAATCCAGGCCTCTGAGGAGAGATGCCTGGAAACCAAAGGCATGGATCCTATTAGTGCCTAGGGGCCTGTTCGTTCCTTTTTACCTCTGGGGACATCAGTCTACGGGTCTGAGTGCAGGTAGGTGCTCAGATGGGCTCAGATTGCCCCTGTTTGTCCTGGGAAGCCACAACTATTGGGATGGCCTCAGGGACTTTGGAGATTTATCCTATTAGTAGGGTTGTGGCCATTGGAATGGGCACATACAATTCCCATGGAAAGTGCAAGTACAGTCCTCAGGTTTGGCTACAGGGGCTTGAGCCTGTAGCGTGTGTACGCCAGACCTGTTTGGACAGTTGTCTGAAAACACAAACTCGGCTTATGTTTCAGGTCATAGGTATGGCAGGACTGATCTACAGACCATGAGGAGAAAACTCTTCGGGATATGAAAAAAGGGCGAGTGTGAGTCTCTTGCTCAAGTATTTGTCTCTGGATATCGTGTCACTCATGGTCGTGAAATTGCCAGGATGACTTCATGGGAAATGGACGAGTCTTACTCTCTGGGGTTCCGGCACCGTACAAAGAGTTTGGGGTCATTCTGGAAATGGAAGAAGTCCGTTTTTTTGTTGTTGTTGATTTGTTTCCTTTTGTGTTTCAACCTCAGATGTCCCACCTAATGAGGGATTCCAGAGTAGAGCCCTGGGCAGGGGCGACTGGGCAACCAGAAATCTGGTAAAAATTGGGGCCTAGGGACATGTCAAGCCCATTATGACATCTAATGATCCAGCCACTGAGAGGAATTCCTAGAGGACAGGACCCACGCTGAGGTCACAATGTGTGTTTATGCTCTCGTCGCACTCAAGAATGGGCGGGGCCTCATTGTGAATACTTTTTTCTCCTACACTGAACGTTGGACAACATGCCAACCACAAGGTTTCTTGCCATGGGTCAGGAAGAGTTATGATTTCTGCATCACAGTCACCCGTGGGCAGTGATTGGAGATAAGGTCTAGGTTCTGAAGACTGAAAACTGAGGTAGGGAAGAGATGATGACATAAGGCCATGGCGGGTCTGATGTGCTCAGTGTGCGGTCAGCTGTCTGGGAGTTGGTCAAAAGGTCTGGGCTCCGGTTGTGTCAGACAGTGCATTAGTGCCCAGGTTAGACTATATAATTTGGGTAGAGGCGAGTGCTGTGTAGGTTTATCCTCATTTAAGCTGCCTGGGCAGCTCATTAGGCAATATATTTTTTCTAGAGGGCAGGCAGAGTGCTTCATTGTCGGTCCGGAATTGCCAAACTTGAGGGCTTCGGGGCCAGGAGAGTGAGGACGGAAGTCTGAGAACACAAGCTAGACTTCGGATTCAGGGTGAGGGCACGGCAGGTACCCCCTGCAGATGTGAACCAATATCTCATGCATCTAAAGTCAGGGCGAGGATCAGACGTTGGCTCAGTTTGGAGTTTCTGTGCATGACGGCCCCTTCATGAAGGGAGCGGAATCTCGAGGCCATGGAGGTTTTCCACGTTGGGAGATGTGGGATGCCCCCTTCAAGGATTCCTTCTGCGGGACAATTGAGACCTGTTGGACAGCTCCAGGACATCCCATATGGAATGAAACCAGAGCACCGTTCGAGGATGGATGCCTGGGAAGTCCGCCTCGGATTCCAATTGCCTCCTAGCAACGAGACAGTTTAGATCCAATGGATCTGCGGGAGCAACCGGGGTGGCTGAGTTGAAATGGACTTTCCTGAGGATGGGTCGCAATGTGTGTTTGTGTCCATGAGAGCCTTGGAATGGGGCGGTGGCACCGGGACCCTGAAGTATTCTCCTAAGCTTTTGACACAGCTCCAATGCACATGTTTCCTTGTGGAGACGAGATTTGTTCTGATGCGTGCCTCAGGAAATCCCCTCTGCTGGTATTGGAATCCAGGCTTTTGAGGAGACATGCCTGTAAAGCAAAGCAATGGATCCGATAATGGCCTCGTGTCCTGTCTGGTTCAATCTTCTTCTCTGGGGACATCCATCTATGGTATGAGTGGAGGTAGATGCTCAGCTGGTATCAACCGCCCTTTTTTGTCCCGGACGACCTGCACGATTGGGATGGCCTCAGGGACTTTGGATGGTTCTCCTAATTTGTGCGATTTTTGACAATGGAATGGGAAGAATTCCCATGGAATGGGTAGGCGCAGTCCTAATGTGTGACTCCAGGGGCCCCAGCCTGGAGGGAGTGTGGCCCAGGACTTTGAGGACAGAAGTCTGAAAACACAAACTCAGCTTAGGTTTGGGGCCGTAGGTATGGCACGCCCGATCTACAAACCATGAGAAGAACTCTTCAGGATCTGAAGAATGAGCGAGTCTGAGGCGCTTGCTCAGGCTTTTGTCTCTGGATTTTGTATCAGCGATGGCCGTGGAATGTTGGGGAGGCATCATGGGCCATGGACGAATCTTCCTCTCTGTGGATTTGGCGCGATCCCAATTGTTTTTCGTCAATCTGTGGGATGGGAGGACTCCTTTCAGGTTTGTAAACTCAGGTATCCCGCCAAAAGAGGAATTCCAAAGCAGAGCCCTGGGGAAGAGTGAAGGGACAACCCGAACTATGGTTAAAAATTGGGGCCTAGGTAGGGGCATGGCAAGCCCAATATGCTGTCTCTTCATCCAGCCACTGAGAGGCCTTACCTGAGGACTGGGCTCAGGCTGAGGGTCACAATGTGTGTTTGTGACCAATGTGGCCCGCAAGCATGGGCTGGGCTTCATGGGCCACACTGGTTCCAACTACACTGAACGTTGGACAACCTTCCAAACACAAGGTTTCTTGCCATGGGGAAAGAGCTCTGATTTCTGCATCATTTTCAAACCAGGGCAGTGATTGGAGATCAGGTCTAGGTTCTGAAGCCTGGAAACCGAGGTTGAGAAGAGATGACGACCTAAGGCCATGGCGGGTCCGATGTGCTAAGTGTGCGGCCAGCTGTCTGGGTGGGGCCAGGAGGTCCAGGCTCAGGCCGGGTCAGAAAGTGCAATAGGGCCCAGGTCAGTCTATATATTTGGGGTACAGCCGAATGGCGTGCAGGTTGATCCTCATTTGGGGTTTCTGGGTAGCCCCAGAGGGCAATGTTTTTCTTCTGAAGGGCAGGCAGAGTGCGGCATTGTAGTTCTGGATTGCCAAACAGGAGGGCTTGTGGGCCAGTAGTCTGAGGACGGAAGTCTGAGAACCCAAACTAGGCCAAGGTTTCTGGGTGAGGATATGGCAGGCACAATCTACAGACCTCAATCGAGATCTCGTGCACCTGAAGTCAGAGCAAGGATCAGACGATCGCTCAGGTTGGACTTTCTGTCCCTGATGGCCCCTTCTTGAAGGGGGGGTGGATCACGAGGCCATGGGGGTTTTCCCACGTTGGGAGTTGTGAGAAGCTCCAAACTGCAAAGATTCTTCTGCAGGACAATTGAGACCTGTTGGTTGGCTCCAGGCCAACGATTCCGAGCAGGGTTCAAAGGATGGATGGCTGGGTAGCCCACCTCGCATTCCAATTGTCTCCAAGCAACAAGAAAGGTTAGATCTGCTGGATGAGGGGGGAGCAACCGAGGAGGCTGAGTTGAAATGGACTCTCCTGTGGATGTGTCCTAATATGTTTTTGTGTCTATGGAGACCTTGGAATGAAGCGGTGGCACTGGGGCCCTGAAGGGTTCTCCTAAACAGAGGCTTTGACACAGCTCCAACGTGCATGTTTCCCATGTGTAGATGAGATTTGTTCTGATGGGTGAGTCAAGAAACAGCCATATGCTGGTATTGAAATCCAGGCCTCTGAGGAGAGATGCCTGGAAACCAAAGGCATGGATCCTATTAGTGCCTAGGGGCCTGTTCGTTCCTTTTTACCTCTGGGGACATCAGTCTACGGGTCTGAGTGCAGGTAGGTGCTCAGATGGGCTCAGATTGCCCCTGTTTGTCCTGGGAAGCCACAACTATTGGGATGGCCTCAGGGACTTTGGAGATTTATCCTATTAGTAGGGTTGTGGCCATTGGAATGGGCACATACAATTCCCATGGAAAGTGCAAGTACAGTCCTCAGGTTTGGCTACAGGGGCTTGAGCCTGTAGCGTGTGTACGCCAGACCTGTTTGGACAGTTGTCTGAAAACACAAACTCGGCTTATGTTTCAGGTCATAGGTATGGCAGGACTGATCTACAGACCATGAGGAGAAAACTCTTCGGGATATGAAAAAAGGGCGAGTGTGAGTCTCTTGCTCAAGTATTTGTCTCTGGATATCGTGTCACTCATGGTCGTGAAATTGCCAGGATGACTTCATGGGAAATGGACGAGTCTTACTCTCTGGGGTTCCGGCACCGTACAAAGAGTTTGGGGTCATTCTGGAAATGGAAGAAGTCCGTTTTTTTGTTGTTGTTGATTTGTTTCCTTTTGTGTTTCAACCTCAGATGTCCCACCTAATGAGGGATTCCAGAGTAGAGCCCTGGGCAGGGGCGACTGGGCAACCAGAAATCTGGTAAAAATTGGGGCCTAGGGACATGTCAAGCCCATTATGACATCTAATGATCCAGCCACTGAGAGGAATTCCTAGAGGACAGGACCCACGCTGAGGTCACAATGTGTGTTTATGCTCTCGTCGCACTCAAGAATGGGCGGGGCCTCATTGTGAATACTTTTTTCTCCTACACTGAACGTTGGACAACATGCCAACCACAAGGTTTCTTGCCATGGGTCAGGAAGAGTTATGATTTCTGCATCACAGTCACCCGTGGGCAGTGATTGGAGATAAGGTCTAGGTTCTGAAGACTGAAAACTGAGGTAGGGAAGAGATGATGACATAAGGCCATGGCGGGTCTGATGTGCTCAGTGTGCGGTCAGCTGTCTGGGAGTTGGTCAAAAGGTCTGGGCTCCGGTTGTGTCAGACAGTGCATTAGTGCCCAGGTTAGACTATATAATTTGGGTAGAGGCGAGTGCTGTGTAGGTTTATCCTCATTTAAGCTGCCTGGGCAGCTCATTAGGCAATATATTTTTTCTAGAGGGCAGGCAGAGTGCTTCATTGTCGGTCCGGAATTGCCAAACTTGAGGGCTTCGGGGCCAGGAGAGTGAGGACGGAAGTCTGAGAACACAAGCTAGACTTCGGATTCAGGGTGAGGGCACGGCAGGTACCCCCTGCAGATGTGAACCAATATCTCATGCATCTAAAGTCAGGGCGAGGATCAGACGTTGGCTCAGTTTGGAGTTTCTGTGCATGACGGCCCCTTCATGAAGGGAGCGGAATCTCGAGGCCATGGAGGTTTTCCACGTTGGGAGATGTGGGATGCCCCCTTCAAGGATTCCTTCTGCGGGACAATTGAGACCTGTTGGACAGCTCCAGGACATCCCATATGGAATGAAACCAGAGCACCGTTCGAGGATGGATGCCTGGGAAGTCCGCCTCGGATTCCAATTGCCTCCTAGCAACGAGACAGTTTAGATCCAATGGATCTGCGGGAGCAACCGGGGTGGCTGAGTTGAAATGGACTTTCCTGAGGATGGGTCGCAATGTGTGTTTGTGTCCATGAGAGCCTTGGAATGGGGCGGTGGCACCGGGACCCTGAAGTATTCTCCTAAGCTTTTGACACAGCTCCAATGCACATGTTTCCTTGTGGAGACGAGATTTGTTCTGATGCGTGCCTCAGGAAATCCCCTCTGCTGGTATTGGAATCCAGGCTTTTGAGGAGACATGCCTGTAAAGCAAAGCAATGGATCCGATAATGGCCTCGGGTCCTGTCTGGTTCAATCTTCTTCTCTGGGGACATCCATCTATGGTATGAGTGGAGGTAGATGCTCAGCTGGTGTCAACCGCCCTTTTTTGTCCCGGGCGACCTGCACGATTGGGATGGCCTCAGGGACTTTGGATGGTTCTCCTAATTTGTGCGATTTTTGACAATGGAATGGGCAGAATTCCCATGGAATGGGTAGGCGCAGTCCTAATGTGTGACTCCAGGGGCCCCAGCCTGGAGGGAGTGTGGCCCAGGACTTTGAGGACAGAAGTCTGAAAACACAAACTCAGCTTAGGTTTGGGGCCGTAGGTATGGCACGCCCGATCTACAAACCATGAGAAGAACTCTTCAGGATATGAAGAATGAGCAAGTCTGAGGCGCTTGCTCAGGCTTTTGTCTCTGGATTTTGTATCAGCGATGGCCGTGGAATGTTGGGGAGGCATCATGGGCCATGGACGAATCTTCCTCTCTGTGGATTTGGCACGATCCCAATTGTTTTTCGTCAATCTGTGGGATGGGAGGACTCCTTTCAGGTTTGTAAACTCAGGTATCCCGCCAAAAGAGGAATTCCAAAGCAGAGCCCTGGGGAAGAGTGAAGGGACAACCCGAACTATGGTTAAAAATTGGGGCCTAGGTAGGGGCATGGCAAGCCCAATATGCTGTCTCTTCATCCAGCCACTGAGAGGCCTTACCTGAGGACTGGGCTCAGGCTGAGGGTCACAATGTGTGTTTGTGACCAATGTGGCCCGCAAGCATGGGCTGGGCTTCATGGGCCACACTGGTTCCAACTACACTGAACGTTGGACAACCTTCCAAACACAAGGTTTCTTGCCATGGGGAAAGAGCTCTGATTTCTGCATCATTTTCAAACCAGGGCAGTGATTGGAGATCAGGTCTAGGTTCTGAAGCCTGGAAACCGAGGTTGAGAAGAGATGACGACCTAAGGCCATGGCGGGTCCGATGTGCTAAGTGTGCGGCCAGCTGTCTGGGTGGGGCCAGGAGGTCCAGGCTCAGGCCGGGTCAGAAAGTGCAATAGGGCCCAGGTCAGTCTATATATTTGGGGTACAGCCGAATGGCGTGCAGGTTGATCCTCATTTGGGGTTTCTGGGTAGTCCCAGAGGGCAATGTTTTTCTTCTGAAGGGCAGGCAGAGTGCGGCATTGTAGTTCTGGATTGCCAAACAGGAGGGCTTGTGGGCCAGTAGTCTGAGGACGGAAGTCTGAGAACCCAAACTAGGCCAAGGTTTCTGGGTGAGGATATGGCAGGCACAATCTACAGACCTCAATCGAGATCTCGTGCACCTGAAGTCAGAGCAAGGATCAGACGATCGCTCAGGTTGGACTTTCTGTCCCTGATGGCCCCTTATTGAAGGGGGGGTGGATCACGAGGCCATGGGGGTTTTCCCACGTTGGGAGTTGTGAGAAGCTCCAAACTGCAAAGATTCTTCTGCAGGACAATTGAGACCTGTTGGTTGGCTCCAGGCCAACGATTCCGAGCAGGGTTCAAAGGATGGATGGCTGGGTAGCCCACCTCGCATTCCAATTGTCTCCAAGCAACAAGAAAGGTTAGATCTGCTGGATGAGGGGGGAGCAACCGAGGAAGCTGAGTTGAAATGGACTCTCCTGTGGATGTGTCCTAATATGTTTTTGTGTCTATGGAGACCTTGGAATGAAGCGGTGGCACTGGGGCCCTGAAGGGTTCTCCTAAACAGAGGCTTTGACACAGCTCCAACGTGCATGTTTCCCATGTGTAGATGAGATTTGTTCTGATGGGTGAGTCAAGAAACAGCCATATGCTGGTATTGAAATCCAGGCCTCTGAGGAGAGATGCCTGGAAACCAAAGGCATGGATCCTATTAGTGCCTAGGGGCCTGTTCGTTCCTTTTTACCTCTGGGGACATCAGTCTACGGGTCTGAGTGCAGGTAGGTGCTCAGATGGGCTCAGATTGCCCCTGTTTGTCCTGGGAAGCCACAACTATTGGGATGGCCTCAGGGACTTTGGAGATTTATCCTATTAGTAGGGTTGTGGCCATTGGAATGGGCACATACAATTCCCTTGGAAAGTGCAAGTACAGTCCTCAGGTTTGGCTACAGGGGCTTGAGCCTGTAGCGTGTGTACGCCAGACCTGTTTGGACAGTTGTCTGAAAACACAAACTCGGCTTATGTTTCAGGTCATAGGTATGGCAGGACTGATCTACAGACCATGAGGAGAAAACTCTTCGGGATATGAAAAAAGGGCGAGTGTGAGTCTCTTGCTCAAGTATTTGTCTCTGGATATCGTGTCACTCATGGTCGTGAAATTGCCAGGATGACTTCATGGGAAATGGACGAGTCTTACTCTCTGGGGTTCCGGCCCCGTCCAAAGAGTTTGGGGTCATTCTGGAAATGGAAGAAGTCCGTTTTTTTGTTGTTGTTGATTTGTTTCCTTTTGTGTTTCAACCTCAGATGTCCCACCTAATGAGGGATTCCAGAGTAGAGCCCTGGGCAGGGGCGACTGGGCAACCAGAAATCTGGTAAAAATTGGGGCCTAGGGACATGTCAAGCCCATTATGACATCTAATGATCCAGCCACTGAGAGGAATTCCTAGAGGACAGGACCCACGCTGAGGTGACAATGTGTGTTTATGCTCTCGTCGCACTCAAGAATGGGCGGGGCCTCATTGTGAATACTTTTTTCTCCTACACTGAACGTTGGACAACATGCCAACCACAAGGTTTCTTGCCATGGGTCAGGAAGAGTTATGATTTCTGCATCACAGTCACCCGTGGGCAGTGATTGGAGATAAGGTCTAGGTTCTGAAGACTGAAAACTGAGGTAGGGAAGAGATGATGACATAAGGCCATGGCGGGTCTGATGTGCTCAGTGTGCGGTCAGCTGTCTGGGAGTTGGTCAAAAGGTCTGGGCTCCGGTTGTGTCAGACAGTGCATTAGTGCCCAGGTTAGACTATATAATTTGGGTAGAGGCGAGTGCTGTGTAGGTTTATCCTCATTTAAGCTGCCTGGGCAGCTCATTAGGCAATATATTTTTTCTAGAGGGCAGGCAGAGTGCTTCATTGTCGGTCCGGAATTGCCAAACTTGAGGGCTTTGGGGCCAGGAGAGTGAGGACGGAAGTCTGAGAACACAAGCTAGACTTCGGATTCAGGGTGAGGGCACGGCAGGTACCCCCTGCAGATGTGAACCAATATCTCATGCATCTAAAGTCAGGGCGAGGATCAGACGTTGGCTCAGTTTGGAGTTTCTGTGCATGACGGCCCCTTCATGAAGGGAGCGGAATCTCGAGGCCATGGAGGTTTTCCACGTTGGGAGATGTGGGATGCCCCCTTCAAGGATTCCTTCTGCGGGACAATTGAGACCTGTTGGACAGCTCCAGGACATCCCATATGGAATGAAACCAGAGCACCGTTCGAGGATGGATGCCTGGGAAGTCCGCCTCGGATTCCAATTGCCTCCTAGCAACGAGACAGTTTAGATCCAATGGATCTGCGGGAGCAACCGGGGTGGCTGAGTTGAAATGGACTTTCCTGAGGATGGGTCGCAATGTGTGTTTGTGTCCATGAGAGCCTTGGAATGGGGCGGTGGCACCGGGACCCTGAAGTATTCTCCTAAGCTTTTGACACAGCTCCAATGCACATGTTTCCTTGTGGAGACGAGATTTGTTCTGATGCGTGCCTCAGGAAATCCCCTCTGCTGGTATTGGAATCCAGGCTTTTGAGGAGACATGCCTGTAAACCAAAGCAATGGATCCGATAATGGCCTCGGGTCCTGTCTGGTTCAATCTTCTTCTCTGGGGACATCCATCTATGGTATGAGTGGAGGTAGATGCTCAGCTGGTATCAACCGCCCTTTTTTGTCCCGGACGACCTGCACGATTGGGATGGCCTCAGGGACTTTGGATGGTTCTACTAATTTGTGCGATTTTTGACAATGGAATGGGCAGAATTCCCATGGAATGGGTAGGCGCAGTCCTAATGTGTGACTCCAGGGGCCCCAGCCTGGAGGGAGTGTGGCCCAGGAATTTGAGGACAGAAGTCTGAAAACACAAACTCAGCTTAGGTTTGGGGCCGTAGGTATGGCACGCCCGATCTACAAACCATGAGAAGAACTCTTCAGGATATGAAGAATGAGCGAGTCTGAGGCGCTTGCTCAGGCTTTTGTCTCTGGATTTTGTATCAGCGATGGCCGTGGAATGTTGGGGAGGCATCATGGGCCATGGACGAATCTTCCTTTCTGTGGATTTGGCGCGATCCCAATTGTTTTTCGTCAATCTGTGGGATGGGAGGACTCCTTTCAGGTTTGTAAACTCAGGTATCCCGCCAAAAGAGGAATTCCAAAGCAGAGCCCTGGGGAAGAGTGAAGGGACAACCCGAACTATGTTTAAAAATTGGGGCCTAGGTAGGGGCATGGCAAGCCCAATATGCTGTCTCTTCATCCAGCCACTGAGAGGCCTTACCTGAGGACTGGGCTCAGGCTGAGGGTCACAATGTGTGTTTGTGACCAATGTGGCCCGCAAGCATGGGCTGGGCTTCATGGGCCACACTGGTTCCAACTACACTGAACGTTGGACAACCTTCCAAACACAAGGTTTCTTGCCATGGGGAAAGAGCTCTGATTTCTGCATCATTTTCAAACCAGGGCAGTGATTGGAGATCAGGTCTAGGTTCTGAAGCCTGGAAACCGAGGTTGAGAAGAGATGACGACCTAAGGCCATGGCGGGTCCGATGTGCTAAGTGTGCGGCCAGCTGTCTGGGTGGGGCCAGGAGATCCAGGCTCAGGCCGGGTCAGAAAGTGCAATAGGGCCCAGGTCAGTCTATATATTTGGGGTACAGCCGAATGGCGTGCAGGTTGATCCTCATTTGGGGTTTCTGGGTAGTCCCAGAGGGCAATGTTTTTCTTCTGAAGGGCAGGCAGAGTGCGGCATTGTAGTTCTGGATTGCCAAACAGGAGGGCTTGTGGGCCAGTAGTCTGAGGACGGAAGTCTGAGAACCCAAACTAGGCCAAGGTTTCTGGGTGAGGATATGGCAGGCACAATCTACAGACCTCAATCGAGATCTCGTGCACCTGAAGTCAGAGCAAGGATCAGACGATCGCTCAGGTTGGACTTTCTGTCCCTGATGGCCCCTTCTTGAAGGGGGGGTGGATCACGAGGCCATGGGGGTTTTCCCACGTTGGGAGTTGTGAGAAGCTCCAAACTGCAAAGATTCTTCTGCAGGACAATTGAGACCTGTTGGTTGGCTCCAGGCCAACGATTCCGAGCAGGGTTCAAAGGATGGATGGCTGGGTAGCCCACCTCGCATTCCAATTGTCTCCAAGCAACAAGAAAGGTTAGATCTGCTGGATGAGGGGGGAGCAACCGAGGAAGCTGAGTTGAAATGGACTCTCCTGTGGATGTGTCCTAATATGTTTTTGTGTCTATGGAGACCTTGGAATGAAGCGGTGGCACTGGGGCCCTGAAGGGTTCTCCTAAACGGAGGCTTTGACACAGCTCCAACGTGCATGTTTCCCATGTGTAGATGAGATTTGTTCTGATGGGTGAGTCAAGACACAGCCATATGCTGGTATTGAAATCCAGGCCTCTGAGGAGAGATGCCTGGAAACCAAAGGCATGGATCCTATTAGTGCCTAGGGGCCTGTTCGTTCCTTTTTACCTCTGGGGACATCAGTCTACGGGTCTGAGTGCAGGTAGGTGCTCAGATGGGCTCAGATTGCCCCTGTTTGTCCTGGGAAGCCACAACTATTGGGATGGCCTCAGGGACTTTGGAGATTTATCCTATTAGTAGGGTTGTGGCCATTGGAATGGGCACATACAATTCCCTTGGAAAGTGCAAGTACAGTCCTCAGGTTTGGCTACAGGGGCTTGAGCCTGTAGCGTGTGTACGCCAGACCTGTTTGGACAGTTGTCTGAAAACACAAACTCGGCTTATGTTTCAGGTCATAGGTATGGCAGGACTGATCTACAGACCATGAGGAGAAAACTCTTCGGGATATGAAAAAAGGGCGAGTGTGAGTCTCTTGCTCAAGTATTTGTCTCTGGATATCGTGTCACTCATGGTCGTGAAATTGCCAGGATGACTTCATGGGAAATGGACGAGTCTTACTCTCTGGGGTTCCGGCCCCGTCCAAAGAGTTTGGGGTCATTCTGGAAATGGAAGAAGTCCGTTTTTTTGTTGTTGTTGATTTGTTTCCTTTTGTGTTTCAACCTCAGATGTCCCACCTAATGAGGGATTCCAGAGTAGAGCCCTGGGCAGGGGCGACTGGGCAACCAGAAATCTGGTAAAAATTGGGGCCTAGGGACATGTCAAGCCCATTATGACATCTAATGATCCAGCCACTGAGAGGAATTCCTAGAGGACAGGACCCACGCTGAGGTGACAATGTGTGTTTATGCTCTCGTCGCACTCAAGAATGGGCGGGGCCTCATTGTGAATACTTTTTTCTCCTACACTGAACGTTGGACAACATGCCAACCACAAGGTTTCTTGCCATGGGTCAGGAAGAGTTATGATTTCTGCATCACAGTCACCCGTGGGCAGTGATTGGAGATAAGGTCTAGGTTCTGAAGACTGAAAACTGAGGTAGGGAAGAGATGATGACATAAGGCCATGGCGGGTCTGATGTGCTCAGTGTGCGGTCAGCTGTCTGGGAGTTGGTCAAAAGGTCTGGGCTCCGGTTGTGTCAGACAGTGCATTAGTGCCCAGGTTAGACTATATAATTTGGGTAGAGGCGAGTGCTGTGTAGGTTTATCCTCATTTAAGCTGCCTGGGCAGCTCATTAGGCAATATATTTTTTCTAGAGGGCAGGCAGAGTGCTTCATTGTCGGTCCGGAATTGCCAAACTTGAGGGCTTCGGGGCCAGGAGAGTGAGGACGGAAGTCTGAGAACACAAGCTAGACTTCGGATTCAGGGTGAGGGCACGGCAGGTACCCCCTGCAGATGTGAACCAATATCTCATGCATCTAAAGTCAGGGCGAGGATCAGACGTTGGCTCAGTTTGGAGTTTCTGTGCATGACGGCCCCTTCATGAAGGGAGCGGAATCTCGAGGCCATGGAGGTTTTCCACGTTGGGAGATGTGGGATGCCCCCTTCAAGGATTCCTTCTGCGGGACAATTGAGACCTGTTGGACAGCTCCAGGACATCCCATATGGAATGAAACCAGAGCACCGTTCGAGGATGGATGCCTGGGAAGTCCGCCTCGGATTCCAATTGCCTCCTAGCAACGAGACAGTTTAGATCCAATGGATCTGCGGGAGCAACCGGGGTGGCTGAGTTGAAATGGACTTTCCTGAGGATGGGTCGCAATGTGTGTTTGTGTCCATGAGAGCCTTGGAATGGGGCGGTGGCACCGGGACCCTGAAGTATTCTCCTAAGCTTTTGACACAGCTCCAATGCACATGTTTCCTTGTGGAGACGAGATTTGTTCTGATGCGTGCCTGAGGAAATCCCCTCTGCTGGTATTGGAATCCAGGCTTTTGAGGAGACATGCCTGTAAACCAAAGCAATGGATCCGATAATGGCCTCGGGTCCTGTCTGGTTCAATCTTCTTCTCTGGGGACATCCATCTATGGTATGAGTGGAGGTAGATGCTCAGCTGGTATCAACCGCCCTTTTTTGTCCCGGACGACCTGCACGATTGGGATGGCCTCAGGGACTTTGGATGGTTCTACTAATTTGTGCGATTTTTGACAATGGAATGGGCAGAATTCCCATGGAATGGGTAGGCGCAGTCCTAATGTGTGACTCCAGGGGCCCCAGCCTGGAGGGAGTGTGGCCCAGGACTTTGAGGACAGAAGTCTGAAAACACAAACTCAGCTTAGGTTTGGGGCCGTAGGTATGGCACGCCCGATCTACAAACCATGAGAAGAACTCTTCAGGATATGAAGAATGAGCGAGTCTGAGGCGCTTGCTCAGGCTTTTGTCTCTGGATTTTGTATCAGCGATGGCCGTGGAATGTTGGGGAGGCATCATGGGCCATGGACGAATCTTCCTTTCTGTGGATTTGGCGCGATCCCAATTGTTTTTCGTCAATCTGTGGGATGGGAGGACTCCTTTCAGGTTTGTAAACTCAGGTATCCCGCCAAAAGAGGAATTCCAAAGCAGAGCCCTGGGGAAGAGTGAAGGGACAACCCGAACTATGGTTAAAAATTGGGGCCTAGGTAGGGGCATGGCAAGCCCAATATGCTGTCTCTTCATCCAGCCACTGAGAGACCTTACCTGAGGACTGGGCTCAGGCTGAGGGTCACAATGTGTGTTTGTGACCAATGTGGCCCGCAAGCATGGGCTGGGCTTCATGGGCCACACTGGTTCCAACTACACTGAACGTTGGACAACCTTCCAAACACAAGGTTTCTTGCCATGGGGAAAGAGCTCTGATTTCTGCATCATTTTCAAACCAGGGCAGTGATTGGAGATCAGGTCTAGGTTCTGAAGCCTGGAAACCGAGGTTGAGAAGAGATGACGACCTAAGGCCATGGCGGGTCCGATGTGCTAAGTGTGCGGCCAGCTGTCTGGGTGGGGCCAGGAGATCCAGGCTCAGGCCGGGTCAGAAAGTGCAATAGGGCCCAGGTCAGTCTATATATTTGGGGTACAGCCGAATGGCGTGCAGGTTGATCCTCATTTGGGGTTTCTGGGTAGCCCCAGAGGGCAATGTTTTTCTTCTGAAGGGCAGGCAGAGTGCGGCATTGTAGTTCTGGATTGCCAAACAGGAGGGCTTGTGGGCCAGTAGTCTGAGGACGGAAGTCTGAGAACCCAAACTAGGCCAAGGTTTCTGGGTGAGGATATGGCAGGCACAATCTACAGAACTCAATCGAGATCTCGTGCACCTGAAGTCAGAGCAAGGATCAGACGATCACTCAGGTTGGACTTTCTGTCCCTGATGGCCCCTTCTTGAAGGGGGGGTGGAACACGAGGCCATCGGGGTTTTCCCACGTTGGGAGTTGTGAGAAGCTCCAAACTGCAAAGATTCTTCTGCAGGACAATTGAGACCTGTTGGTTGGCTCCAGGCCAACGATTCCGAGCAGGGTTCAAAGGATGGATGGCTGGGTAGCCCACCTCGCATTCCAATTGTCTCCAAGCAACAAGAAAGGTTAGATCTGCTGGATGAGGGGGGAGCAACCGAGGAAGCTGAGTTGAAATGGACTCTCCTGTGGATATGTCCTAATATGTTTTTGTGTCTATGGAGACCTTGGAATGAAGCGGTGGCACTGGGGCCCTGAAGGGTTCTCCTAAACGGAGGCTTTGACACAGCTCCAACGTGCATGTTTCCCATGTGTAGATGAGATTTGTTCTGATGGGTGAGTCAAGACACAGCCATATGCTGGTATTGAAATCCAGGCCTCTGAGGAGAGATGCCTGGAAACCAAAGGCATGGATCCTATTAGTGCCTAGGGGCCTGTTCGTTCCTTTTTACCTCTGGGGACATCAGTCTACGGGTCTGAGTGCAGGTAGGTGCTCAGATGGGCTCAGATTGCCCCTGTTTGTCCTGGGAAGCCACAACTATTGGGATGGCCTCAGGGACTTTGGAGATTTATCCTATTAGTAGGGTTGTGGCCATTGGAATGGGCACATACAATTCCCATGGAAAGTGCAAGTACAGTCCTCAGGTTTGGCTACAGGGGCTTGAGCCTGTAGCGTGTGTACGCCAGACCTGTTTGGACAGTTGTCTGAAAACACAAACTCGGCTTATGTTTCAGGTCATAGGTATGGCAGGACTGATCTACAGACCATGAGGAGAAAACTCTTCGGGATATGAAAAAAGGGCGAGTGTGAGTCTCTTGCTCAAGTATTTGTCTCTGGATATCGTGTCACTCATGGTCGTGAAATTGCCAGGATGACTTCATGGGAAATGGACGAGTCTTACTCTCTGGGGTTCCGGCCCCGTCCAAAGAGTTTGGGGTCATTCTGGAAATGGAAGAAGTCCGTTTTTTTGTTGTTGTTGATTTGTTTCCTTTTGTGTTTCAACCTCAGATGTCCCACCTAATGAGGGATTCCAGAGTAGAGCCCTGGGCAGGGGCGACTGGGCAACCAGAAATCTGGTAAAAATTGGGGCCTAGGGACATGTCAAGCCCATTATGACATCTAATGATCCAGCCACTGAGAGGAATTCCTAGAGGACAGGACCCACGCTGAGGTGACAATGTGTGTTTATGCTCTCGTCGCACTCAAGAATGGGCGGGGCCTCATTGTGAATACTTTTTTCTCCTACACTGAACGTTGGACAACATGCCAACCACAAGGTTTCTTGCCATGGGTCAGGAAGAGTTATGATTTCTGCATCACAGTCACCCGTGGGCAGTGATTGGAGATAAGGTCTAGGTTCTGAAGACTGAAAACTGAGGTAGGGAAGAGATGATGACATAAGGCCATGGCGGGTCTGATGTGCTCAGTGTGCGGTCAGCTGTCTGGGAGTTGGTCAAAAGGTCTGGGCTCCGGTTGTGTCAGACAGTGCATTAGTGCCCAGGTTAGATTATATAATTTGGGTAGAGGCGAGTGCTGTGTAGGTTTATCCTCATTTAAGCTGCCTGGGCAGCTCATTAGGCAATATATTTTTTCTAGAGGGCAGGCAGAGTGCTTCATTGTCGGTCCGGAATTGCCAAACTTGAGGGCTCCGGGGCCAGGAGAGTGAGGACGGAAGTCTGAGAACACAAGCTAGACTTCGGATTCAGGGTGAGGGCACGGCAGGTACCCCCTGCAGATGTGAACCAATATCTCATGCATCTAAAGTCAGGGCGAGGATCAGACGTTGGCTCAGTTTGGAGTTTCTGTGCATGACGGCCCCTTCATGAAGGGAGCGGAATCTCGAGGCCATGGAGGTTTTCCACGTTGGGAGATGTGGGATGCCCCCTTCAAGGATTCCTTCTGCGGGACAATTGAGACCTGTTGGACAGCTCCAGGACATCCCATATGGAATGAAACCAGAGCACCGTTCGAGGATGGATGCCTGGGAAGTCCGCCTCGGATTCCAATTGCCTCCTAGCAACGAGACAGTTTAGATCCAATGGATCTGCGGGAGCAACCGGGGTGGCTGAGTTGAAATGGACTTTCCTGAGGATGGGTCGCAATGTGTGTTTGTGTCCATGAGAGCCTTGGAATGGGGCGGTGGCACCGGGACCCTGAAGTATTCTCCTAAGCTTTTGACACAGCTCCAATGCACATGTTTCCTTGTGGAGACGAGATTTGTTCTGATGCATGCCTCAGGAAATCCCCTCTGCTGGTATTGGAATCCAGGCTTTTGAGGAGACATGCCTGTAAAGCAAAGCAATGGATCCGATAATGGCCTCGGGTCCTGTCTGGTTCAATCTTCTTCTCTGGGGACATCCATCTATGGTATGAGTGGAGGTAGATGCTCAGCTGGTATCAACCGCCCTTTTTTGTCCCGGGCGACCTGCACGATTGAGATGGCCTCAGGGACTTTGGATGGTTCTCCTAATTTGTGCGATTTTTGACAATGGAATGGGCAGAATTACCATGGAATGGGTAGGCGCAGTCCTAATGTGTGACTCCAGGGGCCCCAGCCTGGAGGGAGTGTGGCCCAGGACTTTGAGGACAGAAGTCTGAAAACACAAACTCAGCTTAGGTTTGGGGCCGTAGGTATGGCACGCCCGATCTACAAACCATGAGAAGACCTCTTCAGGATCTGAAGAATGAGCGAGTCTGAGGCGCTTGCTCAGGCTTTTGTCTCTGGATTTTGTATCAGCGATGGCCGTGGAATGTTGGGGAGGCATCATGGGCCATGGACGAATCTTCCTTTCTGTGGATTTGGCGCGATCCCAATTGTTTTTCGTCAATCTGTGGGATGGGAGGACTCCTTTCAGGTTTGTAAACTCAGGTATCCCGCCAAAAGAGGAATTCCAAAGCAGAGCCCTGGGGAAGAGTGAAGGGACAACCCGAACTATGGTTAAAAATTGGGGCCTAGGTAGGGGCATGGCAAGCCCAATATGCTGTCTCTTCATCCAGCCACTGAGAGGCCTTACCTGAGGACTGGGCTCAGGCTGAGGGTCACAATGTGTGTTTGTGACCAATGTGGCCCGCAAGCATGGGCTGGGCTTCATGGGCCACACTGGTTCCAACTACACTGAACGTTGGACAACCTTCCAAACACAAGGTTTCTTGCCATGGGGAAAGAGCTCTGATTTCTGCATCATTTTCAAACCAGGGCAGTGATTGGAGATCAGGTCTAGGTTCTGAAGCCTGGAAACCGAGGTTGAGAAGAGATGACGACCTAAGGCCATGGCGGGTCCGATGTGCTAAGTGTGCGGCCAGCTGTCTGGGTGGGGCCAGGAGGTCCAGGCTCAGGCCGGGTCAGAAAGTGCAATAGGGCCCAGGTCAGTCTATATATTTGGGGTACAGCCGAATGGCGTGCAGGTTGATCCTCATTTGGGGTTTCTGGGTAGCCCCAGAGGGCAATGTTTTTCTTCTGAAGGGCAGGCAGAGTGCGGCATTGTAGTTCTGGATTGCCAAACAGGAGGGCTTGTGGGCCAGTAGTCTGAGGACGGAAGTCTGAGAACCCAAACTAGGCCAAGGTTTCTGGGTGAGGATATGGCAGGCACAATCTACAGACCTCAATCGAGATCTCGTGCACCTGAAGTCAGAGCAAGGATCAGACGATCGCTCAGGTTGGACTTTCTGTCCCTGATGGCCCCTTCTTGAAGGGGGGGTGGATCACGAGGCCATGGGGGTTTTCCCACGTTGGGAGTTGTGAGAAGCTCCAAACTGCAAAGATTCTTCTGCAGGACAATTGAGACCTGTTGGTTGGCTCCAGGCCAACGATTCCGAGCAGGGTTCAAAGGATGGATGGCTGGGTAGCCCACCTCGCATTCCAATTGTCTCCAAGCAACAAGAAAGGTTAGATCTGCTGGATGAGGGGGGAGCAACCGAGGAGGCTGAGTTGAAATGGACTCTCCTGTGGATGTGTCCTAATATGTTTTTGTGTCTATGGAGACCTTGGAATGAAGCGGTGGCACTGGGGCCCTGAAGGGTTCTCCTAAACAGAGGCTTTGACACAGCTCCAACGTGCATGTTTCCCATGTGTAGATGAGATTTGTTCTGATGGGTGAGTCAAGAAACAGCCATATGCTGGTATTGAAATCCAGGCCTCTGAGGAGAGATGCCTGGAAACCAAAGCAATGGATCCTATTAGTGCCTAGGGGCCTGTTCGTTCCTTTTTACTTCTGGGGACATCAGTCTACGGGTCTGAGTGCAGGTAGGTGCTCAGATGGGCTCAGATTGCCCCTGTTTGTCCTGGGAAGCCACAACTATTGGGATGGCCTCAGGGACTTTGGAGATTTATCCTATTAGTAGGGTTGTGGCCATTGGACTGGGCACATACAATTCCCATGGAAAGTGCAAGTACAGTCCTCAGGTTTGGCTACAGGGGCTTGAGCCTGTAGCGTGTGTACGCCAGACCTGTTTGGACAGTTGTCTGAAAACACAAACTCGGCTTATGTTTCAGGTCATAGGTATGGCAGGACTGATCTACAGACCATGAGGAGAACTCTTCGGGATATGAAAAAAGGACGAGTGTGAGTCTCTTGATCAAGTATTTGTCTCTGGATATCGTGTCGCTCATGGTCGTGAAATTGCCAGGATGACTTCATGGGAAATGGACGAGTCTTACTCTCTGGGGTTCCGGCCCCGTCCAAAGAGTTTGGGGTCATTCTGGAAATGGAAGAAGTCCGTTTTTTTGTTGTTGTTGATTTGTTTCCTTTTGTGTTTCAACCTCAGATGTCCCACCTAATGAGGGATTCCAGAGTAGAGCCCTGGGCAGGGGCGACTGGGCAACCAGAAATCTGGTAAAAATTGGGGCCTAGGGACATGTCAAGCCCATTATGACATCTAATGATCCAGCCACTGAGAGGAATTCCTAGAGGACAGGACCCACGCTGAGGTCACAATGTGTGTTTATGCTCTCGTCGCACTCAAGAATGGGCGGGGCCTCATTGTGAATACTTTTTTCTCCTACACTGAACGTTGGACAACATGCCAACCACAAGGTTTCTTGCCATGGGTCAGGAAGAGTTATGATTTCTGCATCACAGTCACCCGTGGGCAGTGATTGGAGATAAGGTCTAGGTTCTGAAGACTGAAAACTGAGGTAGGGAAGAGATGATGACATAAGGCCATGGCGGGTCTGATGTGCTCAGTGTGCGGTCAGCTGTCTGGGAGTTGGTCAAAAGGTCTGGGCTCCGGTTGTGTCAGACAGTGCATTAGTGCCCAGGTTAGACTATATAATTTGGGTAGAGGCGAGTGCTGTGTAGGTTTATCCTCATTTAAGCTGCCTGGGCAGCTCATTAGGCAATATATTTTTTCTAGAGGGCAGGCAGAGTGCTTCATTGTCGGTCCGGAATTGCCAAACTTGAGGGCTTCGGGGCCAGGAGAGTGAGGACGGAAGTCTGAGAACACAAGCTAGACTTCGGATTCAGGGTGAGGGCACGGCAGGTACCCCCTGCAGATGTGAACCAATATCTCATGCATCTAAAGTCAGGGCGAGGATCAGACGTTGGCTCAGTTTGGAGTTTCTGTGCATGACGGCCCCTTCATGAAGGGAGCGGAATCTCGAGGCCATGGAGGTTTTCCACGTTGGGAGATGTGGGATGCCCCCTTCAAGGATTCCTTCTGCGGGACAATTGAGACCTGTTGGACAGCTCCAGGACATCCCATATGGAATGAAACCAGAGCACCGTTCGAGGATGGATGCCTGGGAAGTCCGCCTCGGATTCCAATTGCCTCCTAGCAACGAGACAGTTTAGATCCAATGGATCTGCGGGAGCAACCGGGGTGGCTGAGTTGAAATGGACTTTCCTGAGGATGGGTCGCAATGTGTGTTTGTGTCCATGAGAGCCTTGGAATGGGGCGGTGGCACCGGGACCCTGAAGTATTCTCCTAAGCTTTTGACACAGCTCCAATGCACATGTTTCCTTGTGGAGACGAGATTTGTTCTGATGCGTGCCTCAGGAAATCCCCTCTGCTGGTATTGGAATCCAGGCTTTTGAGGAGACATGCCTGTAAACCAAAGCAATGGATCCGATAATGGCCTCGGGTCCTGTCTGGTTCAATCTTCTTCTCTGGGGACATCCATCTATGGTATGAGTGGAGGTAGATGCTCAGCTGGTATCAACCGCCCTTTTTTGTCCCGGACGACCTGCACGATTGGGATGGCCTCAGGGACTTTGGATGGTTCTACTAATTTGTGCGATTTTTGACAATGGAATGGGCAGAATTCCCATGGAATGGGTAGGCGCAGTCCTAATGTGTGACTCCAGGGGCCCCAGCCTGGAGGGAGTGTGGCCCAGGACTTTGAGGACAGAAGTCTGAAAACACAAACTCAGCTTAGGTTTGGGGCCGTAGGTATGGCACGCCCGATCTACAAACCATGAGAAGAACTCTTCAGGATATGAAGAATGAGCGAGTCTGAGGCGCTTGCTCAGGCTTTTGTCTCTGGATTTTGTATCAGCGATGGCCGTGGAATGTTGGGGAGGCATCATGGGCCATGGACGAATCTTCCTTTCTGTGGATTTGGCGCGATCCCAATTGTTTTTCGTCAATCTGTGGGATGGGAGGACTCCTTTCAGGTTTGTAAACTCAGGTATCCCGCCAAAAGAGGAATTCCAAAGCAGAGCCCTGGGGAAGAGTGAAGGGACAACCCGAACTATGGTTAAAAATTGGGGCCTAGGTAGGGGCATGGCAAGCCCAATATGCTGTCTCTTCATCCAGCCACTGAGAGACCTTACCTGAGGACTGGGCTCAGGCTGAGGGTCACAATGTGTGTTTGTGACCAATGTGGCCCGCAAGCATGGGCTGGGCTTCATGGGCCACACTGGTTCCAACTACACTGAACGTTGGACAACCTTCCAAACACAAGGTTTCTTGCCATGGGGAAAGAGCTCTGATTTCTGCATCATTTTCAAACCAGGGCAGTGATTGGAGATCAGGTCTAGGTTCTGAAGCCTGGAAACCGAGGTTGAGAAGAGATGACGACCTAAGGCCATGGCGGGTCCGATGTGCTAAGTGTGCGGCCAGCTGTCTGGGTGGGGCCAGGAGATCCAGGCTCAGGCCGGGTCAGAAAGTGCAATAGGGCCCAGGTCAGTCTATATATTTGGGGTACAGCCGAATGGCGTGCAGGTTGATCCTCATTTGGGGTTTCTGGGTAGCCCCAGAGGGCAATGTTTTTCTTCTGAAGGGCAGGCAGAGTGCGGCATTGTAGTTCTGGATTGCCAAACAGGAGGGCTTGTGGGCCAGTAGTCTGAGGACGGAAGTCTGAGAACCCAAACTAGGCCAAGGTTTCTGGGTGAGGATATGGCAGGCACAATCTACAGACCTCAATCGAGATCTCGTGCACCTGAAGTCAGAGCAAGGATCAGACGATCACTCAGGTTGGACTTTCTGTCCCTGATGGCCCCTTCTTGAAGGGGGGGTGGAACACGAGGCCATGGGGGTTTTCCCACGTTGGGAATTGTGAGAAGCTCCAAACTGCAAAGATTCTTCTGCAGGACAATTGAGACCTGTTGGTTGGCTCCAGGCCAACGATTCCGAGCAGGGTTCAAAGGATGGATGGCTGGGTAGCCCACCTCGCATTCCAATTGTCTCCAAGCAACAAGAAAGGTTAGATCTGCTGGATGAGGGGGGAGCAACCGAGGAAGCTGAGTTGAAATGGACTCTCCTGTGGATATGTCCTAATATGTTTTTGTGTCTATGGAGACCTTGGAATGAAGCGGTGGCACTGGGGCCCTGAAGGGTTCTCCTAAACGGAGGCTTTGACACAGCTCCAACGTGCATGTTTCCCATGTGTAGATGAGATTTGTTCTGATGGGTGAGTCAAGACACAGCCATATGCTGGTATTGAAATCCAGGCCTCTGAGGAGAGATGCCTGGAAACCAAAGGCATGGATCCTATTAGTGCCTAGGGGCCTGTTCGTTCCTTTTTACCTCTGGGGACATCAGTCTACGGGTCTGAGTGCAGGTAGGTGCTCAGATGGGCTCAGATTGCCCCTGTTTGTCCTGGGAAGCCACAACTATTGGGATGGCCTCAGGGACTTTGGAGATTTATCCTATTAGTAGGGTTGTGGCCATTGGAATGGGCACATACAATTCCCATGGAAAGTGCAAGTACAGTCCTCAGGTTTGGCTACAGGGGCTTGAGCCTGTAGCGTGTGTACGCCAGACCTGTTTGGACAGTTGTCTGAAAACACAAACTCGGCTTATGTTTCAGGTCATAGGTATGGCAGGACTGATCTACAGACCATGAGGAGAAAACTCTTCGGGATATGAAAAAAGGGCGAGTGTGAGTCTCTTGCTCAAGTATTTGTCTCTGGATATCGTGTCACTCATGGTCGTGAAATTGCCAGGATGACTTCATGGGAAATGGACGAGTCTTACTCTCTGGGGTTCCGGCCCCGTCCAAAGAGTTTGGGGTCATTCTGGAAATGGAAGAAGTCCGTTTTTTTGTTGTTGTTGATTTGTTTCCTTTTGTGTTTCAACCTCAGATGTCCCACCTAATGAGGGATTCCAGAGTAGAGCCCTGGGCAGGGGCGACTGGGCAACCAGAAATCTGGTAAAAATTGGGGCCTAGGGACATGTCAAGCCCATTATGACATCTAATGATCCAGCCACTGAGAGGAATTCCTAGAGGACAGGACCCACGCTGAGGTGACAATGTGTGTTTATGCTCTCGTCGCACTCAAGAATGGGCGGGGCCTCATTGTGAATACTTTTTTCTCCTACACTGAACGTTGGACAACATGCCAACCACAAGGTTTCTTGCCATGGGTCAGGAAGAGTTATGATTTCTGCATCACAGTCACCCGTGGGCAGTGATTGGAGATAAGGTCTAGGTTCTGAAGACTGAAAACTGAGGTAGGGAAGAGATGATGACATAAGGCCATGGCGGGTCTGATGTGCTCAGTGTGCGGTCAGCTGTCTGGGAGTTGGTCAAAAGGTCTGGGCTCCGGTTGTGTCAGACAGTGCATTAGTGCCCAGGTTAGACTATATAATTTGGGTAGAGGCGAGTGCTGTGTAGGTTTATCCTCATTTAAGCTGCCTGGGCAGCTCATTAGGCAATATATTTTTTCTAGAGGGCAGGCAGAGTGCTTCATTGTCGGTCCGGAATTGCCAAACTTGAGGGCTTCGGGGCCAGGAGAGTGAGGACGGAAGTCTGAGAACACAAGCTAGACTTCGGATTCAGGGTGAGGGCACGGCAGGTACCCCCTGCAGATGTGAACCAATATCTCATGCATCTAAAGTCAGGGCGAGGATCAGACGTTGGCTCAGTTTGGAGTTTCTGTGCATGACGGCCCCTTCATGAAGGGAGCGGAATCTCGAGGCCATGGAGGTTTTCCACGTTGGGAGATGTGGGATGCCCCCTTCAAGGATTCCTTCTGCGGGACAATTGAGACCTGTTGGACAGCTCCAGGACATCCCATATGGAATGAAACCAGAGCACCGTTCGAGGATGGATGCCTGGGAAGTCCGCCTCGGATTCCAATTGCCTCCTAGCAACGAGACAGTTTAGATCCAATGGATCTGCGGGAGCAACCGGGGTGGCTGAGTTGAAATGGACTTTCCTGAGGATGGGTCGCAATGTGTGTTTGTGTCCATGAGAGCCTTGGAATGGGGCGGTGGCACCGGGACCCTGAAGTATTCTCCTAAGCTTTTGACACAGCTCCAATGCACATGTTTCCTTTTGGAGACGAGATTTGTTCTGATGCATGCCTCAGGAAATCCCCTCTGCTGGTATTGGAATCCAGGCTTTTGAGGAGACATGCCTGTAAAGCAAAGCAATGGATCCGATAATGGCCTCGGGTCCTGTCTGGTTCAATCTTCTTCTCTGGGGACATCCATCTATGGTATGAGTGGAGGTAGATGCTCAGCTGGTATCAACCGCCCTTTTTTGTCCCGGGCGACCTGCACGATTGAGATGGCCTCAGGGACTTTGGATGGTTCTCCTAATTTGTGCGATTTTTGACAATGGAATGGGCAGAATTCCCATGGAATGGGTAGGCGCAGTCCTAATGTGTGACTCCAGGGGCCCCAGCCTGGAGGGAGTGTGGCCCAGGACTTTGAGGACAGAAGTCTGAAAACACAAACTCAGCTTAGGTTTGGGGCCGTAGGTATGGCACACCCGATCTACAAACCATGAGAAGACCTCTTCAGGATATGAAGAATGAGCGAGTCTGAGGCGCTTGCTCAGGCTTTTGTCTCTGGATTTTGTATCAGCGATGGCCGTGGAATGTTGGGGAGGCATCATGGGCCATGGACGAATCTTCCTCTCTGTGGATTTGGCGCGATCCCAATTGTTTTTCGTCAATCTGTGGGATGGGAGGACTCCTTTCAGGTTTGTAAACTCAGGTATCCCGCCAAAAGAGGAATTCCAAAGCAGAGCCCTGGGGAAGAGTGAAGGGACAACCCGAACTATGGTTAAAAATTGGGGCCTAGGTAGGGGCATGGCAAGCCCAATATGCTGTCTCTTCATCCAGCCACTGAGAGGCCTTACCTGAGGACTGGGCTCAGGCTGAGGGTCACAATGTGTGTTTGTGACCAATGTGGCCCGCAAGCATGGGCTGGGCTTCATGGGCCACACTGGTTCCAACTACACTGAACGTTGGACAACCTTCCAAACACAAGGTTTCTTGCCATGGGGAAAGAGCTCTGATTTCTGCATCATTTTCAAACCAGGGCAGTGATTGGAGATCAGGTCTAGGTTCTGAAGCCTGGAAACCGAGGTTGAGAAGAGATGACGACCTAAGGCCATGGCGGGTCCGATGTGCTAAGTGTGCGGCCAGCTGTCTGGGTGGGGCCAGGAGGTCCAGGCTCAGGCCGGGTCAGAAAGTGCAATAGGGCCCAGGTCAGTCTATATATTTGGGGTACAGCCGAATGGCGTGCAGGTTGATCCTCATTTGGGGTTTCTGGGTAGCCCCAGAGGGCAATGTTTTTCTTCTGAAGGGCAGGCAGAGTGCGGCATTGTAGTTCTGGATTGCCAAACAGGAGGGCTTGTGGGCCAGTAGTCTGAGGACGGAAGTCTGAGAACCCAAACTAGGCCAAGGTTTCTGGGTGAGGATATGGCAGGCACAATCTACAGACCTCAATCGAGATCTCGTGCACCTGAAGTCAGAGCAAGGATCAGACGATCGCTCAGGTTGGACTTTCTGTCCCTGATGGCCCCTTCTTGAAGGGGGGGTGGATCACGAGGCCATGGGGGTTTTCCCACGTTGGGAGTTGTGAGAAGCTCCAAACTGCAAAGATTCTTCTGCAGGACAATTGAGACCTGTTGGTTGGCTCCAGGCCAACGATTCCGAGCAGGGTTCAAAGGATGGATGGCTGGGTAGCCCACCTCGCATTCCAATTGTCTCCAAGCAACAAGAAAGGTTAGATCTGCTGGATGAGGGGGGAGCAACCGAGGAGGCTGAGTTGAAATGGACTCTCCTGTGGATGTGTCCTAATATGTTTTTGTGTCTATGGAGACCTTGGAATGAAGCGGTGGCACTGGGGCCCTGAAGGGTTCTCCTAAACAGAGGCTTTGACACAGCTCCAACGTGCATGTTTCCCATGTGTAGATGAGATTTGTTCTGATGGGTGAGTCAAGAAACAGCCATATGCTGGTATTGAAATCCAGGCCTCTGAGGAGAGATGCCTGGAAACCAAAGCAATGGATCCTATTAGTGCCTAGGGGCCTGTTCGTTCCTTTTTACTTCTGGGGACATCAGTCTACGGGTCTGAGTGCAGGTAGGTGCTCAGATGGGCTCAGATTGCCCCTGTTTGTCCTGGGAAGCCACAACTATTGGGATGGCCTCAGGGACTTTGGAGATTTATCCTATTAGTAGGGTTGTGGCCATTGGACTGGGCACATACAATTCCATTGAAAAGTGCAAGTACAGTCCTCAGGTTTGGCTACAGGGGCTTGAGCCTGTAGCGTGTGTACGCCAGACCTGTTTGGACAGTTGTCTGAAAACACAAACTCGGCTTATGTTTCAGGTCATAGGTATGGCAGGACTGATCTACAGACCATGAGGAGAACTCTTCGGGATATGAAAAAAGGACGAGTGTGAGTCTCTTGATCAAGTATTTGTCTCTGGATATCGTGTCGCTCATGGTCGTGAAATTGCCAGGATGACTTCATGGGAAATGGACGAGTCTTACTCTCTGGGGTTCCGGCCCCATCCAAAGAGTTTGGGGTCATACTGGGGATGGAAGAAGTCCGTTTTTTTGTTGTTGTTGATTTGTTTCCTTTTGTGTTTCAACCTCAGATGTCCCACCTAATGAGGGATTCCAGAGTAGAGCCCTGGGCAGGGGCGACTGGGCAACCAGAAATCTGGTAAAACTTGGGGCCTAGGGACATGTCAAGCCCATTATGACATCTAATGATCCAGCCACTGAGAGGAATTCCTAGAGGACAGGACCTACGCTGAGGTCACAATGTGTGTTTATGCTCTCGTCGCACTCAAGAATGGGCGGGGCCTCATTGTGAATACTTTTTTCTCCTACACTGAACGTTGGACAACATGCCAACCACAAGGTTTCTTGCCATGGGTCAGGAAGAGTTATGATTTCTGCATCACAGTCACCCGTGGGCAGTGATTGGAGATAAGGTCTAGGTTCTGAAGACTGAAAACTGAGGTAGGGAAGAGATGATGACATAAGGCCATGGCGGGTCTGATGTGCTCAGTGTGCGGTCAGCTGTCTGGGAGTTGGTCAAAAGGTCTGGGCTCCGGTTGTGTCAGACAGTGCATTAGTGCCCAGGTTAGACTATATAATGTGGGTAGAGGCGAGTGCTGTGTAGGTTTATCCTCATTTAAGCTGCCTGGGCAGCTCATTAGGCAATATATTTTTTCTAGAGGGCAGGCAGAGTGCTTCATTGTCGGTCCGGAATTGCCAAACTTGAGGGCTCCGGGGCCAGGAGAGTGAGGACGGAAGTCTGAGAACACAAGCTAGACTTCGGATTCAGGGTGAGGGCACGGCAGGTACCCCCTGCAGATGTGAACCAATATCTCATGCATCTAAAGTCAGGGCGAGGATCAGACGTTGGCTCAGTTTGGAGTTTCTGTGCATGACGGCCCCTTCATGAAGGGAGCGGAATCTCGAGGCCATGGAGGTTTTCCACGTTGGGAGATGTGGGATGCCCCCTTCAAGGATTCCTTCTGCGGGACAATTGAGACCTGTTGGACAGCTCCAGGACATCCCATATGGAATGAAACCAGAGCACCGTTCGAGGATGGATGCCTGGGAAGTCCGCCTCGGATTCCAATTGCCTCCTAGCAACGAGACAGTTTAGATCCAATGGATCTGCGGGAGCAACCGGGGTGGCTGAGTTGAAATGGACTTTCCTGAGGATGGGTCGCAATGTGTGTTTGTGTCCATGAGAGCCTTGGAATGGGGCGGTGGCACCGGGACCCTGAAGTATTCTCCTAAGCTTTTGACACAGCTCCAATGCACATGTTTCCTTGTGGAGACGAGATTTGTTCTGATGCGTGCCTCAGGAAATCCCCTCTGCTGGTATTGGAATCCAGGCTTTTGAGGAGACATGCCTGTAAAGCAAAGCAATGGATCCGATAATGGCCTCGGGTCCTGTCTGGTTCAATCTTCTTCTCTGGGGACATCCATCTATGGTATGAGTGGAGGTAGATGCTCAGCTGGTATCAACCGCCCTTTTTTGTCCCGGGCGACCTGCACGATTGGGATGGCCTCAGGGACTTTGGATGGTTCTCCTAATTTGTGCGATTTTTGACAATGGAATGGGCAGAATTCCCATGGAATGGGTAGGCGCAGTCCTAATGTGTGACTCCAGGGGCCCCAGCCTGGAGGGAGTGTGGCCCAGGACTTTGAGGACAGAAGTCTGAAAACACAAACTCAGCTTAGGTTTGGGGCCGTAGGTATGGCACGCCCGATCTACAAACCATGAGAAGAACTCTTCAGGATCTGAAGAATGAGCGAGTCTGAGGCGCTTGCTCAGGCTTTTGTCTCTGGATTTTGTATCAGCGATGGCCGTGGAATGTTGGGGAGGCATCATGGGCCATGGACGAATCTTCCTCTCTGTGGATTTGGCGCGATCCCAGTTGTTTTTCGTCAATCTGTGGGATGGGAGGACTCCTTTCAGGTTTGTAAACTCAGGTATCCCGCCAAAAGAGGAATTCCAAAGCAGAGCCCTGGGGAAGAGTGAAGGGACAACCCGAACTATGGTTAAAAATTGGGGCCTAGGGGCATGGCAAGCCCAATATGCTGTCTCTTCATCCAGCCACTGAGAGGCCTTACCTGAGGACTGGGCTCAGGCTGAGGGTCACAATGTGTGTTTGTGACCAATGTGGCCCGCAAGCATGGGCTGGGCTTCATGGGCCACACTGGTTCCAACTACACTGAACGTTGGACAACCTTCCAAACACAAGGTTTCTTGCCATGGGGAAAGAGCTCTGATTTCTGCATCATTTTCAAACCAGGGCAGTGATTGGAGATCAGGTCTAGGTTCTGAAGCCTGGAAACCGAGGTTGAGAAGAGATGACGACCTAAGGCCATGGCGGGTCCGATGTGCTAAGTGTGCGGCCAGCTGTCTGGGTGGGGCCAGGAGGTCCAGGCTCAGGCCGGGTCAGAAAGTGCAATAGGGCCCAGGTCAGTCTATATATTTGGGGTACAGCCGAATGGCGTGCAGGTTGATCCTCATTTGGGGTTTCTGGGTAGCCCCAGAGGGCAATGTTTTTCTTCTGAAGGGCAGGCAGAGTGCGGCATTGTAGTTCTGGATTGCCAAACAGGAGGGCTTGTGGGCCAGTAGTCTGAGGACGGAAGTCTGAGAACCCAAACTAGGCCAAGGTTTCTGGGTGAGGATATGGCAGGCACAATCTACAGACCTCAATCGAGATCTCGTGCACCTGAAGTCAGAGCAAGGATCAGACGATCGCTCAGGTTGGACTTTCTGTCCCTGATGGCCCCTTCTTGAAGGGGGGGTGGATCACGAGGCCATGGGGGTTTTCCCACGTTGGGAGTTGTGAGAAGCTCCAAACTGCAAAGATTCTTCTGCAGGACAATTGAGACCTGTTGGTTGGCTCCAGGCCAACGATTCCGAGCAGGGTTCAAAGGATGGATGGCTGGGTAGCCCACCTCGCATTCCAATTGTCTCCAAGCAACAAGAAAGGTTAGATCTGCTGGATGAGGGGGGAGCAACCGAGGAGGCTGAGTTGAAATGGACTCTCCTGTGGATGTGTCCTAATATGTTTTTGTGTCTATGGAGACCTTGGAATGAAGCGGTGGCACTGGGGCCCTGAAGGGTTCTCCTAAACAGAGGCTTTGACACAGCTCCAACGTGCATGTTTCCCATGTGTAGATGAGATTTGTTCTGATGGGTGAGTCAAGAAACAGCCATATGCTGGTATTGAAATCCAGGCCTCTGAGGAGAGATGCCTGGAAACCAAAGCAATGGATCCTATTAGTGCCTAGGGGCCTGTTCGTTCCTTTTTACTTCTGGGGACATCAGTCTACGGGTCTGAGTGCAGGTAGGTGCTCAGATGGGCTCAGATTGCCCCTGTTTGTCCTGGGAAGCCACAACTATTGGGATGGCCTCAGGGACTTTGGAGATTTATCCTATTAGTAGGGTTGTGGCCATTGGACTGGGCACATACAATTCCATTGAAAAGTGCAAGTACAGTCCTCAGGTTTGGCTACAGGGGCTTGAGCCTGTAGCGTGTGTACGCCAGACCTGTTTGGACAGTTGTCTGAAAACACAAACTCGGCTTATGTTTCAGGTCATAGGTATGGCAGGACTGATCTACAGACCATGAGGAGAACTCTTCGGGATATGAAAAAAGGACGAGTGTGAGTCTCTTGATCAAGTATTTGTCTCTGGATATCGTGTCGCTCATGGTCGTGAAATTGCCAGGATGACTTCATGGGAAATGGACGAGTCTTACTCTCTGGGGTTCCGGCCCCATCCAAAGAGTTTGGGGTCATACTGGGGATGGAAGAAGTCCGTTTTTTTGTTGTTGTTGATTTGTTTCCTTTTGTGTTTCAACCTCAGATGTCCCACCTAATGAGGGATTCCAGAGTAGAGCCCTGGGGAGGGGCGACTGGGCAACCAGAAATCTGGTAAAACTTGGGGCCTAGGGACATGTCAAGCCCATTATGACATCTAATGATCCAGCCACTGAGAGGAATTCCTAGAGGACAGGACCTACGCTGAGGTCACAATGTGTGTTTATGCTCTCGTCGCACTCAAGAATGGGCGGGGCCTCATTGTGAATACTTTTTTCTCCTACACTGAACGTTGGACAACATGCCAACCACAAGGTTTCTTGCCATGGGTCAGGAAGAGTTATGATTTCTGCATCACAGTCACCCGTGGGCAGTGATTGGAGATAAGGTCTAGGTTCTGAAGACTGAAAACTGAGGTAGGGAAGAGATGATGACATAAGGCCATGGCGGGTCTGATGTGCTCAGTGTGCGGTCAGCTGTCTGGGAGTTGGTCAAAAGGTCTGGGCTCCGGTTGTGTCAGACAGTGCATTAGTGCCCAGGTTAGACTATATAATTTGGGTAGAGGCGAGTGCTGTGTAGGTTTATCCTCATTTAAGCTGCCTGGGCAGCTCATTAGGCAATATATTTTTTCTAGAGGGCAGGCAGAGTGCTTCATTGTCGGTCCGGAATTGCCAAACTTGAGGGCTCCGGGGCCAGGAGAGTGAGGACGGAAGTCTGAGAACACAAGCTAGACTTCGGATTCAGGGTGAGGGCACGGCAGGTACCCCCTGCAGATGTGAACCAATATCTCATGCATCTAAAGTCAGGGCGAGGATCAGACGTTGGCTCAGTTTGGAGTTTCTGTGCATGACGGCCCCTTCATGAAGGGAGCGGAATCTCGAGGCCATGGAGGTTTTCCACGTTGGGAGATGTGGGATGCCCCCTTCAAGGATTCCTTCTGCGGGACAATTGAGACCTGTTGGACAGCTCCAGGACATCCCATATGGAATGAAACCAGAGCACCGTTCGAGGATGGATGCCTGGGAAGTCCGCCTCGGATTCCAATTGCCTCCTAGCAACGAGACAGTTTAGATCCAATGGATCTGCGGGAGCAACCGGGGTGGCTGAGTTGAAATGGACTTTCCTGAGGATGGGTCGCAATGTGTGTTTGTGTCCATGAGAGCCTTGGAATGGGGCGGTGGCACCGGGACCCTGAAGTATTCTCCTAAGCTTTTGACACAGCTCCAATGCACATGTTTCCTTGTGGAGACGAGATTTGTTCTGATGCGTGCCTCAGGAAATCCCCTCTGCTGGTATTGGAATCCAGGCTTTTGAGGAGACATGCCTGTAAAGCAAAGCAATGGATCCGATAATGGCCTCGGGTCCTGTCTGGTTCAATCTTCTTCTCTGGGGACATCCATCTATGGTATGAGTGGAGGTAGATGCTCAGCTGGTATCAACCGCCCTTTTTTGTCCCGGGCGACCTGCACGATTGGGATGGCCTCAGGGACTTTGGATGGTTCTCCTAATTTGTGCGATTTTTGACAATGGAATGGGCAGAATTCCCATGGAATGGGTAGGCGCAGTCCTAATGTGTGACTCCAGGGGCCCCAGCCTGGAGGGAGTGTGGCCCAGGACTTTGAGGACAGAAGTCTGAAAACACAAACTCAGCTTAGGTTTGGGGCCGTAGGTATGGCACGCCCGATCTACAAACCATGAGAAGAACTCTTCAGGATCTGAAGAATGAGCGAGTCTGAGGCGCTTGCTCAGGCTTTTGTCTCTGGATTTTGTATCAGCGATGGCCGTGGAATGTTGGGGAGGCATCATGGGCCATGGACGAATCTTCCTCTCTGTGGATTTGGCGCGATCCCAGTTGTTTTTCGTCAATCTGTGGGATGGGAGGACTCCTTTCAGGTTTGTAAACTCAGGTATCCCGCCAAAAGAGGAATTCCAAAGCAGAGCCCTGGGGAAGAGTGAAGGGACAACCCGAACTATGGTTAAAAATTGGGGCCTAGGGGCATGGCAAGCCCAATATGCTGTCTCTTCATCCAGCCACTGAGAGGCCTTACCTGAGGACTGGGCTCAGGCTGAGGGTCACAATGTGTGTTTGTGACCAATGTGGCCCGCAAGCATGGGCTGGGCTTCATGGGCCACACTGGTTCCAACTACACTGAACGTTGGACAACCTTCCAAACACAAGGTTTCTTGCCATGGGGAAAGAGCTCTGATTTCTGCATCATTTTCAAACCAGGGCAGTGATTGGAGATCAGGTCTAGGTTCTGAAGCCTGGAAACCGAGGTTGAGAAGAGATGACGACCTAAGGCCATGGCGGGTCCGATGTGCTAAGTGTGCGGCCAGCTGTCTGGGTGGGGCCAGGAGGTCCAGGCTCAGGCCGGGTCAGAAAGTGCAATAGGGCCCAGGTCAGTCTATATATTTGGGGTACAGCCGAATGGCGTGCAGGTTGATCCTCATTTGGGGTTTCTGGGTAGCCCCAGAGGGCAATGTTTTTCTTCTGAAGGGCAGGCAGAGTGCGGCATTGTAGTTCTGGATTGCCAAACAGGAGGGCTTGTGGGCCAGTAGTCTGAGGACGGAAGTCTGAGAACCCAAACTAGGCCAAGGTTTCTGGGTGAGGATATGGCAGGCACAATCTACAGACCTCAATCGAGATCTCGTGCACCTGAAGTCAGAGCAAGGATCAGACGATCGCTCAGGTTGGACTTTCTGTCCCTGATGGCCCCTTCTTGAAGGGGGGGTGGATCACGAGGCCATGGGGGTTTTCCCACGTTGGGAGTTGTGAGAAGCTCCAAACTGCAAAGATTCTTCTGCAGGACAATTGAGACCTGTTGGTTGGCTCCAGGCCAACGATTCCGAGCAGGGTTCAAAGGATGGATGGCTGGGTAGCCCACCTCGCATTCCAATTGTCTCCAAGCAACAAGAAAGGTTAGATCTGCTGGATGAGGGGGGAGCAACCGAGGAGGCTGAGTTGAAATGGACTCTCCTGTGGATGTGTCCTAATATGTTTTTGTGCCTATGGAGACCTTGGAATGAAGCGGTGGCACTGGGGCCCTGAAGGGTTCTCCTAAACAGAGGCTTTGACACAGCTCCAACGTGCATGTTTCCCATGTGTAGATGAGATTTGTTCTGATGGGTGAGTCAAGAAACAGCCATATGCTGGTATTGAAATCCAGGCCTCTGAGGAGAGATGCCTGGAAACCAAAGCAATGGATCCTATTAGTGCCTAGGGGCCTGTTCGTTCCTTTTTACCTCTGGGGACATCAGTCTACGGGTCTGAGTGCAGGTAGGTGCTCAGATGGGCTCAGATTGCCCCTGTTTGTCCTGGGAAGCCACAACTATTGGGATGGCCTCAGGGACTTTGGAGATTTATCCTATTAGTAGGGTTGTGGCCATTGGACTGGGCACATACAATTCCATTGAAAAGTGCAAGTACAGTCCTCAGGTTTGGCTACAGGGGCTTGAGCCTGTAGCGTGTGTACGCCAGACCTGTTTGGACAGTTGTCTGAAAACACAAACTCGGCTTATGTTTCAGGTCATAGGTATGGCAGGACTGATCTACAGACCATGAGGAGAACTCTTCGGGATATGAAAAAAGGACGAGTGTGAGTCTCTTGATCAAGTATTTGTCTCTGGATATCGTGTCGCTCATGGTCGTGAAATTGCCAGGATGACTTCATGGGAAATGGACGAGTCTTACTCTCTGGGGTTCCGGCCCCATCCAAAGAGTTTGGGGTCATACTGGGGATGGAAGAAGTCCGTTTTTTTGTTGTTGTTGATTTGTTTCCTTTTGTGTTTCAACCTCAGATGTCCCACCTAATGAGGGATTCCAGAGTAGAGCCCTGGGGAGGGGCGACTGGGCAACCAGAAATCTGGTAAAACTTGGGGCCTAGGGACATGTCAAGCCCATTATGACATCTAATGATCCAGCCACTGAGAGGAATTCCTAGAGGACAGGACCTACGCTGAGGTCACAATGTGTGTTTATGCTCTCGTCGCACTCAAGAATAAGCGGGGCCTCATTGTGAATACTTTTTTCTCCTACACTGAACGTTGGACAACATGCCAACCACAAGGTTTCTTGCCATGGGTCAGGAAGAGTTATGATTTCTGCATCACAGTCACCCGTGGGCAGTGATTGGAGATAAGGTCTAGGTTCTGAAGACTGAAAACTGAGGTAGGGAAGAGATGATGACATAAGGCCATGGCGGGTCTGATGTGCTCAGTGTGCGGTCAGCTGTCTGGGAGTTGGTCAAAAGGTCTGGGCTCCGGTTGTGTCAGACAGTGCATTAGTGCCCAGGTTAGACTATATAATTTGGGTAGAGGCGAGTGCTGTGTAGGTTTATCCTCATTTAAGCTGCCTGGGCAGCTCATTAGGCAATATATTTTTTCTAGAGGGCAGGCAGAGTGCTTCATTGTCGGTCCGGAATTGCCAAACTTGAGGGCTCCGGGGCCAGGAGAGTGAGGACGGAAGTCTGAGAACACAAGCTAGACTTCGGATTCAGGGTGAGGGCACGGCAGGTACCCCCTGCAGATGTGAACCAATATCTCATGCATCTAAAGTCAGGGCGAGGATCAGACGTTGGCTCAGTTTGGAGTTTCTGTGCATGACGGCCCCTTCATGAAGGGAGCGGAATCTCGAGGCCATGGAGGTTTTCCACGTTGGGAGATGTGGGATGCCCCCTTCAAGGATTCCTTCTGCGGGACAATTGAGACCTGTTGGACAGCTCCAGGACATCCCATATGGAATGAAACCAGAGCACCGTTCGAGGATGGATGCCTGGGAAGTCCGCCTCGGATTCCAATTGCCTCCTAGCAACGAGACAGTTTAGATCCAATGGATCTGCGGGAGCAACCGGGGTGGCTGAGTTGAAATGGACTTTCCTGAGGATGGGTCGCAATGTGTGTTTGTGTCCATGAGAGCCTTGGAATGGGGCGGTGGCACCGGGACCCTGAAGTATTCTCCTAAGCTTTTGACACAGCTCCAATGCACATGTTTCCTTGTGGAGACGAGATTTGTTCTGATGCGTGCCTCAGGAAATCCCCTCTGCTGGTATTGGAATCCAGGCTTTTGAGGAGACATGCCTGTAAAGCAAAGCAATGGATCCGATAATGGCCTCGGGTCCTGTCTGGTTCAATCTTCTTCTCTGGGGACATCCATCTATGGTATGAGTGGAGGTAGATGCTCAGCTGGTATCAACCGCCCTTTTTTGTCCCGGGCGACCTGCACGATTGGGATGGCCTCAGGGACTTTGGATGGTTCTCCTAATTTGTGCGATTTTTGACAATGGAATGGGCAGAATTCCCATGGAATGGGTAGGCGCAGTCCTAATGTGTGACTCCAGGGGCCCCAGCCTGGAGGGAGTGTGGCCCAGGACTTTGAGGACAGAAGTCTGAAAACACAAACTCAGCTTAGGTTTGGGGCCGTAGGTATGGCACGCCCGATCTACAAACCATGAGAAGAACTCTTCAGGATCTGAAGAATGAGCGAGTCTGAGGCGCTTGCTCAGGCTTTTGTCTCTGGATTTTGTATCAGCGATGGCCGTGGAATGTTGGGGAGGCATCATGGGCCATGGACAAATCTTCCTCTCTGTGGATTTGGCGCGATCCCAATTGTTTTTCGTCAATCTGTGGGATGGGAGGACTCCTTTCAGGTTTGTAAACTCAGGTATCCCACCAAAAGAGGAATTCCAAAGCAGAGCCCTGGGGAAGAGTGAAGGGACAACCCGAACTATGGTTAAAAATTGGGGCCTAGGGGCATGGCAAGCCCAATATGCTGTCTCTTCATCCAGCCACTGAGAGGCCTTACCTGAGGACTGGGCTCAGGCTGAGGGTCACAATGTGTGTTTGTGACCAATGTGGCCCGCAAGCATGGGCTGGGCTTCATGGGCCACACTGGTTCCAACTACACTGAACGTTGGACAACCTTCCAAACACAAGGTTTCTTGCCATGGGGAAAGAGCTCTGATTTCTGCATCATTTTCAAACCAGGGCAGTGATTGGAGATCAGGTCTAGGTTCTGAAGCCTGGAAACCGAGGTTGAGAAGAGATGACGACCTAAGGCCATGGCGGGTCCGATGTGCTAAGTGTGCGGCCAGCTGTCTGGGTGGGGCCAGGAGGTCCAGGCTCAGGCCGGGTCAGAAAGTGCAATAGGGCCCAGGTCAGTCTATATATTTGGGGTACAGCCGAATGGCGTGCAGGTTGATCCTCATTTGGGGTTTCTGGGTAGCCCCAGAGGGCAATGTTTTTCTTCTGAAGGGCAGGCAGAGTGCGGCATTGTAGTTCTGGATTGCCAAACAGGAGGGCTTGTGGGCCAGTAGTCTGAGGACGGAAGTCTGAGAACCCAAACTAGGCCAAGGTTTCTGGGTGAGGATATGGCAGGCACAATCTACAGACCTCAATCGAGATCTCGTGCACCTGAAGTCAGAGCAAGGATCAGACGATCGCTCAGGTTGGACTTTCTGTCCCTGATGGCCCCTTCTTGAAGGGGGGGTGGATCACGAGGCCATGGGGGTTTTCCCACGTTGGGAGTTGTGAGAAGCTCCAAACTGCAAAGATTCTTCTGCAGGACAATTGAGACCTGTTGGTTGGCTCCAGGCCAACGATTCCGAGCAGGGTTCAAAGGATGGATGGCTGGGTAGCCCACCTCGCATTCCAATTGTCTCCAAGCAACAAGAAAGGTTAGATCTGCTGGATGAGGGGGGAGCAACCGAGGAGGCTGAGTTGAAATGGACTCTCCTGTGGATGTGTCCTAATATGTTTTTGTGTCTATGGAGACCTTGGAATGAAGCGGTGGCACTGGGGCCCTGAAGGGTTCTCCTAAACAGAGGCTTTGACACAGCTCCAACGTGCATGTTTCCCATGTGTAGATGAGATTTGTTCTGATGGGTGAGTCAAGAAACAGCCATATGCTGGTATTGAAATCCAGGCCTCTGAGGAGAGATGCCTGGAAACCAAAGCAATGGATCCTATTAGTGCCTAGGGGCCTGTTCGTTCCTTTTTACCTCTGGGGACATCAGTCTACGGGTCTGAGTGCAGGTAGGTGCTCAGATGGGCTCAGATTGCCCCTGTTTGTCCTGGGAAGCCACAACTATTGGGATGGCCTCAGGGACTTTGGAGATTTATCCTATTAGTAGGGTTGTGGCCATTGGACTGGGCACATACAATTCCATTGAAAAGTGCAAGTACAGTCCTCAGGTTTGGCTACAGGGGCTTGAGCCTGTAGCGTGTGTACGCCAGACCTGTTTGGACAGTTGTCTGAAAACACAAACTCGGCTTATGTTTCAGGTCATAGGTATGGCAGGACTGATCTACAGACCATGAGGAGAACTCTTCGGGATATGAAAAAAGGACGAGTGTGAGTCTCTTGCTCAAGTATTTGTCTCTGGATATCGTGTCGCTCATGGTCGTGAAATTGCCAGGATGACTTCATGGGAAATGGACGAGTCTTACTCTCTGGGGTTCCGGCCCCGTCCAAAGAGTTTGGGGTCATACTGGGGATGGAAGAAGTCCGTTTTTTTGTTGTTGTTGATTTGTTTCCTTTTGTGTTTCAACCTCAGATGTCCCACCTAATGAGGGATTCCAGAGTTGAGCCCTGGGGAGGGGCGACTGGGCAACCAGAAATCTGGTAAAACTTGGGGCCTAGGGACATGTCAAGCCCATTATGACATCTAATGATCCAGCCACTGAGAGGAATTCCTAGAGGACAGGACCCACGCTGAGGTCACAATGTGTGTTTATGCTCTCGTCGCACTCAAGAATGGGCGGGGCCTCATTGTGAATACTTTTTTCTCCTACACTGAACGTTGGACAACATGCCAACCACAAGGTTTCTTGCCATGGGTCAGGAAGAGTTATGATTTCTGCATCACAGTCACCCGTGGGCAGTGATTGGAGATAAGGTCTAGGTTCTGAAGACTGAAAACTGAGGTAGGGAAGAGATGATGACATAAGGCCATGGCGGGTCTGATGTGCTCAGTGTGCGGTCAGCTGTCTGGGAGTTGGTCAAAAGGTCTGGGCTCCGGTTGTGTCAGACAGTGCATTAGTGCCCAGGTTAGACTATATAATTTGGGTAGAGGCGAGTGCTGTGTAGGTTTATCCTCATTTAAGCTGCCTGGGCAGCTCATTAGGCAATATATTTTTTCTAGAGGGCAGGCAGAGTGCTTCATTGTCGGTCCGGAATTGCCAAACTTGAGGGCTTCGGGGCCAGGAGAGTGAGGACGGAAGTCTGAGAACACAAGCTAGACTTCGGATTCAGGGTGAGGGCACGGCAGGTACCCCCTGCAGATGTGAACCAATATCTCATGCATCTAAAGTCAGGGCGAGGATCAGACGTTGGCTCAGTTTGGAGTTTCTGTGCATGACGGCCCCTTCATGAAGGGAGCGGAATCTCGAGGCCATGGAGGTTTTCCACGTTGGGAGATGTGGGATGCCCCCTTCAAGGATTCCTTCTGCGGGACAATTGAGACCTGTTGGACAGCTCCAGGACATCCCATATGGAATGAAACCAGAGCACCGTTCGAGGATGGATGCCTGGGAAGTCCGCCTCGGATTCCAATTGCCTCCTAGCAACGAGACAGTTTAGATCCAATGGATCTGCGGGAGCAACCGGGGTGGCTGAGTTGAAATGGACTTTCCTGAGGATGGGTCGCAATGTGTGTTTGTGTCCATGAGAGCCTTGGAATGGGGCGGTGGCACCGGGACCCTGAAGTATTCTCCTAAGCTTTTGACACAGCTCCAATGCACATGTTTCCTTGTGGAGACGAGATTTGTTCTGATGCGTGCCTCAGGAAATCCCCTCTGCTGGTATTGGAATCCAGGCTTTTGAGGAGACATGCCTGTAAAGCAAAGCAATGGATCCGATAATGGCCTCGGGTCCTGTCTGGTTCAATCTTCTTCTCTGGGGACATCCATCTATGGTATGAGTGGAGGTAGATGCTCAGCTGGTATCAACCGCCCTTTTTTGTCCCGGGCGACCTGCACGATTGGGATGGCCTCAGGGACTTTGGATGGTTCTCCTAATTTGTGCGATTTTTGACAATGGAATGGGCAGAATTCCCATGGAATGGGTAGGCGCAGTCCTAATGTGTGACTCCAGGGGCCCCAGCCTGGAGGGAGTGTGGCCCAGGACTTTGAGGACAGAAGTCTGAAAACACAAACTCAGCTTAGGTTTGGGGCCGTAGGTATGGCACGCCCGATCTACAAACCATGAGAAGAACTCTTCAGGATCTGAAGAATGAGCGAGTCTGAGGCGCTTGCTCAGGCTTTTGTCTCTGGATTTTGTATCAGCGATGGCCGTGGAATGTTGGGGAGGCATCATGGGCCATGGACGAATCTTCCTCTCTGTGGATTTGGCGCGATCCCAATTGTTTTTCGTCAATCTGTGGGATGGGAGGACTCCTTTCAGGTTTGTAAACTCAGGTATCCCACCAAAAGAGGAATTCCAAAGCAGAGCCCTGGGGAAGAGTGAAGGGACAACCCGAACTATGGTTAAAAATTGGGGCCTAGGGGCATGGCAAGCCCAATATGCTGTCTCTTCATCCAGCCACTGAGAGGCCTTACCTGAGGACTGGGCTCAGGCTGAGGGTCACAATGTGTGTTTGTGACCAATGTGGCCCGCAAGCATGGGCTGGGCTTCATGGGCCACACTGGTTCCAACTACACTGAACGTTGGACAACCTTCCAAACACAAGGTTTCTTGCCATGGGGAAAGAGCTCTGATTTCTGCATCATTTTCAAACCAGGGCAGTGATTGGAGATCAGGTCTAGGTTCTGAAGCCTGGAAACCGAGGTTGAGAAGAGATGACGACCTAAGGCCATGGCGGGTCCGATGTGCTAAGTGTGCGGCCAGCTGTCTGGGTGGGGCCAGGAGGTCCAGGCTCAGGCCGGGTCAGAAAGTGCAATAGGGCCCAGGTCAGTCTATATATTTGGGGTACAGCCGAATGGCGTGCAGGTTGATCCTCATTTGGGGTTTCTGGGTAGCCCCAGAGGGCAATGTTTTTCTTCTGAAGGGCAGGCAGAGTGCGGCATTGTAGTTCTGGATTGCCAAACAGGAGGGCTTGTGGGCCAGTAGTCTGAGGACGGAAGTCTGAGAACCCAAACTAGGCCAAGGTTTCTGGGTGAGGATATGGCAGGCACAATCTACAGACCTCAATCGAGATCTCGTGCACCTGAAGTCAGAGCAAGGATCAGACGATCGCTCAGGTTGGACTTTCTGTCCCTGATGGCCCCTTCTTGAAGGGGGGGTGGATCACGAGGCCATGGGGGTTTTCCCACGTTGGGAGTTGTGAGAAGCTCCAAACTGCAAAGATTCTTCTGCAGGACAATTGAGACCTGTTGGTTGGCTCCAGGCCAACGATTCCGAGCAGGGTTCAAAGGATGGATGGCTGGGTAGCCCACCTCGCATTCCAATTGTCTCCAAGCAACAAGAAAGGTTAGATCTGCTGGATGAGGGGGGAGCAACCGAGGAGGCTGAGTTGAAATGGACTCTCCTGTGGATGTGTCCTAATATGTTTTTGTGTCTATGGAGACCTTGGAATGAAGCGGTGGCACTGGGGCCCTGAAGGGTTCTCCTAAACAGAGGCTTTGACACAGCTCCAACGTGCATGTTTCCCATGTGTAGATGAGATTTGTTCTGATGGGTGAGTCAAGAAACAGCCATATGCTGGTATTGAAATCCAGGCCTCTGAGGAGAGATGCCTGGAAACCAAAGCAATGGATCCTATTAGTGCCTAGGGGCCTGTTCGTTCCTTTTTACCTCTGGGGACATCAGTCTACGGGTCTGAGTGCAGGTAGGTGCTCAGATGGGCTCAGATTGCCCCTGTTTGTCCTGGGAAGCCACAACTATTGGGATGGCCTCAGGGACTTTGGAGATTTATCCTATTAGTAGGGTTGTGGCCATTGGACTGGGCACATACAATTCCATTGAAAAGTGCAAGTACAGTCCTCAGGTTTGGCTACAGGGGCTTGAGCCTGTAGCGTGTGTACGCCAGACCTGTTTGGACAGTTGTCTGAAAACACAAACTCGGCTTATGTTTCAGGTCATAGGTATGGCAGGACTGATCTACAGACCATGAGGAGAACTCTTCGGGATATGAAAAAAGGGCGAGTGTGAGTCTCTTGCTCAAGTATTTGTCTCTGGATATCGTGTCGCTCATGGTCGTGAAATTGCCAGGATGACTTCATGGGAAATGGACGAGTCTTACTCTCTGGGGTTCCGGCCCCGTCCAAAGAGTTTGGGGTCATACTGGGGATGGAAGAAGTCCGTTTTTTTTGTTGTTGTTGATTTGTTTCCTTTTGTGTTTCAACCTCAGATGTCCCACCTAATGAGGGATTCCAGAGTAGAGCCCTGGGAAGGGGCGACTGGACAACCAGAAATCTGGTAAAAATTGGGGCCTAGGGACATGTCAAGCCCATTATGACATCTAATGATCCAGCCACTGAGAGGAATTCCTAGAGGACAGGACCCACGCTGAGGTCACAATGTGTGTTTATGCTCTCGTCGCACTCAAGAATGGGCGGGGCCTCATTGTGAATACTTTTTTCTCCTACACTGAACGTTGGACAACATGCCAACCACAAGGTTTCTTGCCATGGGTCAGGAAGAGTTATGATTTCTGCATCACAGTCACCCGTGGGCAGTGATTGGAGATAAGGTCTAGGTTCTGAAGACTGAAAACTGAGGTAGGGAAGAGATGATGACATAAGGCCATGGCGGGTCTGATGTGCTCAGTGTGCGGTCAGCTGTCTGGGAGTTGGTCAAAAGGTCTGGGCTCCGGTTGTGTCAGACAGTGCATTAGTGCCCAGGTTAGACTATATAATTTGGGTAGAGGCGAGTGCTGTGTAGGTTTATCCTCATTTAAGCTGCCTGGGCAGCTCATTAGGCAATATATTTTTTCTAGAGGGCAGGCAGAGTGCTTCATTGTCGGTCCGGAATTGCCAAACTTGAGGGCTTCGGGGCCAGGAGAGTGAGGACGGAAGTCTGAGAACACAAGCTAGACTTCGGATTCAGGGTGAGGGCACGGCAGGTACCCCCTGCAGATGTGAACCAATATCTCATGCATCTAAAGTCAGGGCGAGGATCAGACGTTGGCTCAGTTTGGAGTTTCTGTGCATGACGGCCCCTTCATGAAGGGAGCGGAATCTCGAGGCCATGGAGGTTTTCCACGTTGGGAGATGTGGGATGCCCCCTTCAAGGATTCCTTCTGCGGGACAATTGAGACCTGTTGGACAGCTCCAGGACATCCCATATGGAATGAAACCAGAGCACCGTTCGAGGATGGATGCCTGGGAAGTCCGCCTCGGATTCCAATTGCCTCCTAGCAACGAGACAGTTTAGATCCAATGGATCTGCGGGAGCAACCGGGGTGGCTGAGTTGAAATGGACTTTCCTGAGGATGGGTCGCAATGTGTGTTTGTGTCCATGAGAGCCTTGGAATGGGGCGGTGGCACCGGGACCCTGAAGTATTCTCCTAAGCTTTTGACACAGCTCCAATGCACATGTTTCCTTGTGGAGACGAGATTTGTTCTGATGCGTGCCTCAGGAAATCCCCTCTGCTGGTATTGGAATCCAGGCTTTTGAGGAGACATGCCTGTAAAGCAAAGCAATGGATCCGATAATGGCCTCGGGTCCTGTCTGGTTCAATCTTCTTCTCTGGGGACATCCATCTATGGTATGAGTGGAGGTAGATGCTCAGCTGGTATCAACCGCCCTTTTTTGTCCCGGGCGACCTGCACGATTGGGATGGCCTCAGGGACTTTGGATGGTTCTCCTAATTTGTGCGATTTTTGACAATGGAATGGGCAGAATTCCCATGGAATGGGTAGGCGCAGTCCTAATGTGTGACTCCAGGGGCCCCAGCCTGGAGGGAGTGTGGCCCAGGACTTTGAGGACAGAAGTCTGAAAACACAAACTCAGCTTAGGTTTGGGGCCGTAGGTATGGCACGCCCGATCTACAAACCATGAGAAGAACTCTTCAGGATCTGAAGAATGAGCGAGTCTGAGGCGCTTGCTCAGGCTTTTGTCTCTGGATTTTGTATCAGCGATGGCCGTGGAATGTTGGGGAGGCATCATGGGCCATGGACGAATCTTCCTCTCTGTGGATTTGGCGCGATCCCAATTGTTTTTCGTCAATCTGTGGGATGGGAGGACTCCTTTCAGGTTTGTAAACTCAGGTATCCCACCAAAAGAGGAATTCCAAAGCAGAGCCCTGGGGAAGAGTGAAGGGACAACCCGAACTATGGTTAAAAATTGGGGCCTAGGGGCATGGCAAGCCCAATATGCTGTCTCTTCATCCAGCCACTGAGAGGCCTTACCTGAGGACTGGGCTCAGGCTGAGGGTCACAATGTGTGTTTGTGACCAATGTGGCCCGCAAGCATGGGCTGGGCTTCATGGGCCACACTGGTTCCAACTACACTGAACGTTGGACAACCTTCCAAACACAAGGTTTCTTGCCATGGGGAAAGAGCTCTGATTTCTGCATCATTTTCAAACCAGGGCAGTGATTGGAGATCAGGTCTAGGTTCTGAAGCCTGGAAACCGAGGTTGAGAAGAGATGACGACCTAAGGCCATGGCGGGTCCGATGTGCTAAGTGTGCGGCCAGCTGTCTGGGTGGGGCCAGGAGGTCCAGGCTCAGGCCGGGTCAGAAAGTGCAATAGGGCCCAGGTCAGTCTATATATTTGGGGTACAGCCGAATGGCGTGCAGGTTGATCCTCATTTGGGGTTTCTGGGTAGCCCCAGAGGGCAATGTTTTTCTTCTGAAGGGCAGGCAGAGTGCGGCATTGTAGTTCTGGATTGCCAAACAGGAGGGCTTGTGGGCCAGTAGTCTGAGGACGGAAGTCTGAGAACCCAAACTAGGCCAAGGTTTCTGGGTGAGGATATGGCAGGCACAATCTACAGACCTCAATCGAGATCTCGTGCACCTGAAGTCAGAGCAAGGATCAGACGATCGCTCAGGTTGGACTTTCTGTCCCTGATGGCCCCTTCTTGAAGGGGGGGTGGATCACGAGGCCATGGGGGTTTTCCCACGTTGGGAGTTGTGAGAAGCTCCAAACTGCAAAGATTCTTCTGCAGGACAATTGAGACCTGTTGGTTGGCTCCAGGCCAACGATTCCGAGCAGGGTTCAAAGGATGGATGGCTGGGTAGCCCACCTCGCATTCCAATTGTCTCCAAGCAACAAGAAAGGTTAGATCTGCTGGATGAGGGGGGAGCAACCGAGGAGGCTGAGTTGAAATGGACTCTCCTGTGGATGTGTCCTAATATGTTTTTGTGTCTATGGAGACCTTGGAATGAAGCGGTGGCACTGGGGCCCTGAAGGGTTCTCCTAAACAGAGGCTTTGACACAGCTCCAACGTGCATGTTTCCCATGTGTAGATGAGATTTGTTCTGATGGGTGAGTCAAGAAACAGCCATATGCTGGTATTGAAATCCAGGCCTCTGAGGAGAGATGCCTGGAAACCAAAGCAATGGATCCTATTAGTGCCTAGGGGCCTGTTCGTTCCTTTTTACCTCTGGGGACATCAGTCTACGGGTCTGAGTGCAGGTAGGTGCTCAGATGGGCTCAGATTGCCCCTGTTTGTCCTGGGAAGCCACAACTATTGGGATGGCCTCAGGGACTTTGGAGATTTATCCTATTAGTAGGGTTGTGGCCATTGGACTGGGCACATACAATTCCATTGAAAAGTGCAAGTACAGTCCTCAGGTTTGGCTACAGGGGCTTGAGCCTGTAGCGTGTGTACGCCAGACCTGTTTGGACAGTTGTCTGAAAACACAAACTCGGCTTATGTTTCAGGTCATAGGTATGGCAGGACTGATCTACAGACCATGAGGAGAACTCTTCGGGATATGAAAAAAGGGCGAGTGTGAGTCTCTTGCTCAAGTATTTGTCTCTGGATATCGTGTCGCTCATGGTCGTGAAATTGCCAGGATGACTTCATGGGAAATGGACGAGTCTTACTCTCTGGGGTTCCGGCCCCGTCCAAAGAGTTTGGGGTCATACTGGGGATGGAAGAAGTCCGTTTTTTTTGTTGTTGTTGATTTGTTTCCTTTTGTGTTTCAACCTCAGATGTCCCACCTAATGAGGGATTCCAGAGTAGAGCCCTGGGAAGGGGCGACTGGACAACCAGAAATCTGGTAAAAATTGGGGCCTAGGGACATGTCAAGCCCATTATGACATCTAATGATCCAGCCACTGAGAGGAATTCCTAGAGGACAGGACCCACGCTGAGGTCACAATGTGTGTTTATGCTCTCGTCGCACTCAAGAATGGGCGGGGCCTCATTGTGAATACTTTTTTCTCCTACACTGAACGTTGGACAACATGCCAACCACAAGGTTTCTTGCCATGGGTCAGGAAGAGTTATGATTTCTGCATCACAGTCACCCGTGGGCAGTGATTGGAGATAAGGTCTAGGTTCTGAAGACTGAAAACTGAGGTAGGGAAGAGATGATGACATAAGGCCATGGCGGGTCTGATGTGCTCAGTGTGCGGTCAGCTGTCTGGGAGTTGGTCAAAAGGTCTGGGCTCCGGTTGTGTCAGACAGTGCATTAGTGCCCAGGTTAGACTATATAATTTGGGTAGAGGCGAGTGCTGTGTAGGTTTATCCTCATTTAAGCTGCCTGGGCAGCTCATTAGGCAATATATTTTTTCTAGAGGGCAGGCAGAGTGCTTCATTGTCGGTCCAGAATTGCCAAATTTGAGGGCTTCGGGGCCAGGAGAGTGAGGACGGAAGTCTGAGAACACAAGCTAGACTTCGGATTCAGGGTGAGGGCACGGCAGGTACCCCCTGCAGATGTGAACCAATATCTCATGCATCTAAAGTCAGGGCGAGGATCAGACGTTGGCTCAGTTTGGAGTTTCTGTGCATGACGGCCCCTTCATGAAGGGAGCGGAATCTCGAGGCCATGGAGGTTTTCCACGTTGGGAGATGTGGGATGCCCCCTTCAAGGATTCCTTCTGCGGGACAATTGAGACCTGTTGGACAGCTCCAGGACATCCCATATGGAATGAAACCAGAGCACCGTTCGAGGATGGATGCCTGGGAAGTCCGCCTCGGATTCCAATTGCCTCCTAGCAACGAGACAGTTTAGATCCAATGGATCTGCGGGAGCAACCGGGGTGGCTGAGTTGAAATGGACTTTCCTGAGGATGGGTCGCAATGTGTGTTTGTGTCCATGAGAGCCTTGGAATGGGGCGGTGGCACCGGGACCCTGAAGTATTCTCCTAAGCTTTTGACACAGCTCCAATGCACATGTTTCCTTGTGGAGACGAGATTTGTTCTGATGCGTGCCTCAGGAAATCCCCTCTGCTGGTATTGGAATCCAGGCTTTTGAGGAGACATGCCTGTAAAGCAAAGCAATGGATCCGATAATGGCCTCGGGTCCTGTCTGGTTCAATCTTCTTCTCTGGGGACATCCATCTATGGTATGAGTGGAGGTAGATGCTCAGCTGGTATCAACCGCCCTTTTTTGTCCCGGGCGACCTGCACGATTGGGATGGCCTCAGGGACTTTGGATGGTTCTCCTAATTTGTGCGATTTTTGACAATGGAATGGGCAGAATTCCCATGGAATGGGTAGGCGCAGTCCTAATGTGTGACTCCAGGGGCCCCAGCCTGGAGGGAGTGTGGCCCAGGACTTTGAGGACAGAAGTCTGAAAACACAAACTCAGCTTAGGTTTGGGGCCGTAGGTATGGCACGCCCGATCTACAAACCATGAGAAGAACTCTTCAGGATCTGAAGAATGAGCGAGTCTGAGGCGCTTGCTCAGGCTTTTGTCTCTGGATTTTGTATCAGCGATGGCCGTGGAATGTTGGGGAGGCATCATGGGCCATGGACGAATCTTCCTCTCTGTGGATTTGGCGCGATCCCAATTGTTTTTCGTCAATCTGTGGGATGGGAGGACTCCTTTCAGGTTTGTAAACTCAGGTATCCCACCAAAAGAGGAATTCCAAAGCAGAGCCCTGGGGAAGAGTGAAGGGACAACCCGAACTATGGTTAAAAATTGGGGCCTAGGGGCATGGCAAGCCCAATATGCTGTCTCTTCATCCAGCCACTGAGAGGCCTTACCTGAGGACTGGGCTCAGGCTGAGGGTCACAATGTGTGTTTGTGACCAATGTGGCCCGCAAGCATGGGCTGGGCTTCATGGGCCACACTGGTTCCAACTACACTGAACGTTGGACAACCTTCCAAACACAAGGTTTCTTGCCATGGGGAAAGAGCTCTGATTTCTGCATCATTTTCAAACCAGGGCAGTGATTGGAGATCAGGTCTAGGTTCTGAAGCCTGGAAACCGAGGTTGAGAAGAGATGACGACCTAAGGCCATGGCGGGTCCGATGTGCTAAGTGTGCGGCCAGCTGTCTGGGTGGGGCCAGGAGGTCCAGGCTCAGGCCGGGTCAGAAAGTGCAATAGGGCCCAGGTCAGTCTATATATTTGGGGTACAGCCGAATGGCGTGCAGGTTGATCCTCATTTGGGGTTTCTGGGTAGCCCCAGAGGGCAATGTTTTTCTTCTGAAGGGCAGGCAGAGTGCGGCATTGTAGTTCTGGATTGCCAAACAGGAGGGCTTGTGGGCCAGTAGTCTGAGGACGGAAGTCTGAGAACCCAAACTAGGCCAAGGTTTCTGGGTGAGGATATGGCAGGCACAATCTACAGACCTCAATCGAGATCTCGTGCACCTGAAGTCAGAGCAAGGATCAGACGATCGCTCAGGTTGGACTTTCTGTCCCTGATGGCCCCTTCTTGAAGGGGGGGTGGATCACGAGGCCATGGGGGTTTTCCCACGTTGGGAGTTGTGAGAAGCTCCAAACTGCAAAGATTCTTCTGCAGGACAATTGAGACCTGTTGGTTGGCTCCAGGCCAACGATTCCGAGCAGGGTTCAAAGGATGGATGGCTGGGTAGCCCACCTCGCATTCCAATTGTCTCCAAGCAACAAGAAAGGTTAGATCTGCTGGATGAGGGGGGAGCAACCGAGGAGGCTGAGTTGAAATGGACTCTCCTGTGGATGTGTCCTAATATGTTTTTGTGTCTATGGAGACCTTGGAATGAAGCGGTGGCACTGGGGCCCTGAAGGGTTCTCCTAAACAGAGGCTTTGACACAGCTCCAACGTGCATGTTTCCCATGTGTAGATGAGATTTGTTCTGATGGGTGAGTCAAGAAACAGCCATATGCTGGTATTGAAATCCAGGCCTCTGAGGAGAGATGCCTGGAAACCAAAGCAATGGATCCTATTAGTGCCTAGGGGCCTGTTCGTTCCTTTTTACCTCTGGGGACATCAGTCTACGGGTCTGAGTGCAGGTAGGTGCTCAGATGGGCTCAGATTGCCCCTGTTTGTCCTGGGAAGCCACAACTATTGGGATGGCCTCAGGGACTTTGGAGATTTATCCTATTAGTAGGGTTGTGGCCATTGGACTGGGCACATACAATTCCATTGAAAAGTGCAAGTACAGTCCTCAGGTTTGGCTACAGGGGCTTGAGCCTGTAGCGTGTGTACGCCAGACCTGTTTGGACAGTTGTCTGAAAACACAAACTCGGCTTATGTTTCAGGTCATAGGTATGGCAGGACTGATCTACAGACCATGAGGAGAACTCTTCGGGATATGAAAAAAGGGCGAGTGTGAGTCTCTTGCTCAAGTATTTGTCTCTGGATATCGTGTCGCTCATGGTCGTGAAATTGCCAGGATGACTTCATGGGAAATGGACGAGTCTTACTCTCTGGGGTTCCGGCCCCGTCCAAAGAGTTTGGGGTCATACTGGGGATGGAAGAAGTCCGTTTTTTTTGTTGTTGTTGATTTGTTTCCTTTTGTGTTTCAACCTCAGATGTCCCACCTAATGAGGGATTCCAGAGTAGAGCCCTGGGGAGGGGCGACTGGACAACCAGAAATCTGGTAAAAATTGGGGCCTAGGGACATGTCAAGCCCATTATGACATCTAATGATCCAGCCACTGAGAGGAATTCCTAGAGGACAGGACCCACGCTGAGGTCACAATGTGTGTTTATGCTCTCGTCGCACTCAAGAATGGGCGGGGCCTCATTGTGAATACTTTTTTCTCCTACACTGAACGTTGGACAACATGCCAACCACAAGGTTTCTTGCCATGGGTCAGGAAGAGTTATGATTTCTGCATCACAGTCACCCGTGGGCAGTGATTGGAGATAAGGTCTAGGTTCTGAAGACTGAAAACTGAGGTAGGGAAGAGATGATGACATAAGGCCATGGCGGGTCTGATGTGCTCAGTGTGCGGTCAGCTGTCTGGGAGTTGGTCAAAAGGTCTGGGCTCCGGTTGTGTCAGACAGTGCATTAGTGCCCAGGTTAGACTATATAATTTGGGTAGAGGCGAGTGCTGTGTAGGTTTATCCTCATTTAAGCTGCCTGGGCAGCTCATTAGGCAATATATTTTTTCTAGAGGGCAGGCAGAGTGCTTCATTGTCGGTCCGGAATTGCCAAACTTGAGGGCTTCGGGGCCAGGAGAGTGAGGACGGAAGTCTGAGAACACAAGCTAGACTTCGGATTCAGGGTGAGGGCACGGCAGGTACCCCCTGCAGATGTGAACCAATATCTCATGCATCTAAAGTCAGGGCGAGGATCAGACGTTGGCTCAGTTTGGAGTTTCTGTGCATGACGGCCCCTTCATGAAGGGAGCGGAATCTCGAGGCCATGGAGGTTTTCCACGTTGGGAGATGTGGGATGCCCCCTTCAAGGATTCCTTCTGCGGGACAATTGAGACCTGTTGGACAGCTCCAGGACATCCCATATGGAATGAAACCAGAGCACCGTTCGAGGATGGATGCCTGGGAAGTCCGCCTCGGATTCCAATTGCCTCCTAGCAACGAGACAGTTTAGATCCAATGGATCTGCGGGAGCAACCGGGGTGGCTGAGTTGAAATGGACTTTCCTGAGGATGGGTCGCAATGTGTGTTTGTGTCCATGAGAGCCTTGGAATGGGGCGGTGGCACCGGGACCCTGAAGTATTCTCCTAAGCTTTTGACACAGCTCCAATGCACATGTTTCCTTGTGGAGACGAGATTTGTTCTGATGCGTGCCTCAGGAAATCCCCTCTGCTGGTATTGGAATCCAGGCTTTTGAGGAGACATGCCTGTAAAGCAAAGCAATGGATCCGATAATGGCCTCGGGTCCTGTCTGGTTCAATCTTCTTCTCTGGGGACATCCATCTATGGTATGAGTGGAGGTAGATGCTCAGCTGGTGTCAACCGCCCTTTTTTGTCCCGGGCGACCTGCACGATTGGGATGGCCTCAGGGTCTTTGGATGGTTCTCCTAATTTGTGCGATTTTTGACAATGGAATGGGCAGAATTCCCATGGAATGGGTAGGCGCAGTCCTAATGTGTGACTCCAGGGGCCCCAGCCTGGAGGGAGTGTGGCCCAGGACTTTGAGGACAGAAGTCTGAAAACACAAACTCAGCTTAGGTTTGGGGCCGTAGGTATGGCACGCCCGATCTACAAACCATGAGAAGAACTCTTCAGGATCTGAAGAATGAGCGAGTCTGAGGCGCTTGCTCAGGCTTTTGTCTCTGGATTTTGTATCAGCGATGGCCGTGGAATGTTGGGGAGGCATCATGGGCCATGGACGAATCTTCCTCTCTGTGGATTTGGCGCGATCCCAATTGTTTTTCGTCAATCTGTGGGATGGGAGGACTCCTTTCAGGTTTGTAAACTCAGGTATCCCACCAAAAGAGGAATTCCAAAGCAGAGCCCTGGGGAAGAGTGAAGGGACAACCCGAACTATGGTTAAAAATTGGGGCCTAGGGGCATGGCAAGCCCAATATGCTGTCTCTTCATCCAGCCACTGAGAGGCCTTACCTGAGGACTGGGCTCAGGCTGAGGGTCACAATGTGTGTTTGTGACCAATGTGGCCCGCAAGCATGGGCTGGGCTTCATGGGCCACACTGGTTCCAACTACACTGAACGTTGGACAACCTTCCAAACACAAGGTTTCTTGCCATGGGGAAAGAGCTCTGATTTCTGCATCATTTTCAAACCAGGGCAGTGATTGGAGATCAGGTCTAGGTTCTGAAGCCTGGAAACCGAGGTTGAGAAGAGATGACGACCTAAGGCCATGGCGGGTCCGATGTGCTAAGTGTGCGGCCAGCTGTCTGGGTGGGGCCAGGAGGTCCAGGCTCAGGCCGGGTCAGAAAGTGCAATAGGGCCCAGGTCAGTCTATATATTTGGGGTACAGCCGAATGGCGTGCAGGTTGATCCTCATTTGGGGTTTCTGGGTAGCCCCAGAGGGCAATGTTTTTCTTCTGAAGGGCAGGCAGAGTGCGGCATTGTAGTTCTGGATTGCCAAACAGGAGGGCTTGTGGGCCAGTAGTCTGAGGACGGAAGTCTAAGAACCCAAACTAGGCCAAGGTTTCTGGGTGAGGATATGGCAGGCACAATCTACAGACCTCAATCGAGATCTCGTGCACCTGAAGTCAGAGCAAGGATCAGACGATCGCTCAGGTTGGACTTTCTGTCCCTGATGGCCCCTTCTTGAAGGGGGGGTGGATCACGAGGCCATGGGGGTTTTCCCACGTTGGGAGTTGTGAGAAGCTCCAAACTGCAAAGATTCTTCTGCAGGACAATTGAGACCTGTTGGTTGGCTCCAGGCCAACGATTCCGAGCAGGGTTCAAAGGATGGATGGCTGGGTAGCCCACCTCGCATTCCAATTGTCTCCAAGCAACAAGAAAGGTTAGATCTGCTGGATGAGGGGGGAGCAACCGAGGAGGCTGAGTTGAAATGGACTCTCCTGTGGATGTGTCCTAATATGTTTTTGTGTCTATGGAGACCTTGGAATGAAGCGGTGGCACTGGGGCCCTGAAGGGTTCTCCTAAACAGAGGCTTTGACACAGCTCCAACGTGCATGTTTCCCATGTGTAGATGAGATTTGTTCTGATGGGTGAGTCAAGAAACAGCCATATGCTGGTATTGAAATCCAGGCCTCTGAGGAGAGATGCCTGGAAACCAAAGCAATGGATCCTATTAGTGCCTAGGGGCCTGTTCGTTCCTTTTTACCTCTGGGGACATCAGTCTACGGGTCTGAGTGCAGGTAGGTGCTCAGATGGGCTCAGATTGCCCCTGTTTGTCCTGGGAAGCCACAACTATTGGGATGGCCTCAGGGACTTTGGAGATTTATCCTATTAGTAGGGTTGTGGCCATTGGACTGGGCACATACAATTCCATTGAAAAGTGCAAGTACAGTCCTCAGGTTTGGCTACAGGGGCTTGAGCCTGTAGCGTGTGTACGCCAGACCTGTTTGGACAGTTGTCTGAAAACACAAACTCGGCTTATGTTTCAGGTCATAGGTATGGCAGGACTGATCTACAGACCATGAGGAGAACTCTTCGGGATATGAAAAAAGGACGAGTGTGAGTCTCTTGCTCAAGTATTTGTCTCTGGATATCGTGTCGCTCATGGTCGTGAAATTGCCAGGATGACTTCATGGGAAATGGACGAGTCTTACTCTCTGGGGTTCCGGCCCCATCCAAAGAGTTTGGGGTCATACTGGGGATGGAAGAAGTCCGTTTTTTTGTTGTTGTTGATTTGTTTCCTTTTGTGTTTCAACCTCAGATGTCCCACCTAATGAGGGATTCCAGAGTAGAGCCCTGGGGAGGGGCGACTGGGCAACCAGAAATCTGGTAAAACTTGGGGCCTAGGGACATGTCAAGCCCATTATGACATCTAATGATCCAGCCACTGAGAGGAATTCCTAGAGGACAGGACCTACGCTGAGGTCACAATGTGTGTTTATGCTCTCGTCGCACTCAAGAATGGGCGGGGCCTCATTGTGAATACTTTTTTCTCCTACACTGAACGTTGGACAACATGCCAACCACAAGGTTTCTTGCCATGGGTCAGGAAGAGTTATGATTTCTGCATCACAGTCACCCGTGGGCAGTGATTGGAGATAAGGTCTAGGTTCTGAAGACTGAAAACTGAGGTAGGGAAGAGATGATGACATAAGGCCATGGCGGGTCTGATGTGCTCAGTGTGCGGTCAGCTGTCTGGGAGTTGGTCAAAAGGTCTGGGCTCCGGTTGTGTCAGACAGTGCATTAGTGCCCAGGTTAGACTATATAATTTGGGTAGAGGCGAGTGCTGTGTAGGTTTATCCTCATTTAAGCTGCCTGGGCAGCTCATTAGGCAATATATTTTTTCTAGAGGGCAGGCAGAGTGCTTCATTGTCGGTCCGGAATTGCCAAACTTGAGGGCTCCGGGGCCAGGAGAGTGAGGACGGAAGTCTGAGAACACAAGCTAGACTTCGGATTCAGGGTGAGGGCACGGCAGGTACCCCCTGCAGATGTGAACCAATATCTCATGCATCTAAAGTCAGGGCGAGGATCAGACGTTGGCTCAGTTTGGAGTTTCTGTGCATGACGGCCCCTTCATGAAGGGAGCGGAATCTCGAGGCCATGGAGGTTTTCCACGTTGGGAGATGTGGGATGCCCCCTTCAAGGATTCCTTCTGCGGGACAATTGAGACCTGTTGGACAGCTCCAGGACATCCCATATGGAATGAAACCAGAGCACCGTTCGAGGATGGATGCCTGGGAAGTCCGCCTCGGATTCCAATTGCCTCCTAGCAACGAGACAGTTTAGATCCAATGGATCTGCGGGAGCAACCGGGGTGGCTGAGTTGAAATGGACTTTCCTGAGGATGGGTCGCAATGTGTGTTTGTGTCCATGAGAGCCTTGGAATGGGGCGGTGGCACCGGGACCCTGAAGTATTCTCCTAAGCTTTTGACACAGCTCCAATGCACATGTTTCCTTGTGGAGACGAGATTTGTTCTGATGCGTGCCTCAGGAAATCCCCTCTGCTGGTATTGGAATCCAGGCTTTTGAGGAGACATGCCTGTAAAGCAAAGCAATGGATCCGATAATGGCCTCGGGTCCTGTCTGGTTCAATCTTCTTCTCTGGGGACATCCATCTATGGTATGAGTGGAGGTAGATGCTCAGCTGGTATCAACCGCCCTTTTTTGTCCCGGGCGACCTGCACGATTGGGATGGCCTCAGGGACTTTGGATGGTTCTCCTAATTTGTGCGATTTTTGACAATGGAATGGGCAGAATTCCCATGGAATGGGTAGGCGCAGTCCTAATGTATGACTCCAGGGGCCCCAGCCTGGAGGGAGTGTGGCCCAGGACTTTGAGGACAGAAGTCTGAAAACACAAACTCAGCTTAGGTTTGGGGCCGTAGGTATGGCACGCCCGATCTACAAACCATGAGAAGAACTCTTCAGGATCTGAAGAATGAGCGAGTCTGAGGCGCTTGCTCAGGCTTTTGTCTCTGGATTTTGTATCAGCGATGGCCGTGGAATGTTGGGGAGGCATCATGGGCCATGGACGAATCTTCCTCTCTGTGGATTTGGCGCGATCCCAATTGTTTTTCGTCAATCTGTGGGATGGGAGGACTCCTTTCAGGTTTGTAAACTCAGGTATCCCACCAAAAGAGGAATTCCAAAGCAGAGCCCTGGGGAAGAGTGAAGGGACAACCCGAACTATGGTTAAAAATTGGGGCCTAGGGGCATGGCAAGCCCAATATGCTGTCTCTTCATCCAGCCACTGAGAGGCCTTACCTGAGGACTGGGCTCAGGCTGAGGGTCACAATGTGTGTTTGTGACCAATGTGGCCCGCAAGCATGGGCTGGGCTTCATGGGCCACACTGGTTCCAACTACACTGAACGTTGGACAACCTTCCAAACACAAGGTTTCTTGCCATGGGGAAAGAGCTCTGATTTCTGCATCATTTTCAAACCAGGGCAGTGATTGGAGATCAGGTCTAGGTTCTGAAGCCTGGAAACCGAGGTTGAGAAGAGATGACGACCTAAGGCCATGGCGGGTCCGATGTGCTAAGTGTGCGGCCAGCTGTCTGGGTGGGGCCAGGAGGTCCAGGCTCAGGCCGGGTCAGAAAGTGCAATAGGGCCCAGGTCAGTCTATATATTTGGGGTACAGCCGAATGGCGTGCAGGTTGATCCTCATTTGGGGTTTCTGGGTAGCCCCAGAGGGCAATGTTTTTCTTCTGAAGGGCAGGCAGAGTGCGGCATTGTAGTTCTGGATTGCCAAACAGGAGGGCTTGTGGGCCAGTAGTCTGAGGACGGAAGTCTGAGAACCCAAACTAGGCCAAGGTTTCTGGGTGAGGATATGGCAGGCACAATCTACAGACCTCAATCGAGATCTCGTGCACCTGAAGTCAGAGCAAGGATCAGACGATCGCTCAGGTTGGACTTTCTGTCCCTGATGGCCCCTTCTTGAAGGGGGGGTGGATCACGAGGCCATGGGGGTTTTCCCACGTTGGGAGTTGTGAGAAGCTCCAAACTGCAAAGATTCTTCTGCAGGACAATTGAGACCTGTTGGTTGGCTCCAGGCCAACGATTCCGAGCAGGGTTCAAAGGATGGATGGCTGGGTAGCCCACCTCGCATTCCAATTGTCTCCAAGCAACAAGAAAGGTTAGATCTGCTGGATGAAGGGGGAGCAACCGAGGAGGCTGAGTTGAAATGGACTCTCCTGTGGATGTGTCCTAATATGTTTTTGTGTCTATGGAGACCTTGGAATGAAGCGGTGGCACTGGGGCCCTGAAGGGTTCTCCTAAACAGAGGCTTTGACACAGCTCCAACGTGCATGTTTCCCATGTGTAGATGAGATTTGTTCTGATGGGTGAGTCAAGAAACAGCCATATGCTGGTATTGAAATCCAGACCTCTGAGGAGAGATGCCTGGAAACCAAAGCAATGGATCCTATTAGGGGCCTGTTCGTTCCTTTTTACCTCTGGGGACATCAGTCTACGGGTCTGAGTGCAGGTAGGTGCTCAGATGGGCTCAGATTGCCCCTGTTTGTCCTGGGAAGCCACAACTATTGGGATGGCCTCAGGGATTTTGGAGATTTATCCTATTAGTAGGGTTGTGGCCATTGGACTGGGCACATACTATTCCCTTGGAAAAGGCAAGTACAGTCCTCAGGTTTGGCTACAGGGGCTTGAGCCTGTAGCGTGTGTACGCCAGACCTGTTTGGACAGTTTTCTGAAAACACAAACTCGGCTTATGTTTCAGGTCATAGGTATGGCAGGACTGATCTACAGACCATGAGGAGAACTCTTTGGGATATGAAAAAAGGGCGAGTGTGAGTCTCTTGATCAAGTATTTGTCTCTGGATATCGTGTCGCTCATGGTCGTGAAATTGCCAGGATGAATTCATGGGAAATGGACGAGTCTTACTCTCTGGGGTTCCGGCCCCGTCCAAAGAGTTTGGGGTCATACTGGGGATGGAAGAAGTCCGTTTTTTTGTTGTTGTTGATTTGTTTCCTTTTGTGTTTCAACCTCAGATGTCCCACCTAATGAGGGATTCCAGAGTAGAGCCCTGGGGAGGGGCGACTGGGCAACCAGAAATCTGGTAAAAATTGGGGCCTAGGGACATGTCAAGCCCATAATGACATCTAATGATCCAGCCACTGAGAGGAATTCCTAGAGGACAGGACCCACGCTGAGGTCACAATGTGTGTTTATGCTCTCGTCGCACTCAAGAATGGGCGGGGCCTCATTGTGAATACTTTTTTCTCCTACACTGAACGTTGGACAACATGCCAACCACAAGGTTTCTTGCCATGGGTCAGGAAGAGTTATGATTTCTGCATCACAGTCACCCGTGGGCAGTGATTGGAGATAAGGTCTAGGTTCTGAAGACTGAAAACTGAGGTAGGGAAGAGATGATGACATAAGGCCATGGCGGGTCTGATGTGCTCAGTGTGCGGTCAGCTGTCTGGGAGTTGGTCAAAAGGTCTGGGCTCCGGTTGTGTCAGACAGTGCATTAGTGCCCAGGTTAGACTATATAATTTGGGTAGAGGCGAGTGCTGTGTAGGTTTATCCTCATTTAAGCTGCCTGGGCAGCTCATTAGGCAATATATTTTTTCTAGAGGGCAGGCAGAGTGCTTCATTGTCGGTCCGGAATTGCCAAACTTGAGGGCTTCGGGGCCAGGAGAGTGAGGACGGAAGTCTGAGAACACAAGCTAGACTTCGGATTCAGGGTGAGGGCACGGCAGGTACCCCCTGCAGATGTGAACCAATATCTCATGCATCTAAAGTCAGGGCGAGGATCAGACGTTGGCTCAGTTTGGAGTTTCTGTGCATGACGGCCCCTTCATGAAGGGAGCGGAATCTCGAGGCCATGGAGGTTTTCCACGTTGGGAGATGTGGGATGCCCCCTTCAAGGATTCCTTCTGCGGGACAATTGAGACCTGTTGGACAGCTCCAGGACATCCCATATGGAATGAAACCAGAGCACCGTTCGAGGATGGATGCCTGGGAAGTCCGCCTCGGATTCCAATTGCCTCCTAGCAACGAGACAGTTTAGATCCAATGGATCTGCGGGAGCAACCGGGGTGGCTGAGTTGAAATGGACTTTCCTGAGGATGGGTCGCAATGTGTGTTTGTGTCCATGAGAGCCTTGGAATGGGGCGGTGGCACCGGGACCCTGAAGTATTCTCCTAAGCTTTTGACACAGCTCCAATGCACATGTTTCCTTGTGGAGACGAGATTTGTTCTGATGCGTGCCTCAGGAAATCCCCTCTGCTGGTATTGGAATCCAGGCTTTTGAGGAGACATGCCTGTAAAGCAAAGCAATGGATCCGATAATGGCCTCGGGTCCTGTCTGGTTCAATCTTCTTCTCTGGGGACATCCATCTATGGTATGAGTGGAGGTAGATGCTCAGCTGGTATCAACCGCCCTTTTTTGTCCCGGGCGACCTGCACGATTGGGATGGCCTCAGGGACTTTGGATGGTTCTCCTAATTTGTGCGATTTTTGACAATGGAATGGGCAGAATTCCCATGGAATGGGTAGGCGCAGTCCTAATGTGTGACTCCAGGGGCCCCAGCCTGGAGGGAGTGTGGCCCAGGACTTTGAGGACAGAAGTCTGAAAACACAAACTCAGCTTAGGTTTGGGGCCGTAGGTATGGCACGCCCGATCTACAAACCATGAGAAGAACTCTTCAGGATCTGAAGAATGAGCGAGTCTGAGGCGCTTGCTCAGGCTTTTGTCTCTGGATTTTGTATCAGCGATGGCCGTGGAATGTTGGGGAGGCATCATGGGCCATGGACGAATCTTCCTCTCTGTGGATTTGGCGCGATCCCAATTGTTTTTCGTCAATCTGTGGGATGGGAGGACTCCTTTCAGGTTTGTAAACTCAGGTATCCCACCAAAAGAGGAATTCCAAAGCAGAGCCCTGGGGAAGAGTGAAGGGACAACCCGAACTATGGTTAAAAATTGGGGCCTAGGTAGGGGCATGGCAAGCCCAATATGCTGTCTCTTCATCCAGCCACTGAGAGGCCTTACCTGAGGACTGGGCTCAGGCTGAGGGTCACAATGTGTGTTTGTGACCAATGTGGCCCGCAAGCATGGGCTGGGCTTCATGGGCCACACTGGTTCCAACTACACTGAACGTTGGACAACCTTCCAAACACAAGGTTTCTTGCCATGGGGAAAGAGCTCTGATTTCTGCATCATTTTCAAACCAGGGCAGTGATTGGAGATCAGGTCTAGGTTCTGAAGCCTGGAAACCGAGGTTGAGAAGAGATGACGACCTAAGGCCATGGCGGGTCCGATGTGCTAAGTGTGCGGCCAGCTGTCTGGGTGGGGCCAGGAGGTCCAGGCTCAGGCCGGGTCAGAAAGTGCAATAGGGCCCAGGTCAGTCTATATATTTGGGGTACAGCCGAATGGCGTGCAGGTTGATCCTCATTTGGGGTTTCTGGGTAGCCCCAGAGGGCAATGTTTTTCTTCTGAAGGGCAGGCAGAGTGCGGCATTGTAGTTCTGGATTGCCAAACAGGAGGGCTTGTGGGCCAGTAGTCTGAGGACGGAAGTCTAAGAACCCAAACTAGGCCAAGGTTTCTGGGTGAGGATATGGCAGGCACAATCTACAGACCTCAATCGAGATCTCGTGCACCTGAAGTCAGGGCAAGGATCAGACGATCGCTCAGGTTGGACTTTCTGTCCCTGATGGCCCCTTCTTGAAGGGGGGGTGGATCACGAGGCCATGGGGGTTTTCCCACGTTGGGAGTTGTGAGAAGCTCCAAACTGCAAAGATTCTTCTGCAGGACAATTGAGACCTGTTGGTTGGCTCCAGGCCAACGATTCCGAGCAGGGTTCAAAGGATGGATGGCTGGGTAGCCCACCTCGCATTCCAATTGTCTCCAAGCAACAAGAAAGGTTAGATCTGCTGGATGAAGGGGGAGCAACCGAGGAGGCTGAGTTGAAATGGACTCTCCTGTGGATGTGTCCTAATATGTTTTTGTGTCTATGGAGACCTTGGAATGAAGCGGTGGCACTGGGGCCCTGAAGGGTTCTCCTAAACAGAGGCTTTGACACAGCTCCAACGTGCATGTTTCCCATGTGTAGATGAGATTTGTTCTGATGGGTGAGTCAAGAAACAGCCATATGCTGGTATTGAAATCCAGACCTCTGAGGAGAGATGCCTGGAAACCAAAGCAATGGATCCTATTAGGGGCCTGTTCGTTCCTTTTTACCTCTGGGGACATCAGTCTACGGGTCTGAGTGCAGGTAGGTGCTCAGATGGGCTCAGATTGCCCCTGTTTGTCCTGGGAAGCCACAACTATTGGGATGGCCTCAGGGATTTTGGAGATTTATCCTATTAGTAGGGTTGTGGCCATTGGACTGGGCACATACTATTCCCTTGGAAAAGGCAAGTACAGTCCTCAGGTTTGGCTACAGGGGCTTGAGCCTGTAGCGTGTGTACGCCAGACCTGTTTGGACAGTTTTCTGAAAACACAAACTCGGCTTATGTTTCAGGTCATAGGTATGGCAGGACTGATCTACAGACCATGAGGAGAACTCTTTGGGATATGAAAAAAGGGCGAGTGTGAGTCTCTTGATCAAGTATTTGTCTCTGGATATCGTGTCGCTCATGGTCGTGAAATTGCCAGGATGAATTCATGGGAAATGGACGAGTCTTACTCTCTGGGGTTCCGGCCCCGTCCAAAGAGTTTGGGGTCATACTGGGGATGGAAGAAGTCCGTTTTTTTGTTGTTGTTGATTTGTTTCCTTTTGTGTTTCAACCTCAGATGTCCCACCTAATGAGGGATTCCAGAGTAGAGCCCTGGGGAGGGGCGACTGGGCAACCAGAAATCTGGTAAAAATTGGGGCCTAGGGACATGTCAAGCCCATAATGACATCTAATGATCCAGCCACTGAGAGGAATTCCTAGAGGACAGGACCCACGCTGAGGTCACAATGTGTGTTTATGCTCTCGTCGCACTCAAGAATGGGCGGGGCCTCATTGTGAATACTTTTTTCTCCTACACTGAACGTTGGACAACATGCCAACCACAAGGTTTCTTGCCATGGGTCAGGAAGAGTTATGATTTCTGCATCACAGTCACCCGTGGGCAGTGATTGGAGATAAGGTCTAGGTTCTGAAGACTGAAAACTGAGGTAGGGAAGAGATGATGACATAAGGCCATGGCGGGTCTGATGTGCTCAGTGTGCGGTCAGCTGTCTGGGAGTTGGTCAAAAGGTCTGGGCTCCGGTTGTGTCAGACAGTGCATTAGTGCCCAGGTTAGACTATATAATTTGGGTAGAGGCGAGTGCTGTGTAGGTTTATCCTCATTTAAGCTGCCTGGGCAGCTCATTAGGCAATATATTTTTTCTAGAGGGCAGGCAGAGTGCTTCATTGTCGGTCCGGAATTGCCAAACTTGAGGGCTTCGGGGCCAGGAGAGTGAGGACGGAAGTCTGAGAACACAAGCTAGACTTCGGATTCAGGGTGAGGGCACGGCAGGTACCCCCTGCAGATGTGAACCAATATCTCATGCATCTAAAGTCAGGGCGAGGATCAGACGTTGGCTCAGTTTGGAGTTTCTGTGCATGACGGCCCCTTCATGAAGGGAGCGGAATCTCGAGGCCATGGAGGTTTTCCACGTTGGGAGATGTGGGATGCCCCCTTCAAGGATTCCTTCTGCGGGACAATTGAGACCTGTTGGACAGCTCCAGGACATCCCATATGGAATGAAACCAGAGCACCGTTCGAGGATGGATGCCTGGGAAGTCCGCCTCGGATTCCAATTGCCTCCTAGCAACGAGACAGTTTAGATCCAATGGATCTGCGGGAGCAACCGGGGTGGCTGAGTTGAAATGGACTTTCCTGAGGATGGGTCGCAATGTGTGTTTGTGTCCATGAGAGCCTTGGAATGGGGCGGTGGCACCGGGACCCTGAAGTATTCTCCTAAGCTTTTGACACAGCTCCAATGCACATGTTTCCTTGTGGAGACGAGATTTGTTCTGATGCGTGCCTCAGGAAATCCCCTCTGCTGGTATTGGAATCCAGGCTTTTGAGGAGACATGCCTGTAAAGCAAAGCAATGGATCCGATAATGGCCTCGGGTCCTGTCTGGTTCAATCTTCTTCTCTGGGGACATCCATCTATGGTATGAGTGGAGGTAGATGCTCAGCTGGTATCAACCGCCCTTTTTTGTCCCGGGCGACCTGCACGATTGGGATGGCCTCAGGGACTTTGGATGGTTCTCCTAATTTGTGCGATTTTTGACAATGGAATGGGCAGAATTCCCATGGAATGGGTAGGCGCAGTCCTAATGTGTGACTCCAGGGGCCCCAGCCTGGAGGGAGTGTGGCCCAGGACTTTGAGGACAGAAGTCTGAAAACACAAACTCAGCTTAGGTTTGGGGCCGTAGGTATGGCACGCCCGATCTACAAACCATGAGAAGAACTCTTCAGGATCTGAAGAATGAGCGAGTCTGAGGCGCTTGCTCAGGCTTTTGTCTCTGGATTTTGTATCAGCGATGGCCGTGGAATGTTGGGGAGGCATCATGGGCCATGGACGAATCTTCCTCTCTGTGGATTTGGCGCGATCCCAATTGTTTTTCGTCAATCTGTGGGATGGGAGGACTCCTTTCAGGTTTGTAAACTCAGGTATCCCACCAAAAGAGGAATTCCAAAGCAGAGCCCTGGGGAAGAGTGAAGGGACAACCCGAACTATGGTTAAAAATTGGGGCCTAGGTAGGGGCATGGCAAGCCCAATATGCTGTCTCTTCATCCAGCCACTGAGAGGCCTTACCTGAGGACTGGGCTCAGGCTGAGGGTCACAATGTGTGTTTGTGACCAATGTGGCCCGCAAGCATGGGCTGGGCTTCATGGGCCACACTGGTTCCAACTACACTGAACGTTGGACAACCTTCCAAACACAAGGTTTCTTGCCATGGGGAAAGAGCTCTGATTTCTGCATCATTTTCAAACCAGGGCAGTGATTGGAGATCAGGTCTAGGTTCTGAAGCCTGGAAACCGAGGTTGAGAAGAGATGACGACCTAAGGCCATGGCGGGTCCGATGTGCTAAGTGTGCGGCCAGCTGTCTGGGTGGGGCCAGGAGGTCCAGGCTCAGGCCGGGTCAGAAAGTGCAATAGGGCCCAGGTCAGTCTATATATTTGGGGTACAGCCGAATGGCGTGCAGGTTGATCCTCATTTGAGGTTTCTGGGTAGCCCCAGGGGCAATGTTTTTCTTCTGAAGGGCAGGCAGAGTGCGGCATTGTAGTTCTGGATTGCCAAACAGGAGGGCTTGTGGGCCAGTAGTCTGAGGACGGAAGTCTGAGAACCCAAACTAGGCCAAGGTTTCTGGGTGAGGATATGGCAGGCACAATCTACAGACCTCAATCGAGATCTCGTGCACCTGAAGTCAGGGCAAGGATCAGACGATCGCTCAGGTTGGACTTTCTGTCCGTGATGGCCCCTTCTTGAAGCGGGGGTGCATCACGATGCCATGGGCGTTTTCCCACGTTGGGAGTTGTGAGAAGCTCCAAACTGCAAAGGTTCTTCTGCAGGACAATTGAGACCTGTTGGTTGGCTCCAGGCCAACGATTCCGAGCAGGGTTCAAAGGATGGATGGCTGGGTAGCCCACCTCGCATTCCAATTGTCTCCAAGCAACAAGAAAGGTTAGATCTGCTGGATGAGGGGGGAGCAACCGAGGAGGCTGAGTTGAAATGGACTCTCCTGTGGATGTGTCCTAATATGTTTTTGTGTCTATGGAGACCTTGGAATGAAGCGGTGGCACTGGGGCCCTGAAGGGTTCTCCTAAACAGAGGCTTTGACACAGCTCCAACGTGCATGTTTCCCATGTGTAGATGAGATTTGTTCTGATGGGTGAGTCAAGAAACAGCCATAGGCTGGTATTGAAATCCAGGCCTCTGAGGAGAGATGCCTGGAAACCAAAGCAATGGATCCTATTAGTGCCTAGGGGCCTGTTCATTCCTTTTTACCTCTGGGGACATCAGTCTACGGTTCTGAGTGCAGGTAGGTGCTCAGATGGGCTCAGATTGCCCCTGTTTGTCCTGGGAAGCCACAACTATTGGGATGGCCTCAGGGACTTTGGAGATTTATCCTATTAGTAGGGTTGTGGCCATTGGACTGGGCACATACCATTCCCTTGGAAAGGGCAAGTACAGTCCTCAGGTTTGGCTACAGGGGCTTGAGCCTGTAGGTTGTGTAGGCCAGACCGCAAGGGTTCTTGCCATGGGTAAGGAGGAGTTCTGATTTCTGAATCACACTGAACCATGGGCAGTGATTGGAGATAAGGTCTCCGTTCTGAAGTCTGAAAACTGAAGTAGGGAAGAGATGATGACCTAAGGCCATTCCGGGTTTTATGTGCTCAGTGTGCGGTCAGCTTTCTGGGTGTTGGTCAGTAGGTCCGGTCTCAGGTTGTGTTCGACAGTGCATTAGTGCCCAGTTTAGACTATATAATTTGGTTAAAGTCGAGTGCTGTGTAGGTTTACCCTCATTTAAGGTGCCTGGGCAGCTCATGAGGGAATAATTTTTTTTCTAGAGGGCAGACAGAGTGCTGCATTGTGGGTGCGGAATTGCCAAACTTGAGGGCCTCGGGGCCAGGAGTGTGAGGACAGAAGTCTGAGTAGACAAGCTAGACTTGGGTTTCAGGGCCAGGGCACGGGAGGTACCCCCTGCAGATCTGAACCAATATCTCATGCATCTGAAGTCAGGGAGAGATCAGACGTTGGCACAGGTTGGAGTTTCTGTGCATGACGGCCGCTTCATGAAGGGAGCTGAATCTAGAGGCAATTGATGTTTTCCCACGTTTGGAGTTGTGGGACAATTGAGACCTGTTGGACAGCTCCAGGACATCCCATATGGAATGACTCCAGAGCACCGTTCGAGGATGGATGCCATGAGAAGAACTCTTCAGGATATGAAGAAAGTGCGAGTCTGAGGCGCTTGCTCAGATTTTTGTCTCTGGATTTTGTATCAGCGATGGCACAATCTATAGACCTGAATCGAGATCTCGTGCATCTGAAATCAGGGCGAGGATCAGACGATCGCTCAAGTTGGTGATTCTGTCCCTGATGGCCCCTTCACGAATGGGCGGCATCATAGGCCATGGGGGTTATCCCACGATGGGATTTGTGAGAAGCTCCAAACTGCAAAGTGTCTTCTGCAGGACAATTGAGACCTGTTGTTTGGCTCCAGGCCAATGTTTCTGAGCAGGGTTCTATGGATGCAAGACTGGGTAGCCCACCTCGCATTCCAATTGTCTCCTAGAAAAGACAGGTTAGATCTGCTGGATCTGGGGGAGCAACCGAGGAGGCTGAGTTGAAATGGATTCTCCTATGGATGGGTCCTAATGTGCTTTTGTGTCTATTGAGACCTTGGAATGAAGCGATGGCACTGGGACCCTGAAGGGTTCTCCTAAACAGAGGCTTTGACACAGCTCCAACGTGCAATTTTCCCATGTGTAGATGAGATGTTTTCTGATGGGTGAGTCAAGAAACAGCCATTGCTGGTTTTGAAATCCAGGCCTCTGAGGAGAGATGCCTGGACCCAAAGCAATGGATCTGATTAGTGTCTAGGGGCCTGTTCTTTCCTTTTTACCTCTGGGGACATCTGTCTATGGGTCTGAGTACAGGTAGGTGCTCAGATGGGCTCAGATTGCCCCTGTTTTACCTGGGAAGCCACCATAATGAGATGGATCAGGGACTTTGGAGGTTTATCCTATTAGAAGGGATGTGGCCATTGGAATGGGCACACAAAATTCCCTTGGAGAGGGCAAGTACAGTCCTCAGGTTTGGCTCCAGGGGCCTGAGCCTGTAGGTTGTGTAGGCCAGGGCTGTTTGGACAGTTGTCTGAAAACACAAACTTGGCTTATGTTTCAGGTCATAGGTGTGGCAGGACTTATCTACAGACCATGAGGAGAACTTTTCGGGATTTGAGAAAAGGGCGAGTGTGAGGCTCTTGCTCAAGTTTTTGTCTCTGGATATCGTGTCACTCATGGTCGTGGAAATTCTGGGTGACTACATGGGAAATGGACGAGTCTTACTCCCTGGTGGTTTGGCCCAGTCCAAAGCGTTTGGGGTCACTCTGTGGGATGGAAGAAGTCGGTTTTTTTTTTTTCGATGTTGTTTTCTTTTTAACCTCAGGTGTCCCACCAAATGAGGGATTCCAGAGTAGAGGCATGGGGGGGGTGGCTGGACAATCATAAATCTGGTTAAAAATTGGGGCCTAGGGACATGTCAAGCCCATTATGACATCTAATGTTCCAGCCACTGAGAGGACTTACTAGAGGACAGGACTCATGCTGAGGGTCACAATGCGTGTTTATACCCTTGTCGCACTCAAGAATGGGCGGGGCCTCAGGGTGAATGCTGGTTTCTCCTACACTGAACGTTGGACGACGTGCCAACCACAAGGTTTCTTACCATGGGTAAGGAGGTGTTCTGATTTCTGCATCACACTCACCCCTGGGCAGTGATTGGAGCTAATGTCTCGGTTCAGAGGCCTGAAAACTGAGGTAGGGAAGAGATGATGACCTAAGGCCATGGCGGGTCTTATGTGCTCACTGTGCGGTCTGCTTTCCGGGTGTTGGTCAGGAGGTCCGGGCTCAGGTTTTGTCCGACAGTGCATTAGTGCCCAGGTTAGACTATATAATTTGGGTGAAGTCGAGTGCTGTGGAGGTTTATCCTCATTGAATATGCCTGGGCAGCTCATGAGGCAATAATTTTTTTCTAGAGGGCAAGCAGAGTGCTGCATTGTGGGTCCGGAATTGCCAAACTTGAGGGCTTCGGGGCCAGGAGTGTGAGGACAGAAGTCTGAGAAGAAAAGCTAGACTTGGGTTTCAGGGCGAGGGCACGGCAGGTACCCCCTGCAGATCTGAACCAATACTCATGCATCTGAATTCAGGGTGAGGATCAGACGTTGGCTCACGTTGGAGTTTCCGTGCATGACGGCCGCTTCATGAAGGGAGCAGAATCTCGAAACCATTGAGGTTTTCCCACGTTGGGAGTTGTGGGATGCCCCCTTCAAGGATTCCTTCTGCGGGACAATTGAGACCTGTTGGACAGCTCCAGGACATCCCATATGGAATGACTCCAGAGCAACATTCGAGGATGGATGCCTGGAAAGCCCGCCTCGCATTCCAATTGTCTCCTAGCAACAAGACAGTTTAGATCTGATGGCTCTGCGGGAGCAACCGGGGTGGCTGAGTTGAAATGGAATTTCCTGAGGATGGTCCTAATGTGTTTTTGTGTCCCTGAGGGCCTTGGAATGGGGCGGTGGCACCGGGACCCTGAAGTACTCTCCTATGCTTTGGACATGGCTCCCATTCACAGGTTTCCTTGTGGAGACGAGATGAGTTCTGCTGGGTGCCTCACCCAAACCCCTATGCTCGTATTGGAATCAGGCTTTTGAGGAGACATGCCTGTAAACCAAGGCAATGGATCCTATTATGGCCTAGGGTCCTGTCTGGTTCAATCTTCTCCTCTGGGGACATCCATTTATGGTATGAGTGGAGGTAGATTATCAGCTGGTGTCAGACAGCCCTTGTTTGTTCCGGGCGACCTACACGATTGGGATGGCCTCAGGGATTTTGGAGGTTTCTCTTTATTTGTACGATTTTGGACAATGGAATGGGCAGAATTCCCATGAATTGGTAGGCACAGTCCTAATGTGTGGTTCCAGGGGCCCCAGCCTGGACGGTGTGTGGCCCTGGACTTTGAGGACAGAAGTCTGAAAACACAAACTCAGCTTAGGTTTGGGGATGTAGGTATGGCAGGCCCAATCTACAAACCATGAGAAGAACTCTTCAGGATATAAAGAAAGTGCGAGTCTGAGGCGCTTGCTCAGGTTTTTGTCTCTGGATTTTGTATCAGCGATGGCACAATCTACAGACCTGAATCAACACCTCGTGCATCTGAAGTCAGGGCGAGGCACAGACGATCGCTCAAGTTGGTGTTTCTGTCCCTGAAGCCCCTTCACGAAGGGGCGGCATCACGAGGCCATGGGGGTTTTCCCAAGATGGGATTTGTGAGAAGCTCCAAACGGCAAAGTGTCTTCTGCAGGACAATTCAGACCTGTTGTTTGGCTCCAGGCCAATGATTCTGAGCAGGGTTCTAAGGATGCATGGCTTGGTAGCTCACCTCGCATTCCAATTGTCTCCTAGAAACAAGACAGGTTAGATCTGCTGGATCTGGGGGAGCAACCGAGGAGGCTGAGTTGAAATGGATTCTCCTATGGATGGGTCCTAATGTGCTTTTGGGTCTATGGAGACCTTGGAATGAAGCGGTGGCACTGGGGCCCTGAAGGGTTCTCCTAAACAGAGGCTTTGACACAGCTCCAACGTGCAAGTTTCCCATGGGTAGATGAGATGTTTTCTGATGGGTGAGTCAAGAAACAGCCATATGCTGGTTTTGAAATCCAGGCCTCTGAGGAGAGATGCCTGGAAACCAAAGCAATGGATCTGATTAGTGCCTAGGGGCCTGTTCTTTCCTTTTTACCTCTGGGAACATCTGTCTATGGGTCTGAGTACAGGTATGTGCTCAGATGGGCTCAGATTGCCCCTGTTTTACCTGGGAAGCCACCACTAATGAGATGGATCAGGGACTTTGGAGGTTTATCCTATTAGAAGGGATGTGGCCATTGGAATGGGCACACAAAATTCCCTTGGAGAGGGCAATTACAGTCCTCAGTTTGGCTCCAGGGGCCTGAGCCTGTAGGTTGTGTAGGCCAGGGCTGTTTGCACAGTTGTCTGAAAACACAAACTTGGCTTATGTTTCTGGTCATACGTATGGCAGGACTTATCTACAGACCATGAGGAGGACATTTCGGGATTTAAGAAAAGGGCGAGTTTGAGTCTCTTGCTCAAGTTTTTGTCTCCGGATATCGTGTCACTCATGTTCGTGAAATTTCTGGGTGACTTCATGGGAAATGGACGAGTCTTACTCCCTGGTGTTTTGGACCAGTCCAAAGCGTTTGGGTACACTCTGTGGGATGAAAGAAGTCCGGTTTTTTTTTTTTTATTTGATGTTGTTTTCCTTTTAACCTCAGGTGTCCAACCAAATGAGGGATTTCAGAATAGAGCCCTGGGGGGGGTGACTGGACAATCAGAAATCTGGTTAAAAATTGGGGCCTAGGGACATATCAAGCCCATTATGACATCTAATGGTCCAGTCCCTGAGCGGACTTACTAGAGGACAGGACTCATGCTGAGGGTCACAATGCGTGTTTATGCCCTTGTCGCACTCAAGAATGGGCGGGGCCTCAGGGTGAATACTGGTTTCTCCTACACTGAACGTTGGACGACGTGCCAACCACAAGGTTTCTTACCATGGGTAAGGAGTTGTTCTGATTTCTGCATCACAATCACCCCTGGGCAGTGATTGGAGATAATGTCTCGGTTCTGAGGCCTGAAAACTGAGGTAGAGAAGAGATGATGACCTAAGGCCATGGCAGGTCTTATGTGCTCAGTGTGCGGTCTGCTTTCCGGGTGTTGGTCAGGAGGTCCGGGCTCAAGTTGTGTCCGACAGTGCATTATTGCCAGGTTAGACTATATAATTTGGGTGAAGTCGAGTGCTGTGGAGGTTTACCCTCATTTAAGTTGCCTGGACAGCTCATGAGGCAATAATTTTTTTCTAGAGGGCAGGCAGAGTGCTGCATTGTGTGTCCGGAATTGCCAAACCTGAGGACTTCGGTGCCAGGAGTGTGAGGACTGAAGTCTGAGAAGACAAGCTAGACTTGGGTTTCAGGGCGAGGGCACGGCAGGTACCCCCTGCAGATCTGAACCAATACTCATGCATCTGAATTCAGGGCGAGGATCAGACGTTGGCTCAGGTTGGAGTTTCCGTGCATGACGGCCGCTTCATGAAGGGAGCAGAATCTCGAGGCCATTGAGGTTTTCCCACGTTGGGAGTTGTGGGATGCCCCCTTCAAGGATTCCTTCTGCGGGACAATTGAGACCTGTTGGACAGCTCCAGGACATCCCATATGGAATGACTCCAGAGCACTATTCGAGGATGGATACCTGGGAAGCCCGCCTCGCATTCCAATTGTCTCCTAGCAACAAGACAGTTTAGATATGATGGCTCTGCGGGAGCAACCGGGGGGGCTGAGTTGAAATGGACTTTCCTGAGGATGGGTCCTAATGTGTTTTTGTGTCCCTGAGGGCCTTGGAATGGGGCGGTGGCACCGGGACCCTGAAGTACTCTCCTATGATTTGGACATGGCTCCCATTCACAGGTTTCCTTGTGGAGACGAGATGAGTTCTGATGGGTGCCTCAGCAAAACCCCTATGCTCGTATTGGAATCAGGCTTTTGAGGAGACATGCCTGTAAACCAAGGCAATGGATCCTATTATGGCCTAGGGTCCTGTCTGGTTCAATCTTTTCCTCTGGGGACATCCATTTATGGTATGAGTGGAGGTAGATTATCAGCTGGTGTCAGACAGCCCTTGTTTGTTCCGGGCGACCTACACGATTGGGATGGCCTCAGGGACTTTGGAGGTTTCTCCTAATTTGTATGATTTTGGACAATGGAATGGGCAGAATTCCCATGAATTGGTAGGCACAGTCCTAATGTGTGTCTCCAGAGGCCCCAGCCTGGACGGTGTGTGGCCCTGGACTTTGAGGACAGAAGTCTGAAAAGACAAACTCAGCTTAGGTTTGGGGATGTAGGTATGGCAGGCCCAATCTACAAACCATGAGAAGAACTCTTCAGGATATGAAGAAAGTGCGAGTCTGAGGCGCTTGCTCAGGTTGTTGTCTCTGGATTTTGTATCAGCGATGGCACAATCTACAGACCTGAATCGAGATCTCGTGCATCTGAAGTCAGGGCGAGGCACAGACGATCGCTCAAGTTGGTGTTTCTGTCCCTGATGGCCCCTTCACGAAGGGGCGGCATCACGAGGCCATGGGGGTTTTCCCAAGATGGGATTTGTGAGAAGCTCCAAACTGCAAAGTGTCTTCTGCAGGACAATTGAGACCTGTTGTTTGGCTCCAGGCCAATGATTCTGAGCAGGGTTCAAAGGATGCATGGCTTGGAAGCCCACCTCGCATTCCAATTGTCTCCTAGAAACAAGACAGGTTAGATCTGCCGGATCTGGGGGAGCAACCGAGGAGGCTGAGTTGAAATGGACTCTCCTATGGATGGGTCCTAATGTGCTTTTGGGTCTATGGAGACCTTGGAATGAAGCGGTGGCACTGGGGCCCTGAAGGGTTCTCCTAAACAGAGGCTTTGACACAGCTCCAACGTGCAAGTTTCCCATGGGTAGATGAGATGTTTTGTGATGGGTGAGTCAAGAAAGAGCCATATGCTGGTTTTGAAATCCAGGCCTCTGAGTAGAGATGCCTGGAAACCAAAGCAATGGATCTGATTAGTGCCTAGGGACCTGTTCTTTCCTTTTTACCTCTGGGGACATCTGTCTATGGGTCTGAGTACAGGTAGGTGCTCAGATGGGCTCAGATTGCCCCTGTTTTACCTGGGAAGCCACCACTAATGAGATGGATCAGGGACTTTGGAGGTTTATCCTATTAGAAGGGATGTGGCCATTGGAATGGGCACACAAATTTCGCTTGGAGAGGGCAAGTACAGTCCTCAGGTTTGGTTCCAGGGGCCTGAGCCTGTAGGTTGTGTAGGCCAGGGCTGTTTGCACAGTTGTCTGAAAACACAAACTTGGCTTATGTTTCTGGTCATACGTATGGCAGGACTTATCTACAGACCATGAGGAGGACATTTCGGGATTTGAGAAAAGGGCGAGTGTGAGGTCTTGCTCAAGTTTTTGTCTCCGGATATCGTGTCACTCATGTTCGTGAAATTTCTGGGTGACTTCATAGGAAATGGACCAGTCTTACTCCCTGGTGGTTTGGAACAGTCCAAAGCGTTTGGGATCACTCTGTTGGATGAAAGAAGTCCGTTTTTTTTTTTTTTTATGTTGTTTTCCTTTTAACCTCAGGTGTCCAACAAAATGAGGGATTCCAGAATAGAGCCCTGGGGGGGGTGACTGGACTATCAGAAATCTGGTTAAAAATTAGGGCCTAGGGACATATCAAGCACATTATGACATCTAATGGTCCAGTCCCTGAGCGGACTTACCTGAGGACAGGACTCATGCTGAGGGTCACAATGCGTGTTTATGCCCTTGTCGCACTCAAGAATGGGCGGGGCCTCAGGGTGAATGCTGGTTTCTCCTACACTGAACGTTGGACGACGTGCCAACCACAAGGTTTCTTACCATGGGTAAGGAGGTGTTCTGATTTCTGCATCACACTCACCCCTGGGCAGTGATTGGAGATAATGTCTCGGTTCTGAGGCCTGAAAACTGAGGTAGGGAAGAGATGATGACCTAAGGCCATGGCGGGTCTTATGTGCTCAGTGTGCGGTCTGCTTTCCGGGTGTTGGTCAGGAGGTCCGGGCTCAGGTTGTGTCCGACAGTGCATTAGTGCCCAGGTTAGACTATATAATTTGGGTGAAGTCGAGTGCTGTGGAGGTTTATCCTCATTGAATATGCCTGGGCAGCTCATGAGGCAATAATTATTTTCTAGAGGGTAGGAAGAATGTTGCATTTGGGTCCGGAATTGTCAAGTTGAGGGCTTCGGGGCCAGGAGTGTGATGACGGAAGTCTGAGAAGACAAGCTAGACTTGGGTTTCAGGGCGAGGGCACGGCTGTACCCCCTGCAGATCTGAACCAATACTCATGCATCTGAAGTCAGGGCGAGGATCAGACGTTGGCTCAGGTTGGAGTTTCCGTGCATGACGGCCGCTTCATGAAGGGAGCGGAATCTCGAGGCCATTGAAATTTTCCCACGTTGGGAGTTGTGGGATGCCCCCTTCAAGGATTCCTACTGCGGGACAATTGAGACCTGTTGGACAGCTCCAGGCCTTCCCATATGGAAGGACTCCAGAGCACCGTTTGAGGATGGATGCCTGGGAAGCCTGCCTCGCATTCCAATTGTCTCCTAAAATAAGACAGTTTAGATCTGATGGCTCTGCGGGAGCAACCGGGGTGGCTGAGTTGAAATGGACTTTCCTGAGGATGGGTCCTAATGTGTTTTTGTGTCCCTGAGGGCCCTGGAATGGGGCGGTGGCACCGGGGCCCTGAAGTACTCTCCTATGCTTTGGACATGGCTCCCATGCACAGGTTTCCTTGTGGAGACGAGATGAGTTCTGATGGGTGCCTCAGCAAAACCCCTATGCTCGTATTGGAATCAGGCTTTTGAGGAGACATGCCTGTAAACCAAGGCAATGGATCCTATTATGGCCTAGGGTCCTGTTTGGTTCAATCCTCTCCTCTGGGGACATCCATTTATGGTATGAGTGGAGGTAGATTATCAGCTGGTGTAGACAGCCCTTGTTTGTTCCGGGCGGCCTACACGATTGGGATGGCCTCAGGGACTTTGGAGGTTTCTCCTAATTTGTATGATTTTGGACAATGGAATGGGTAGAATTCCCATGGATTGGTAGGCACAGTCCTAATGTGTGGCTCCAGGGGCCCCAGCCTGGAGGGTGTATGGCCCAGGACTTTGAGGACAGAAGTCTGAAAACACAAACTCAGCTTAGGTTTGGGGACGTAGGTATGGCAGGCCCGATCTACAAACCATGAGAAGAACTCTTCAGGATATGAAGACAGTGCGAGTCTGAGGACCTTGCTCAGGTTGTTGTCTCTGGATTTTGTATCAGTGGTGGCACAATCTACAGACCTGAATCGAGATCTCGTGCATCTGAAGTCAGGGCGAGGCACAGACGATCGCTCAAGTTGGTGTTTCTGTCCCTGATGGCCCCTTCACGAAGGGGCGGCATCACGAGGCCATGGGGGTTTTCCCAAGATGGGATTTGTGAGAAGCTCCAAATTGCAAAGTGTCTTCTGCAGGACAATTGAGACCTGTTGTTTGGCTCCAGGCCAATGATTCTGAGCAGGGTTCTAAGGATGAATGGCTGGGTAGCCCACCTCGCATTCCAATTGTCTTCTAGACACAAGACAAGTAGATCTGCTGAATCTCGGGGAGCAACCGAGGAGGCTGAGTTGAAATGGACTGTCCTATGGATGGGTCCTAATGTGCATTTGTGTCTATGGAGACCTTGGAATGAAGCGGTGGCACTGGGGCCCTGAAGGGTTCTCCTAAACATGGCTTTGACACAGCTCCAACGTGCAAGTTTCCCATGGGTAGATGATATGTTTTCTGATGGGTGAGTCTAGAAAGAGCCATATGCTGGATTTGAAATCCAGGCCTCTGAGGAGAGATGCCTGGAAACCAAAGCAATGGATATGATTTATGCCTAGGGGCCTGTTCATTTCTTTTTATTTCTGGGGACATCTGTCTATGGGTCTGAGTACAGGTAGGTGCTCAAATGGGCTCAGATTGCCCCTGTTTTACCTGGGAAGCCACCACTAATGAGATGGATCAGGGACTTTGGAGGTTTATCCTATTAGAAGGGATGTGGCCATTGGAATGGGCACACAAAATTCCCTTGGAGAGGGCAAGTACAGTCCTCAGTTTGGCTCCAGGGGCCTGAGCCTGTAGGTTGTGTAGGCCAGGGCTGTTTGCACAGTTGTCTGAAAACACAAACTTGGCTTATGTTTCAGGTCATAGGTGTGGCAGGACTTATCTACAGACCATGAGGAGAACATTTCGGGATTTGAGAAAATGGCGAGTGTGAGGCTCTTGCTCAAGTTTTTGTCTCTGGATATCGTGTCACTCATGGTCGTGAAATTTCTGGGTGACTTCATGGGAAATGGACGAGTCTTACTCCCTGGTGGTTTCGCCCAGTCCAAAGCATTTGGGGTCACTCTGTGGGATGGAAGAAGTCCGTTTTTTTTTTTTTTTTTTTGATGTTGTTTTCTTTTTAACCTCAGGTGTCCCACCAAATGAGGGATTCCAGAGTGAGCCCTGGGGGGGGGAGTGACTGGACAATCATAAATCTGGTTAAAAATTGGGGCCTAAGGACATATCAAGCCCATTATGACATCTAATGTTCCAGTCCCTGAGAGGACTTAGTAGAGCACAAAACTCATGCTGAAGGTCACAATGCGTGTTTATGCCCTTGTCGCACTCAAGAATGGGCGGGGCCTCAGGGTGAATGCTGGTTTCTCCTACACTGAACGTTGGATGACGTCCAACCACAAGGTTTCTTACCATGGGTAAGAAGGTGTTCTGATTTCTGCATCACACTCACCCCTGGGCAGTGATTGGAGATAATGTCTCGGTTCTGAGGCCTGAAAACTGAGGTAGGGAAGAGATGATGACCTAAGGCCATGGCGGGTCTTATGTGCTCAGTGTGCGGTCTGCTTTCCGGGTGTTGGTCAGGAGGTCCGGGCTCAGGTTGTGTCCCACAGTGCATTAGTGCCCAGGTTAGACTATATAATTTGGGTGAAGTCGAGTGCTGTGGAGGTTTATCCTCATTGAAGTTGCCTGGGCAGCTCATGAGGCAATAATTTTTTTCTAGAGGGCAAGCAGAGTGCTGCATTTGGTCCGGAATTGCCAAAGTTGAGGGCTTCGGGGCCAGGAGTGTGATGACGGAAGTCTGAGAAAACAAGCTAGACTTGGGTTTCAGGGAGAGGGCACGGCGGTACCCCCTGCAGATCTGAACCAATACTCATGCATCAGAAGTCAAGGCGAGGATCAGACGTTGGCTCAGGTTGGAGTTTCCGTGCATGACGGCCGCTTCATGAAGGGAGCGGAATCTCGAGGCCATTGAGGTTTTCCCACGTTGGGAGTTGTGGGATGCCCCCTTCAAGGATTCCTTCTGCGGGACAATTGAGACCTGTTCGACAACTCCAGGACATCCCATATGGAATGACTCCAGAGCACCGTTTGAGGATGGATGCCTGGGATGCCCGCCTCGCATTCCAATTGTCTCCTAGCAACAAGACAGTTTAGATCTGATGGCTCTGCGGGAGCAACCGGTGTGGCTGAGTTGAAATGGACTTTCCTGAGGATGGGTCCTAATGTGTTTTTGTGTCCATGAGGGCCTTGGAATGGGGCGGTGGCACCGGGACCCTGAAGTACTCTCCTAAGCTTTGGTCATGGCTCCCATATGGCCATTGGAATGGGCACACAAAATTCCCTTGGAGAGGGCAAGTACAGTCCTCATGTTTGGTTCCAGGGGCCTGAGCCTGTAGGTTGTGTAGGCCAGGGCTGTTTGGACAGTTGTCTGAAAACACAAACGTGGCTTATGTTTCAGGACATAGGTGTGGCAGGACTTATCTATAGACCATGAGTAGAACTTTTCGGGATTTGAGAAAAGGGCGAGTGTGAAGCTCTTGCTCAAGTTTTTGTCTCTGGATATCGTGTCACTCATGGTCATGAAATTTCTGGGTGACTTCATGGGAAATGGACGAGTCTTACTCCCTGGTGCTTTGGCCCAGTCCAAAGGGTTTGGGGTCACTCTGTGGGATGGAAGAAGTCCGCTTTTTTTTTTTTTTGATGCTGTTTTCTTTTTAACCTCAGGTGTCCCACCAAATGAGGGATTCCAGAGTAGAGCCCTGGGAGGGGTTGACTGGACAATCAGAAATCTGGTTAAAAATTGGGGCCTAGGGACATATCAAGCCCATTATGACATCTAATGGTCCAGTCACTGAGAGGACTTACTAGAGGACAGGACTCATGCTGAGGGTCACAATGCGTGTTTATGCCCTTGTCGCACTTAAGAATGGGCGGGGCCTCAGGGTGAATTCTGGTTTCTCATACACTGAACGTTGGACAACGTGCCAACCAAAGGTTTCTTACCATGGGTAAGGAGGTTTTCTGATTTCTGCATCACACTCACCCCTGGGCAGGGGAAGAGATGATGACCTAAGGCCATCGCGGGTCTTATGTGCTCAGTGTGCGGTCTGCTTTCCGGGTGTTGGTCAGGAGGTCCGGGCTCAGGTTGTGTCCGATAGTGCATTGGTGCCCCGTTTAGACTATATAATATGGGTAAAGTCGAGCTGTGGAGGTTTATCCTCATTGAAGGTGCCTGGGCACCTCATTAGGCCAAACTGGTTTCAACTACACTGGACCTTGGACAACATGCCAATCACAAGGTCTCTTGCCATGGGTAAGGTTTCTGATTTCTGCATCATTTTCAATCGTGAGCAGTGATTGGACAAAAGGTATAGGTTCTGAAGCCTGAAAAATCGCAATTGGGAAGAGATGATGATCTAAGGCGATGGCGCGTCTGATATGCTCAGTGTGCTGTCAGCTGCTTGGGTGTTGGTCAGGAGTTTTTGGGTCAGGTTGTGTCAGACAGTGCATTAGTGCCCAGGTTAGACTATATAATTTGGGTACCTTCGAGTGCCGTGTAGGTTTATCCTCATTTGAGGTGCCTGGGCACCTCATTAGGCAAGATATTTTTTCTAGAGGGCAGGCAGTGTGCTGCATTGTGGGTCCGGAATTGCCAAACTTTTGGGTTTCTGGGCCAGGAGTGTGAGGACAGAAGTCTGAGAACACAAGCTAGACTTGAGTTTCAGGCCGAAGGCACAGCTGGTACCCCCTGCATTCGCAACCAAAATCTCAAGCATCTGAAGTCACGGCGAGGATCAGACGTTGGCTCAGGTTGGAGTTTCTTTGCATGACTGCCCCTTCATGAACGGAGCGGAATCTCAAGGCCATGGAGGTTTTCCGACGTGGGAGTGGTGGGATCCCCCTTTCAATTATTCCTTCTGTGTGACAATAGAGACCTGTTGGGCAGCTCCAAGACATCCCATATGGAATGACTCCAGAGCAATTTGGAGGATGGATGCCAGGGAAGACCGCCTCGCAATCCAATTGTCTACTAGCCACAATAGAGTTGAGATCGGATCCCTCTGCGGAGCAACCTGTGTGGCTGAGTTGAAATGGACTTTCCTGAGGATGGGACCTAATGTGTGTTTGTGTCCATGGGGGCCTTGAAATGGGGCGGTGGCACTGGGACCCTGAAGTATTCTCTTAAGCTTTTGACATAGCTCCCATGCACAAGTTTCCTTGTGGAGAGGAGATTTGTTCTGATGGGTGCCTCCGGAAACCCATTATGCTGGTATTGGAATCCAGAATTTTGAAGAGACATGCCTGTAAACCAAAGCAATGTATTCTATTATGGCCTAGGGTCCTGTCTTGTTCATTCTTCTTCTCTGGGGATATTCATCTATGGAATGAGTGGAGGTAGATGCTCACCTGGAGTCAGACCGCCGTTGTTTGTCCCCGGAGACCTACACTATTGGGATGGCCTCGGGGACTTTGGAGAGTTCTCCTAATTAGTACCATTTTGGACAATGGAATGGGCAGAATTCCCATGGATTGGGTAGGCACAGTCCTAATGTGTGGCTTCAGGGGCCCCAGCCTGAGGGTGTGTGGCCCAGGACTTTGAGGACAGATGTTTGAAAACACAAACTCAGCTTAGGTTTGGGGATGTAGGTATGGCAGGCCCAATCTACAAATCATGAGAAGAAATCTTCAGGATATGAAGAAATAGCGAGTCTGAGGAACTTGCTCAGGCTTTTGCATTTGGATTTTATATCAACGATGGCCGTGGAATGTGGGGAGGCCTCATGGGCCATGGACGAAACTTCCTCTCTGTGGATTTGGCCCTGTCCCAATTGTTTTTCGTCAATCTGTGGGATGGGAGGTCTCCTTTTAGGTTTATTACCTCAGGTGTCTGAAAAAAAGAGGAATCCCAAAGCAGAGCCCTTGGGAAGAGTGAAGGGAAAACCCAAACTATGGTTAAAAATTGGGGCCTAGGGGCATGGCAGGCACAATAAGCTGTCTCTTCATCCAGCCACTGAGAGGCCTTACTTGAGGGCTGGGCTCAGGCTGAGGGTCACAGTGTGTGTTTGTGACCAATGTGGCACGCGAGCATGGGTGGGGCCTCATGGGCCACACTGGTTTCAACTACACTGGACATTGGACAACATGCCAATCACAAGGTCTCTTGCCATGGGGAAGGTGTTTTGATTTCTGCATCATTTTCAACCCTGGGCAGTGGTTGGAGATAAGGTCTAGGTTCTGTAGCCTGAAAATCGCAGTTGGGAAGAGATGACGATCTAAGGCGATGTCGCCTCTGATATGCTCAGTGTGCGGTCAACTGCCTGGGTGTTGGTCCGGAGGTTCTGGCTCAGGTCGTGTCAGACAGTGCACTAGTGCCCAAGTTAGACTATATAATTTGGGTACAGTCGAGTGCCCTGTAGGTTTATCCTTATTTGAGGTGCCTGGGCACCTCATTAGGCAAGATATTTTTTCTAGATGGTAGGCAGAGTGCTGCATTGTGGGTACGGAATTGCCAAAATGGAGGACTTCTGGGCCAAGAGTTTGAGGACAGAAGTCTGAGAACACAAGCTAGACCTGGGATTCAGGCCGAGGGCACTGTAGGTACCCCCTGCATATCGGAAACAATATCTCAACCATCTGAAGTCACGGCGAAGATCAGACGTTGGCTCAGGTTGTAGTTTCTGTGCATGACTGCCCCTTCATGAAAGGAGCGGAATCTCAAGGCCATGGAGCTTTTCCCACGTTGGGAGTTGTGTGATGCCCCCTTCAAGGATTCCTTCTTTGGGACAATTGAGACCTGTTGGGCAGCTCCAGGACATCCCATATGGAATGACTCCAGAGCATCGTTCGAGGATAGATGCCAGGGAAGCCCGCCTCTCATTCCAATTGTCTCCTAGCAACAAGAAAGTTGAGATCAGATGGCTCTGCGGGAGCAACCGGGGTGGCTGAGTTGAAAAGGACTTTCCTGAGGATGGGGCCTAAAGTGTGTTTGTGTCCATGAGGGCCTTGGAATGGGGCGGTGGCAACGAGACCCTGAAGCATTCTCCTAAGCTTTTGACATAGCTCCCATGCACAAGTTTCCTTGTGGAGAGGAGATTTGTTCTGATGGGTGCCTCAGGAAAACCCTTAAGCTGGTCTTGGAATCCAGGCTCTTGAGGAGACATGCCTGTAAACCAAAGAAATGGATCCGATTATTGCCTAGGATCCTGTCTGGTTCAATCTTCTTCTCTGGGGATATCCGTCTATGGAATGAGTGGAGGTAGATGCTCACCTGGTGTCAGACTACACTTCTTTGTCCCTGGAGACCTACACTATTGGGATTGCCTCGGGACTTTAGAGAATTCTCCCAATTTGTAAGATTTTGGACAATGGAATGGGCAGAATTCCCATGGATTGGGTAGGCACAGTCCGAATGTGTGGCTCCAGGGGCCCCAGCCTTGAGGGTGTGTGGCCCAGGACTTTGAGGACAGAAGTCTGAAAACACAAACTCACCTTATGTTTGGGGACGTAGGTATGGCAGGCGCAATCTACAAACCATGAGAAGAACTCTTCAGGATGTGAAGAAAGAGCGAGTCTGAGGCCCTTGCTCAGGCTTTTGTCTCTGGATTTTATATCAACGATGGCCGTGGAATGTGGGGAGGCCTCATGGGCCATGGACGAATCTTCCTTTCTGTGGATTGGGGAGGTCCCAATTATTTTTCGTCAATCTGTTGGATGGGAGGTCTCCTTTCAGGTTTATTACCTCAGGTGTCTGAACAAAAGAAGAATTCCAAAGCAGAGCCCTGGGTAAGAGTGAAGGGACAACCCAAACTATGGTTAAAAATTGGGGCCTAGGGGCATGGCAGGCCCAATAAGCTGTCTCTTCATCCAGCCACTGAGCGGCCTTACTTGAGGACTGGGCTCAGGCTGAGGGTCAAATGTGTGTTTGTGACAAATGTGGCCCGCGAGCATGGGCGGGGCCTCATGGGCCAAACTGGTTTCAACTACACTGGACCTTAGACAACATGCCAATCACAAGGTCTCTTGCCATGGGGAAGGTGTTCTAATTTCTGCATCATTTTCAATCGTGAGCAGTGATTGGACATAAGGAATAGGTTCTAAAGCCTGAAAAATCGCAGTTGGGAAGAGATGACGACCTAAGGCGATGGCGCGTCTGATATGCTCAGTGTGCGGCCAGCTGCCTGGGTGTTGGTCAGGAGGTTCTGGCTCAGGTTGTGTCAGACAGTGCATTAGTGCCCAGGTTAGACTATATAATTTTGGTACAGTCGAGTGCCGTGTAGGTTTATCCTCATTTGAGGTGCCTGGGCACCTCATTAGGCAAGATATTTTTTCTAGAGGGCAGGCAGAGTGCTGCATTGTGGGTCCGGAATTGCCAAACTTTTGGGCTTCTGGGCCAGGAGTGTGAGGACAGAAGTCTGAGAACACAAGCTAGACTTGAGTTTCAGGCCGAGGGCACGGATGGTACCCCCTGAATTCGCAACCAAAATCTCAAGCATCTGAATTCACGGCGAGGATCAGACGTTGGCTCAGGTTGGAGTTTCTGTGCATGACTGCCCCTTCATGAACGGAGCGGAATCTCAAGGCCATGGAGGTTTTCCGACGTGACAGTGGTGGGATGCCCCCTTCAATGATTCCTTCTGTGTGACAATTGAGACCTGTTGGGCAGCTCCAGGACATCACATATGGAATGACTCCAGAGCACCCTTGGAGGATGGATGCCAGGGAAGCCCGCCTCACAATCCAATTGTCTACTAGCCACAATACAGTTGAGATTGGATGGCTCTGCGGGAGCAACCGGGGTGGCTGAGTTGAAATGGAGTTTCCTGAGGATGGGCCCTAATGTGTGTTTGTGTCCATGAGGGCCTTGGAATGGGGCGGTGGCACCGGGACCCTGAAGTATTCTCCTAAGCTTTGACATAGCTCCCATGCACAAGTTTTCTTGTGGAGAGGAGATTTGTCCTGATGGGTGCCTCAGGAAAACACTTATGCTGGTCTTGAAAACCAGGCTCTTGAGGAGACATGCCTGTAAACCAAAGCAATGTATCCAATTATTGCCTAGGATCCTGTCTGGTTCAATCTTCTTCTCTGGGGTTATCCGTCTATGGAATGAGTGGAGGTAGATGCTCACCTTGTGTCAGACCACCCTGTTTGTCCCTGGAGACCTACACTATTGGGATTGCCTCGGGGACTTTGGAGAGTTCTCCCAATTTGTAAGATTTCGGACAATGGAATGGGCAGAATTCCCATGGATTAGGTAGGCACAGTCCGAATGTGTGGCTCCAGGGGCCCCAGCCTGGAGTGTGAATGGCTCAGGACTTTGAGGACAGAAGTCTGAAAACACAAACTCACCTTATGTTTGGGGATGTAGGTATGGCAGGCCCAATCTACAAACCATGAGAAGAACTCTTCAGGATATGAAGAAAGAGCGAGTCTGAGGTAGTTGCTCAGGCTTTTGTCTCTGGATTTTATATCAATGATGGCCGTGGAATGTGGGGAGGCCTCATGGGCCATGGACGAATCTTCCTTTCTGTGGATTGGGGAGGTCCCAATTATTTTTCGTCAATCTGTGGGATGGGAGGTCTCCTTTCAGGTTTATTACCTCAGGTGTCCGAACAAAAGAGGAATTCCAAAGCAGAGCCCTGGGGAAGAGTGAATGGACAACCCAAAATATGGTTAAAAATTGGGGCCTAGGGGCATGGCAGGCCCAATAAGCTGTCTCTTCATCCAGCCACTGAGCGGCCTTACTTGAGGACTGGGCTCAGGCTGAGGGTCAAATGTGTGTTTGTGACAAATGTGGCCCGCGAGCATGGGCGGGGCCTCATGGGCCAAACTGGTTTCAACTACACTGGACCTTGGACAACATGCCAATCACAAGGTCTCTTGCCATGGGGAAGGTGTTCTGATTTCTGCATCATTTTCAATCGTGAGCAGTGATTGGACATAAGGTATAGGTTCTGAAGCCTGAAAAATCGCAGTTGGGAAGAGATAACGACTTACGGCGATGGCGCGTCTGATATGCTCAGTGTGCGGTCAGCTGCCTGGGTGTTGGTCAGGAGGTTCTGGCTCAGGTTGTGTCAGACAGTGCATTAGTGCCCAGGTTAGACTATATAATTTGGGTACAGTCGAGTGCCGTGTAGGTTTATCCCTCTTTGAGGTGCCTGGGCACCTCATTATGCAAGATACTTTTTCTAGAGGGCAGGCAGAGTGCTGCATTGTGGGTCCGGAATTGCCAAACTTGAGGGCTTCTGGGCCAGGAGTGTGAGGACAGAAGTCTGAGAACACAAACTAGACTTGAGTTTCAGGCCGAGGGCACGGCTGGTACCCCCTGCAGTTGCAACCAAAATCTCAAGCATCTGAAGTCACGGCGAGGAATAGACGTTGGCTCAGGTTGGAGTTTCTGTGCATGACTGCCCCTTCATGAACGGAGCGGAATCTCAAGGCCATGGAGGTTTTCCGACGTTGGGAGTGGTGGGATGCCCCCTTCAATGATTCCTTCTGTGTGACAATTGAGACCTGTTGGGCAGCTCCAGGACATCCCATATGGAATGACTCCAGAGCACCGTTGGAGGATGGATGCCAGGCAAGCCCGCCTCGCAATCCAATTGTCTCCTAGGAACAATTCAGTTGAGATCGGATCCCTCTGCTGGAGCAACCGGAGTGGCTGAGTTGAAATGGACTTTCCTGAGGATGGGGCCTAATGTGTGTTTGTGTCCATGAGGGCCTTGGAATGGGGCGGTGGCACCGGGACCCTGAAGTATTCTCCTAAGCTTTTGACATAGCTCCCATGCTCAAGTTTCCTTTTGTAGGCGAGATTTGTTTTGATGGGTGCCTCAGGAAACCCCTTATGCTGTTTTTGGAATCCAGGCTTTTGAGGGGACATGCCTGTAAACCAAAGCAATGGATCCGATTATGGCCTAGGGTCCTGTTTGGTTCATCTTCTTATCTGGGGATATCTATCTACGGAATGAGTGGAGCTAGATGCTCACCTGGTGTCACACCGCCGTTGTTTGTCCCCGGAGACCACACTATTGGGATTGCCTCGGGGACTTTGGAGAGTTCTTCGAATTTGTACGATTTTGGACAATGGAATGGGAAGAATTCCCATGGATTGGGTAGTCACAGTCCTAATGTGTGGCTCAAGGGGCCCAAGCGTGGAGGGAGAGTGGCCCAAAACTTTGAAGACAGAAGTATGAAAACACAAACTCAGCTTAGGTTTGGGGACGTAGGTATGGCAGGCCCATTCTACAAACCATGAGAAGAACTCTTCAGGATATGAAGAAAGAGCGAGTCTCAGACACTTGCTCAGGCTTTTGTCTCTGGATTTTGGATCAACGATGGCCGTGGAATGTGGGGAGGCCTCATGTACCATGGACGAATCTTCCTCTCTGTGGATTTGGCCCTGTCCCAATTGTTTTTCGTCAATATGTGGATGGGAGGTCTCCTTTCAGGTTTATTACCACAGGTGTCCGCACAAAAGAGGAATTCCAAAGCAGAGCCCTGGGGAAGAGTGAAGGGACATCCCAAACTATGGTTAAAAATTGGGGCCTAGGGGCATGGCAGGCCCAATATGCTGTCTCTTCATCCAGCCACTGAGAGGCCTTACTTGAGGACTGGGCTCAGGCTGAGGGACACAATGTGTGTTTGTGACCAATGTGGCCCACGAGCATGGGCGGGGCCTCATGGGCCACACTGGTTTCAACTACACTGGACTTTGGAAACATGCCAATCACAAGGACTCTGCCATGGGGAAGGTGTTCTGATCTGCATCATTTTCAACCCTGTGCAGTGGTTGGAGATAAGGTCTAGGTTCTGAAACCTGAAAAACCGCAGTTGGGAAGAGAAGAAAACCTAAGTCCATGGCGGGTGTGATATGCTCAGTGTGCGGTCAGCTGCCTGGGTGTTGGTAGGAGCTTCTGGCTCAGGTTGTGTCAGACAGTACATTAGTGCCCAGGTTACACTATATAATTTAGGTACAGTCGAGTGCCGTGTAGGTTGATCCTCATTTGAGGTGCCTGGGCAGATCATTAGGCAAGATATTTTTTCTAGAGGGCAGGCAGAGTGCTGGATTGTGGGTCCGGAATTGCCAAACTTGAGGGCTTCTGGGCCAGGAGTGTGAGGACAGAAGTCTGAGAACACAAGCTAGACTTGGGATTCAAGCCGTGGGCATGGCAGGTACCCCCTGCGGATCTGAACCAATATCTCTAGCCTCTGAAGACATGGCGAGGATCAGACGTTGGCTCAGGTTGGAGTTTCTGTGCATGACTGCCCCTTCATGAATGGAGCGGAATCTCAAGGCCATGGAGGTTTTCCCATGTTGGGAGTTTTGGGATGCCCCCTTCAAGGATTCCTTCTGCGGGACATTTGAGACCTTTTGGACAGCACCAGGACATTCCATATGGAATGACTCCAGAGCACCCATTGGAGTATGGATGCCAGGGAAGCCCGCCTCGCATTCCAATTGTCCTCTCACAAAAATTCAGTTGAGATCGGATGGCTCTGCGGGAGAAACAGGGTGGCTGAGTTGAAATGGAGTTTTCTGCGGATGGGGCCTAATGTGTGTTTGTGTCAATAAGGCCCTGGAATGAGGCGGTGGCACCGGGACACTGAAGTATTCTCCTAAGCTTCTGACATAGCCTCCAGCACAAGTTTCCTTGTGGAGACGAGATTTGTTCTGATGGGTGTCTCAGAAAACGCCTTATGCTTGTATTAGAAACCAGGCTTTTGAGGAGACATGCCTGTAAACCAAAGCAATGGATCCGATTATGGCCTAGGGTCCTGTCTGGTTCAATCTTCTTCTCTCGGTATATCCATCTATGGAATGAGTGGAGGTAGATGCTCACCTGGTGTCAGACCGCCCTTGTTTGTCCCCGGAGACCTACACTATTGGGATGGCCTCGGGGACTTTGGAGAGTTCTCCTAATTTGTACGATTTTGGACAATGGAATGAGCAGAATTCCCATGGATTAGGTAGGCACAGTCCTAATGTGTGGCTCCAGGGGCCCAAGCCTGGAGGGAGTGTGGCCCAGGACTTTTAGGACGGAAGTCTGAAAACACAAACTCAGCTTAGGTTTGGGGACTTAGGTATGGCAGGCCCAATCTACAAAACATGAGAAGAACTCTTCAGGATATGAAGAAAGAGCGAGTCTCAGACACTTGCTCAGGCTTTTGTCTCTGGATTTTGTATCAACGATGGCGGAGAATGTGCGGAGGCCTCATGGGCCATGGACGAATCTTCCGCTCTGTGTGTTTGGCCCGGTCCAATTGTTTTTCGCCAATCTGTGGGATGGGAGGTCTTCTTTCAGGTTTATTACCTCACGTCTCCGAACAAATAGGAATTCCAAAGCAGAGCCATGGGGAAGAGTGAAGGGACAACCCAAACTATGGTTAAAAATTGGGGCCTAGGTTCATGGCAGGCCCAATATGCTGTCTCTTCATTCAGCCACTGAGAGACCTTACATGAGCACTGGGCTCAGGCTGAGGGTTACAATGTGTGTTGGTGACCAATGTGTCCGCGAGCATGGGCGGGGCCCCATGGGACACACTGGTTTCAACTACACTGGACTTTGGACAACATGCCAAACACAAGGTCTCTTGCCATGGGTAAGGTGTTCTGATTTATGCATCATTTTCAACCCTGGGCAGCGGTTGAAGATAAGGTCTCATTTCTGAAGCCTGAAAAATCGCAGTTGGCAAGATATGACGACCTAAGGCCATGGCGGGTGATATGCTCAGTGGGCGGTCAGCTGCCTTGGTGTTGGTCAGGGGGTTCTGGCTCAGGTTGTGTCAGACAGTGCATTAGTGCCCAGGGTAGACTATATAATTTGGGTACAGTCGAGTGCCGTTTAGGTTTATCCTCATTTGAGGTGCCTGGGCAGCTCATTAGGCAAGATATTTTTTCTAGAGGGCAGGCACAGTGCTGTATTGTGGGTCCGGAATTGCCAAACTTGAGGGCTTCTGGGCCAGGAGTGTGAGGACAGAAGTCTGAGAACACAAGTTAGACTTGGGCTTCAGGCCGAGGGCACGGCAGGTACCCCCTGCAGATCTGAACCAATATGTCAAGCATCTGAAATCACGGCGAGGATCAGACTTTGGCCTAGGTTGGAGTTTTTGTGCATGAATGCCCCTTCATGAATGGAGTGGAAACTCAGGGCCATGGAGGTTTTTTCACGTTGGGAGTTGTGGGATGCCCCCTTCAAGGATTCCTTCTGCGGGACAATTGAGAACTGTTGGGCAGCTCCAGGACATCCCATATGGAATGACTCCTGAGCACCGTTGGAGGATGGATGCCAGGGAAGCGAGCATCACATTCCAATTGTCTCCTAGCAACAAGACAGTTGAGATCGGATGGCTCTGCGGGAGCAGCCAGGGTGGCTGATTTGAAATGGACTTTCCTGAGGATGGGGCCTAATGTGTGTTTGTGTCCATGAGGACCTTGGAATGGGGCGGTGGCACCGGGACCCTAAGTATTCTCCTAAGCTTTTGACATAGCTCCCATGCACAAGTTTTCTTGTGGAGAGGAGATTTGTTCTGATGGGTGCCTCAGGAAACGCCTTATGCTGGTATTGGAATGCAGTCTTTTGAGGAGATATGATTGTAAACCAAAGCAATGGATCTGATTATGGCCTAGGGACCTGTCTGGTTCAATCTTCTTCTCTGGGGATATCCATCTATCCAATGAGTGGAGGTAGATGCTCACCTGGTGTCAGACTGCCCTTGTTTGTTCCAGGAGACTTACACTATTGGGATGGCCTCGGGGACTTTGGAGATTTCTCCTAATTTGTACGATTTTGGACAATGGAATGGGACGAATTCCCATGGATTGGGTAGGCACAGTATTAATGTGTGGCTCCAGGGGCCCCAGCCTGGAGGGTGTGTGGCCCAGGACTTTGAGGACAGAAGTCTGAAAACACAAACTCAGCTCAGGTTTGGGGACGTAGGTATGGCAGGGCGAATCTACAAACCATGAGAAGAACTCTTCAGGATATGAAGAAAGAGCGAGTCTGAGCCACTTGCTCAGGCTTTGTCTCTGGATTTTGATTCAACGATGGCCGTGGAATGTGGGGAGGCCTCATGGGGCATGAACGAATATTCCAGTCTTTGGATTTGGCACGGTCCCAATTGTTCTTTGTTATTCTGTGGGATGGGAGGTCTCCTTTCAGGTTTATTACCTCAGGTGTCCGAACAAAAGAGGAATTCCAAAGCAGCGCCCTGGGGAACATTGAAGGGACAACCCAAACTATGGTTAAAAATTGGGGACTAGGGGCATCGCAGGCCCAGTATGCTGTCTATTCATTCAGCCACTGAGAGACCTTACTTGAGGAGTGGGCTCAGGCTGAGGGTCACAATGTGTGTTTGTGACCAATGTGGCATGCGATCATGGGCGGGGCCTCATGGGCCACACTGGTTTCCACTACTCTGATCTTTGGACAACATGCCAATCACAAGGTCTCTTGCCATGGGGAAGGTGTTCTGATTTCTGCATCATTTTCAACCCTGGGCAGTGGTTGGAGATAATGTCTAGGTTCTGAAGCCTGAAAAACCGCTGTTGGGTAGAGATGACGAACTAAGGCCATGGCGAGTCTGATATGCTCAGTGTGCGGTCAGCTGCCTGGGTGTTGGTCAGGAGGTTCTGGATCAGGTTGTGTCAGACAGTGCATCAGTGCCCAGTTTAGATGGTATAATTTGGGTACAGTCTAGGGCTGTGTAGGTCTATCCTCATTTGAGGAGCCTGGGCAGCTCATTAAGCAAGATATTTTTTTCTAGAGTGCAGGCATAGTGCTGCATTGTGGGTCCGGAATTGCCAAACGTGAGGGCTTCTGGGCCAGGAGTGTGAGGACAGAAGTCTGAGAACACAACGTGGACTTGGGCTTTAGGCCGAGGGCACGGCATGTACCCCTGCAGATCTGAACCAATATCTCAAGTATCTGAAGTCACGGCGAGGATCAGACTTTGGCTCAGGTTGGAGTTATTGTGCATGACTGCCCCTTCATGAACGGAGCGGAATCGCAAGGCCATCGAGATTTTCCCACGTTGGGAGTTGTGCGCTACCCCCTTCAAGGATTTCTTCTGCGGGACAATTGAGACCTGTTGGGCAGCTCCAGGACATCCCATATGGAATGACTCCAGAGCACCGTTGGAAGATGGATGGCAGGGAAGTGCGCCTCACTTTCAAATTTTCTCCTAGCAACATGACAGTTGAGATCGGATGGCTCTGCGGGAGCAACCAGGGTGGCTGAGTTGAAATGGACTTTCCTGAGGATGGGGCCTAATGTGTGTTTGTGTCCATGATGGCCTTGGAATGGGACGGTTGATACGGGACTCTGAAGTATTCTCCTAAGCTTTGACATAGCTCCCATGCACAAGTTTTCTTGTGGAGACGAGATTTGTTTTGATGGGTGCCTCAGAAAACCCCTTATGTTGTTTTTGGAATCCCGGCTTTTGAGGAGACATGCCTGTAAACCAAAGCAAAGGATCCGATTATGGCCTAGGGTCTTGTCAGGTTCAATCTTCTCTGGGGATATCCATCTATGGAATGTGTGGAGGTAGATACTCACCTGGTGTCAGAACGCCCTTGTTTTTCCTCAGAGACCTACACTATTAGGATGGCCTCGGGGTCTTTGAAGATTTCTCCTAATTTGTACGATTTTGGACAATGGAATGGGACGAATTCCCATGGATTGGGTAGGCACAGTATTAATGTGTGGCTCCAGGGGCCCCAGCCTGGAGGGTGTGTGGCTCAGGACTTTGAGGACAGAAGTCTGAAAACACAAACTCAGCTCAGGCTTGGGGACGTAGGCTTGGCAGGCCCAATCTACAAACCATGAGAAGAACACTTCAGGATATGAAGAAAGAGCGAGTCTGAGCCACTTGCTCAGGCTTTTGTCTCTGGATGTGTATCAACGATGGCCGTGGAATGTGGGGAGGCCTCATGGGGCATGGACGAATCTTCATCTCTGTGGATTTGGCCCGGTTTCAATTGTTTTTCGGCAATCTGTGGGATGGGAGGTCTCCTTTCTGGTTTATTACCTCAGGTGTCCGAACAAAAGAGGAATTCCAAAGCATAGCCCTGGGGAAGATTAAAGGGACAACCCAAACTATGGTTAAAAATTGGGGCCTAGGGGCATGGCAGGCCCAATATGCTGCCTCTTCATCCATCCACTGAGAGGCCTTACTTGAGGACTGGGCTCAGGCTGGGGGGTCACAGTGTGTGTTTGTGACCAATGTGGCCCGCGAGCATGGCGGGGCCTCATTAGCCACACTGGTTTCCACTACACTGAACTTTGGACAACATGCCAATAACAAGGTCTCTGGCATGGGGAAGGTGTTCTGATTTCTGCATCATTTTCAACACTGGGCAGTGGTTGGAGATAAGGTCTAGGTTCTGAAGCCTGAAAAACCGCAGTTGGGAAGAGATGACGACCTAATGCCATGGTTGGTCTGATATGTTCAGTGTGCGGTCAGCTGCCTGGGTGTTGGTCAGGAGGTTCTGGCACAGGTTTTGTCAAACAAAGCATTAGTGCCCAGGTTAGACTATATGATTTGGATACATTCGAGTGCCGTGTAGGTTTATCCTCATTTGAGGTGCCTGGGCAGCTCATTAGGGAAGATATTTTTTCTAAAGGGCAGGCAGAGTGCTGCATTGTGGGTCCGGAATTGCCAAACTTTTGGGCTTCTGGGCCAGGAGTGTGAGGACAGAAGTCTGAGAACACAAGCTAGACTTGGGCTTCAGGCCGAGGGCACGGCCCGTACCCCCTGCAGATTTGAACCAATATCTCAAGCATCTGAAGTCACGGCGAGGATCAGACGTTTGCTCAGGTTGGAGTTTCTGTGCATGTCTGCCCCTTCATGAACGGAGCAGAATTTCAAGGCCATGGAGGTTTTCCCACGTTGGTAGTTGTGGGCTGCCCCCTTCCAGGATTTTTCTACGGGAAAATTGAGACCAGTTGGGCAGCTCCAGGACATCCCATATGGAATGACTCCAGAGCACCTTTGGAGGATGGATGCCAGGGAAGCCCGCCTCGTATTCCATTTTGGAATCCAGGCTTTTGAGGAGACATGCCTGTAATCCAAAGCAATGGATCCCTTTATGGCCTAGGGTCTTGTCTGGTTCAATCTTCTCTGGGGATATCCATCGATGGAATGAGTGGAAGTAGATCCTCACTTGGTGTCAGACCGCCCTTGTTTGTCCCCGGGGACCTACACTTTTGGGATGGCCTTGGGGTCTTTGGAGATTTCTCCTAATTTGTACGATTTTGGACCATGGAATGGGCAGAATTCCCAAGGATTGGGTAGGCACAATACTAATGTGTGGCTCCAGGGGCCACGCCTGGAGGGTGTGTGGCCCAGGACTTTGAGGACAGAAGTCTGAAAACACAAACTCAGCTTAGGTTTGGGGACGTAGGTATGGCAGGCTCATTCTACAAATCATGAGAAGAACACTTCAGGATATGAAGAAAGAGTGATTCTGAGCCACTTGCTCAGGCTTTTGTCTCTGGATTTTGTATCAACGAAGGCCGTGGAATGTGGGGAGGCCTCATGGGGCATGGACGAATCTTCCTCTCTGTGGATTTGGTCCGTTCCCAATTGTTTTTCGTCATTCAGTAGGATGGGAGGTCTCCTTTCAGGTTTATTACCTCAGGTGTCCGAACAAATAGGAATTCCACAGCAGAGCCCTGGGGAAGAGCGAAGGGACAACCCAAACTATGGTTAAAAATTGGGGCCTAGGGGCATGGCAGGCCCAATATGCTGTCTCTTCATCCAGCCACTGAGAGGCCTTCCTTGAGGACTGGTCTATTGCTGAGGCTCACAATGCGTGTTTGTGACCAATGTGGCCCGCGAGCTTGGGCGGAGACTCTTGGGCCACACCGGTTTCAAATACACTGGACTTTGGACAACATGCCAATCACAAGGTCTCTTGACATGTGGATGGTGTTCTGAATTCTGCATCATTTTCAACCCTGGGCAGTGGTTGGAGATAAGGTCTCGGTTCTGAAGCCAGAAAAACCGCAGTTGGGAAGAGATGACGACCTAAGGCCATAACGGGTCTGATACGCTCAGTGTGCGGTCAGCTCCCTGAGTGTTGGTCAGGAGGTTCTGGCTCATGTTGTGTCAGACAGTGCATTAGTGCCAAGGTTAGACTACATGGTTTGGGTACAGTCGAGTGCCATGTAGGTTTATCCTCATTTGAGGTGCCTGGGCAGCTCATTAGGCAAGATATTTTTTCTAGAGGGCAGGCAGAGTGCGGCATTGTGGGTCCGGAATTGCCAAACTTTTGGCTTCTGGGCCAGGAGTGTGAGGACAGAAGTCTGAGAACACAAGCTAGACTTGGGCTTCAGGCCGAGGGTACGGCAGGTAACCCATACAGATCTGAACCAATATCTCAGCATCTGAAGTCACGGCGAGGATCAGACGTTGTCTTAGGTTGGAGTTTCTGTGCATGACTTCTGCTTCATGAACGGAGCGGAATCTCAAGGCCATGGAGGTTTTCCCACGTGGGGAGTTGTGGAATGCCCCTTTCAAGGATTCCTTCTGTGGGACAATTAAGACCTGGTGGGCAGCTCCAGGACATCACATATGGAATGACTCCAGAGCCCTGTTGGTGGATGGATGCCAGGGAAGCACGCCTCGCATTCCAATTGTCTCCTAGCAACAAGACAGTTGAGATCAGATGGCTCTGCGGGAGCAACCGGGGTGGCTGATTTGAAATGGACTTTCCTGAGGATGGGGCCTAACTTGTGTTTGTGTCCATGAGGGCCTTGGAATGGGGCGGTGGCACCGGGACCCTGAAGTATTCTTCTAAGCTTTTGACATAGCCCCCATGCACAAGATTCCTTGTGGAGACGAGATTTGTTCTGATGGGTGCCTCAGGAAACCCCTTATGTTGGTATTGGAATCCAGGGTTTTGAGGAGACATGCCTGTAAACCAAAGCAATGGATTCTATTATGGCCTAGGGTCCGGTCTGTTTCTATCTTCTCTTCTGGGGATATCCATCTATGGAATGAGTGGAGGTAGATGCTCACCTGGTGTCAGACCACCCTTGTTTGTCCCCGGAGACCTACACTATTGGGATGGCCTCGGGGACTTTGGAGAGTTCTCCTAATTTGTACGATTTTGGACAATGGAATGGGCAGAATTCCCATGGATTGGTTAGGCACAGTCCTAATGTGTGGGTCCAGGGTGTGTGGCCCAGGACTTTGAGGACAGTAGTCTGAAAACACAAACTCAGCTTAGGTTTGGGGACGTGGTATGGCAGGCCCAATCTACAAACCATGAGAAGAACTCTTCAGTTTATGAAGAAAGAACGATTCTGAGGCACTTGCTCAGGCGTTTTTCTCTGGATTTTGTATCAACGATGGCCGTGGAATGTGGGGAGGCCTCATGGGCCTAGGACGAATCTTTCTCTCTGTGGATTTGGCCCGGTCCCAATTGTTTTTTGTCAATCTGTGGGATGGGAGGTCTCCTTTCAGGTTTATAACCTCAGGTGTCCGAACAAAAGAGTAATTCCAAAGCAGAGCCCTGGGGAAGAGCGAAGGGACAACCCAAACTATGGTTAAAAATTGGGGCCTAGGGACAACGCAGGTCGAATATGCTGTCTCTTAATCCAGCCACGGAGAGGCCTTACTTGAGGACTGGGCTCAGGCTGAGGGTCACAATGAAGGTTTACACACGTTGGGAGTTTTGGGACGGCCCCTTCAAGGATTCCTTCTACGGGACAATGGAGACCTGTTGGGCAGCTCCAGGACATCCCATATGGAATGACTCCAGAGCACCATTCGAGGATGGATTCCAGGGAAGCCGGGCTCGCATTCCAATTGTCTCCTAGCAACAATACAGTTGAGATCAGATGGCTCTGCGGGAGCAACCGGGGTGGCTGTTTTGAAATGGACTTTCCTGAGGATGGGGTCTAACTTGTGTTTGTGTCCATGAGAGCCTTGGAATGGGGCGGTGGCACCGAGACCCTGTAGTATTCTCGTAAGCTTTTGACAGAGCTCCCAAGCACAAGTTTCCTTGTGCAGACGAGATTTATTCTGATGGGTGCCACAGGAAACCACTTATGCTGGTCTTGGAATCCAGGCTTTTGAGGAGACATGCCTGTAAACCAAAGCAATGGATCTGATTATGGCCTAGGGTCCAGTCTGGTTCAATCTTCTCCTCTGGGGATATCCATCTATGGAATGAGTGGAGGTAGATGCTCACCTGGTGTCAGACCGCCCTTGTTTGTCCCCGGAGACCTACACTATTGGGATGGCCTCGGGGACTTTGGAGAGTTCTCCTAATTTGTACCATTTTGGACAATGGAATGGGCAGAATTCCCATAGATTGGGTAGGCACAGTCCTAATGTGTGGCTCCAGGGGCCTCAGCCTGCGGGGTGTGTGGCCCAGGACTTTGAGGACAGAAGTCTGAAAACACAAACTCAGCTTAGTTTGGGGACGTAGGTATGGCAGGCCCAATCTACAAACCATGAGAAGAACTCTTCAGGATTTGAAGAAAGAGCGATTCTGAGGCACTTGCTCAGGCGTTTTTCTCTGGATTTTGTATCAACGATGGCCATGGAATGTGGGGAGGCCTCATGGGCCATGGACGAATCTTCCTCTCTGTGGATTTGGCCCGGTCCCAATTTTTTTTCGTCAATCTGTGGGATGGGAGGTCTCCTTTCAGGTTTATAACCTCAGGTGTCCGAACAAAAGAGGATTTCCAAAGCAGAGCCCTGGGGAAGAGTGAAGGGACAACCCAAACTATGTCCCAAATAGACTGAGCCCAGATCTTCCAAAAGACACTGACACAGCTGGCTGCACACCCAGCACATTGGACCCGCCACTGCCTTAGGTCACCATCCATTCCCAACCTGGGTTTTCAGTCATCGGAAACTAGACCTTATTTCCAATCCCTGTGCAGTGGGGAACCTGATCCACAAGTCAGAACCCCTCCTTCCCCATGGAAAGAAACCTTGCTGCTGGCAGTGAGTCAAACCTTCAGTGTTTGAGAAAACGGCATGTTCCATGAGGCCACGCCCATGAGTGAGGGCCGCCTTGGGCACAATAACACATTGTGACCCTCAGTGTGAGTACCTTATTCAAGTAACGCCTCTCAGTGACTGGACCAAGAGCCAGCATATGTGGCTTGCCATGCCCCTAGGCACCCAGAACTAACTAGATGGTGTGTATTCCAGTTGAGGGAACCGACTGCTGTGCTCTAGAGTCCCTCTCCTGGGGAGTCCCCTGTGGCAGAAAACAGTATTCTTCCCTTCCAACAGAATGAACCCAAACACTTGGGAGCTTGGACTATCCCCCAAGAGGAAGGCTGTTCCTCAGCCCGTGAGGCAACCCCTACACTGAACGGCCACTGTGAACGCAAGACCCAGAGACAAAAGCCTGAACGACTGCCTCCCACTTGCCCTCCGTTGATATCCAGAGGATCTCCCCTCACAGAATGGAGATCCGGCCTGCCATTACATTGGCCCCTAGCTGAGCCAAGTTTGCTTTTTCAGACATCTGTCCCCACAGCCCTGGCTAACACAGCCTCTAGGCTGGGTCCTCTGGAGTCATACCACAGGACCGTGCCTGCTCTCTCCTGGGTTCTGTGTCCATTCCTTGGCCACACACCTCCAGAATATGAGAAACCTCAAGTCCCCCGAAACATCCCAATGCTGGGAGCCTCCCTGGACACACAGGGGCATTCTGACACAAGCTGAGCAGCTACCTCCACGAAGGCATGCACACAGATGTCAACAGAGATAGAAGGTTGAGCCGGACAGGCCCTTAAACCCTAATCTCAACTCTTGCTTTGGTTTCCAGGTGTCACTCCTCAGAGGCTTTGATTCGAAGAACAGGATATGGGGCTTTCCTGAGGCACTGAACAGAACTCCTCTCGTCTCCACATGGGAAGCTTCCTTGTTGGTGCCGTGTAAAACACCTCAGGTTGGAGAATCCTGCAGAGTCCCTGAGCCACCTCCACATTCCAAGGTCTCCCAGGCCACCAACCCTTAGTAGGACTCATCTTCAGGAGAGTCCATTTCAACTCTCCCCTCTGGGTAGCTCACCCAGGAGCCCGCAGATTGAGCCTGCTTTGTCCTGACTAAAGAGTGGGAATATGTGGTGGCGTTCCCAGGCATCCATGCTTAGACACCTGCTCTCGAGTCTTTTCGTATGGGGCGACCTGGAACCATCTAATAGGACTCGACTGTCGTGCAGAAGGAAACCTTGAAGTTTGGAGTAGTTCACAAATCCCATCGTAGGCAAACCTCCTTGGCCTCATGAAGCCCCCACACCCTACAGGAAGAGGCCATGCTGGAAAAAAGCTCTAGCCTGAGGCACGTCTCATAGTTGACCTGACCTCAGTGCAGCAGATCTCGATTCAGCCTCTGCAGAGTGGGCCTGCCGTGCCCTGGGTCCCAAACCTCATGCTAGCTTGTGTTTTCAGACTTCCTTCCTCACACTCCTGGCAAACAAGCCCTCCGGACTAGGAACTCCAGAACCACAACCCAGCTCAGTGTCTGCCCAATGGAAGAAAAACGTTTCCCTGTGGGGCTCTCCAGAAAACCCAGATGAGGATCAACCTGCTCGGGCCTCGACGGTACCCGAACTGGATAGGCTGCTCTGGGCACTCATGCTCTGTCTGACACAGCCTGAAGCCAGACGTCCAGACAGACAAGGAGACAGCTGGCCGCACACCCAGAACTTCGGACACGCCATGGTCTTATGCCGTCACCTCTTCCTGACCTTGGTTTTCAGATATCTGAACCTAGACATTATATCAATTCTCCACACAGCTGGGTATCGCAAGCACAAAACAGAACTCCTCCTTACCCATGGCTGTAAAGCTTGCTCTTGGCATGGAGTCACACCTTCAAGGTGGGATAAACCTTCAAGGCCACTGATGCCACGCCCAAACTTGAGTGCTGCTTGGGCACAAATTCACACTGTGACCCTCAGCATGAGCCCCATGTCAAATAAAGTCCTGTCAGGGCTTGGACCAAGAGCCCACATATGGGGCTTGCCATGCCCCTATGCACCCAATCCTCACCAGTGTTTGAGTTTTCCAGTCGCCCCGCCCGTACCTGGGGCTCTGCTCTGGAATCCCTTTCTTGGAGAGACACATGAGCTAGACAACACGACTCCACCCTTCCCACAAAATGACACCAAACTCTTGGGAGCTGGGACAAATCCCCAGAGAGGCATACTCGTCCACAGTCCCTGAGGCCACCCCTCCAATCCACGGCTATCCCAGACACAACATCCAGATACAAAAGCCTTAAGGAACTCCTCCCACTCGCCCTTGTTTCAGAGGACCAGGAACTCCCTCTCGGGCTGTACATCCAGCCTCCCATACCCTGCCGACAATCATAAGCTGAGTTTGTGTTTTTAGACTTCTGTGCCCACAGCCTGGATCCACACAATCTCCAGGCTCACGACCCATTCCAAGGCCCTCATGGACACAAACAAAAACTAGGCCCCATCCTCAGGAAAGTCCATTTCAACTCAACCACCCGGGTTGCTCCCGCAGAGCCATCAGATCTCAACTGTCTTGTTGCTAGGAATCAATTGGAATATGAGGCGGGCTCCTTGGCTTCCATCCTCGAACGATGCTCTGGAGTCATTCCATAGGGGATGTCCTGGAGCTGCCCAACAGTTCTCAATTTTCCCGCACAAGGAATCCTTCAAGGGGGCATCCCACAACTCCCAACGTGGGAAAACCTCCATGGCCTTGAGACTCCTCTTCATTCATGAAGGGCAGTCATGCACAGAAACTCCAACCTGAGCCAACGTCTGATCCTCGACGTGAGTTCAGATGCCTGAGATATTGGTTCAGATATGTAGGGGGTAACTGCCGTGCCCTTGGCCTGAAGCCCAAGTCTAGCTTGTGTTCTCAAACTTCTGTCCTCACACTCCTGGCCAAGAAGCCCTCAAGTTTGTCAATTCCAGACCCACGATGCAGCACTCTGCCTGCCCTCCAGAAAGAATATATTGCCTAATGAGCTGCCCAGGCACCACAAATGAGGATCAACCTACACGGCACTCGACTGTACCCAAATTATATTGTCTAACCTGGGCACTAATGCACTGTCTGACACAACCTGAGCCCGAACCTGCTGAACAACAACCAGGCAGCTGACCGCATACTGAGCACGTAGGACCCGCCATGGCCTTAGGTCGTCATCTCTTCCCAACTGCGGTTTTCAGGCTTCAGAACCTAGACCTTATCTCCAACCACTGCCCAGGGTTGAAAATGATGCAGAAATCAGAACTCCTTCCCCATGGCTAGAAACCTTGTGATTGGCATGTTGTCCAAAGTTCAGTGTAGTTGAAACCAGTGTGGCCCATGAGGTCTCGCCCACGCTCTCGTGCCACATTGGTCAAAAACACACATTGTGACCCTCAGCCTGAGCCCAGTCCTCATGTAAGGCCTCTCAGTGGCTGGATGAAGAGACAGCATATTGGGCCTGCCATGCCCTTAGGCCCCAATTTTTAACCATAGGTTGGGTTGTCCCTTCACTCTTCCCCAGGGCTCTGCTTTCGAATTCCTCTTTGGTTGGGACACCTGAGGTAACAAATCTGAAAGGAGACCTCCCATACCACAGCTTGACAAAAAACAATTCGGACCGGGCAAAATCCACAGAGAGGAAGATTCGTCCATGGCCCATGGGGCCTCCCCACATTCCACGGCCATTGTTGATACGAAATTTAGAGACAAAAGCCTGAGCAAGCGCCTCAGACTCGCTCTTTCTTCATATCCTGAAGAGTTCTTCTCATGGTTTGTAGATTGGGCCTGCCATACCTACGTCCCCAAACCTAAGCTGAGTTTGTGTTTTCATACTTCTGTCCTCTAAGTCCTGGGCCACACACACTCCAAGCTTGGGCCCCTTGAGCCACGCATTAGGACTGTGCCTACCCCATGCATGGGAATTCTGCCCATTCCATTGTCCGAAATCATACAAATTAGGAGAACCCTCCAAAATCCCCGAGGCCATCTCAAAAGTGTAGGTCCCGGGACAAACATGGGCGGTCTGACACCAGCGGAGCATCCACCTCCACTCGTACCATAGATGGATGAACCCAGAGAAGGAGATTGAACCAGACAGGACCCGAGGCCATCATCGGATCCATTGCTTTGGTTACAGGCATGTCTCATCAAAAGCCTGGATTCCATTCCAGCATAGGGGGTTTCCTGAGGAACCCATCAGAACAAATCTCGTCTCAAGGAAACTTGAGCCAGGGAGCTATGTCAAAAGCTTAGGAGAATACTTCAGGGTCCCGGTGCCACTGCCCCATTTCAAGGCCCCCATGGAAAAAAACACTCATTAGGCCCCATACTCAGGAAAGTCCATTTCAACCCAGCCACCCCAGCAGAGCCATCAGATCTCAACTGTCTTGTTGCTAGGAGACAATTGGAATGCAAGGCGGGCTTCCCTGGCATCCATCCTCGAACGGTGTTCTGGAGTCATTTCATATGGGATGACCTGGAGCTCCCCAACAGGTCTCAATTGTCCCGCAGAAGGAATCCTTGAAGGGGGCATCCCACAACTCCCAACGTGGGAAAACCTCCATGGCCTTGAGACTCCGCTCCGTTCATGAATGGGAAGTCATGCACAGAAACTCCAACCTGAGCCAATGTCTGATCCTCGCCGTGACTTCAGATGCTTGAGATATTGGTTCAGATATGCAAGGGGTAACTGCCGTGCCCTCGGCCTGAAGCCCAAGTCTAGCTTGTGTTCTCAGACTGGTGTCCTCACACTCCTGGCCCAGAAGCCCTCAAGTTTGGCAAATCTGGACCCACAATGCAGCACTCTGCCGTCCCTCTAGAAAAAATATCTTGCCTAATGAGCTGCCCAGGCACCTCAAATGAGGATCAACCTACACGGCACTCGACTATACCCAAATTATAGAGTCTAACCGGGGCACTAATGCACTGTCTGACACAACCTGAGCCCGAACCTCCTGACCAACAGCAAGTCAGCTGACCGCACACTGAGCGCATACCACCCGCCAAGGCCTTAGGTCGTCATCTCTCCACAACTGCGGTTTTCAGGCTTCAGAACCTAGACCTTATCTCCAACCACTGCCCAGGGTTGAAAATGATGCAGAAATCAGAACTCCTTCCCCATGGCTAGAAACCTTGTGATTGGCATGTTGTCCAAAGTTCAGTGTAGTTGAAACCAGTGTGGCCCATGAGGCCCTGCCATGCTCGTGGGACACATTGGTCACAAACACACATTGTGACCCTCACCTTAGCCCACTCCTCAAGTAAGGCCTCTCAGTGGCTGGATGAAGAGACAGCATATTGGGCCTGCCATGCCCTTAGGCCCCAATTTTTAACCATAGTTTGGGTTTTCCCTTCACTCTTCCCCAGGGCTCTGCTTTGGAATTCCTCTTTGGTAGGGACACCTGAGGTAACAAACCTGAAAGGAGACCTCCAATCCCACAGCTTGATGAAAAACAATTGGGACCGCGCCAAATCCACAGAGAGGAAGATTCATCCATGGCCCATGAGGCCTCCCCACATTCCACGGCCATCGTTGATATAAAATCCAGAGACAAAAGCCTGAGCAAGCGCCTCAGACTCGCTCTTTCTTAATACCCTGATGAGTTCTTCTCATGGTTTGTAGATTGGGCCTGCCATACCTATGTCCCCAAACCTAAGCTGAATTTGTGTTTTCAGAATTCTGTCCTCAAAGTACTGGGCCACACACCCTCCAGGCTGGGGCCCCTGGAGCCACACATTAGGACGCTGCCTACCCAATCCATGGGAATTCTGCCCATTTCATTGTCCAAAATCGTACAAATTAGGAGAACACTCCAAAGTCCCCGAGGCCATCCCAATAGTGTCGGTCTTCCGGGACAAACAAGAGCGGTCTGACACCAGCTGAGATCCTCTCCACTCATACCATAGATGGATGAACCCAGAGAAAAAGATTGAAACACAGAGGACCCTAGGCCAGTTTCCGATCCATTGCTTTGGTTTACATGCATGTCTCCTCAAAAGCCTGGATTCCAATTCCATCATAGGGGGTTTCCTGAGGCACCCATCAGAACAAATCTAGTCTCCACAAGGAAACTTGTGCATGGGAGCTATGTCAAAACCTTAGGAGAATACATCATGGTCACGGTGCCACCGCCCCATTTCAACGCACCCATGGACTCAAAAACCCATTAGGCCCCATCTTCAGGAAAGTCCATTTCACCTCAGCCACCTCAGTGGCTGCCGCAGAGCAATCACATCTCAACTCTCTTGTTGCTAGGAGACATTTGAAATGCGAGGCGGGCTTCCCTGGCATTCATCCTCGAACTGTGCTTGGGAGTCATTCCATATGGGATGTCCTGGAGCTGCGCAACAGTTCTCAATTGTCCCGCAGAAGGAATCCTTGAAGGGGGCATCCCACAAATCCCAAAGTGGGAAAACCTCCATGGCCTTGACATCCGCTCCGTTCATGAAGGGGAAGTCATGCACAGAAACTACAACATGAGCCAATGTCTGATCCTCGACGTGACTTAAGATGCTTGAGATATTGGTTCAGATCTGCAAGAGGTACCTGCCGTGCCCTCGGCCTGAGCCGAAGTCTAGCTTGTGTTCTCAGACTTCTGTCCTCACACTCCGGGCCCAGAAGCCCTCAAGTTTGGCAATTCCGGACACACAATGCAGCACTCTGACAGCCCTCTAGAAAGAATATATTCCCTAATGAGCTGCCCAGGCACCTCAATAGAGGATCAACCTACACGGCACTCGACTATACCCAAATTATAGAGTCTAACCTGGGCACTAATGCACTGTCTGACAAAACCTGAGCCCGAACCTCCTGACCCACAGCCAGGCAGCTGACCACACAGAGCACTTAAGACCCGCCAAGGCCTTAGGTCGTCATCTCTCCAAAACTGCGGTTTTCAGGCTTCAGAACCTATACCTTATCTCCAAACACTGCCCAGGGTTGAAAATGATGCAGAAATCAGAACTCCTTCCCCATGGCTAGAAACATTGTGATTGGCATGTTGTCCAAAGTATAGTGTAGTTGAAACCAGTGTGGCCCATGAGCTCTCGCCCACGCTCTCGGGCCACATTGGTCACAAACACACATTGTGACCCTCAGCCTGAGCCCAGTCCTCAAGTAAGGCCTCTCAGTGGCTGGATGAAGAGACAGCATATTGGGCCTGCCATGCCCCTAGGCCCCAATTTTTAACCATAGTTTGGGTTGTCCCTTCACTCTTCCCCAGGGCTCCGCTTTGGAATTCCTCTTTGGTTGGGACACCTGAGGTAACAAACCTGAAAGGAGACATCCATTCCCACCGATTGACGAAAAACAATTGGTACCGTGCCAAATCCACAGAGAGGAAGATTCATCCATGGCCCATGAGGCCTCCCCACATTCACGGCCATCGTTGATACAAAATATGTAGACAATAGCCTGAGCAATGGCCTCAGACTCGCTCTTTCTTCATATCCTGAAGAGTTCTTCTCATGGTGTGTAGATTGGTCCTGCCATACCTACGTCCCCAAACCTAAGCTGAGTTTGTGTTTTCAGACTTCTGTCCTCAAAGTCCTGGGCCACACACCCTCCAGGCTCGGGCCCCTGGAGCCACACATTAGGACTGTGCCTACCCCATCCATGGGAATTCTGCCCATTCCATTGTCTAAAATCGTACAAGTTAGGAGAACCCATCAAAGTCCCCGAGGCCATCACAATAGTGTAGGTCTCCCGGGTCAAACAAGGGCAGTCTGACACCAGGAGACCGTCTACCTCCACTCATACCATAGATAGATGTCCCCAGAGAAAAAGATGGAACCAGACAGTACCCTAGGCCATATTCGGATCCATTGCTTTGGTTTACAGGCATGTCTCCTCAAAAGCATGGATTCCAATTCCAGCATAGGGGGATTCCTGAGTCACCCATCAGAACAAATCTCGTCTCCACAAGGAAACCTGAGCATGGGAGCTATGTCAAAACCTTAGGAGAATACTTCAGGGTCCTCGTGCCACCGCCACATTTCAATGCCCCCAAGGACACAAACACCCATTAGGCCCAATCCTCAGGAAAGTCCATTTCACCTCAGCCACCCCGGTTGCTCTCGAAGAGCAATCACATCTCAACTGTCTTGTTGCTAGGAGACAATTGGAATGTGAGGCGGGCTTCCCAGGCATCCATCCTCGAAAGGTGCTCTGGAGTCATTCCATAGGGGATGTCCTGGAGCTGCGCAACAATTATCAATTGTCCCGCAGAAGGAATCCTTGAAGGGGGCATCCCACAACTCCCAACGTGGGAAAAACTCCATGGCCTTGAGATTCCGCTCAGTTCATGAAGGGGAAGTCATGCACAGAATCTCCAACCTGAGCCAACATCTGATCCTCAACGTGACTTCAGATGCTTGAGATACTGTTTCATATCTGCAAGAGGTACCTGCCGTGCCCTCGGCCTCAGCCGAAGTCTAGCTTGTGTTCTCAGACTTCTGCCCTCACACTCTGGGCCCAGAAGCCCTCAAGTTTGGCAATTCCGGACACACAATGCAGCACTCTGACAGCCCTCTAGAAAGAATATATTCCCTAATGAACTGCCCAGGCACCTCAATAGAGGATCAACCTACATGGCACTCGACTATACCCAAATTATAGATTCTAACCGGGGCACTAATGCACTGTCTGACACAACCTGAGCCCGAACCTCCTGACCAACAGCAAGGCAGCTGGCCGAACACTGAGCGCATACGACCCGACAAGGCCTTAGGTCGTCATCTCTCCAAAACTGCGGTTTTCAGGCTTCAGAACATAGACCTTATCTCCAACCACTGCCCAGGGTTGAAAATGATGCAGAAATCAGAACTCCTTCCCCATGGCTAGAAACCTTGTGATTGGCATGTTGTCCAAAGTTCAGTGTAGTTGAAACCAGTGTGGCCCATGAGGCCCCGCCATGCTCGTGGGACACATTGGTCAAAAACACACATTCTGACCCTCAGCCTGAGCCCAGTCCTCAAGTAAGGCCTCTCATTGCTGGATGAAGAGACAGCATATTGGGCCTGCCATGCCCCTACGCCCCAATTTTTAACCATAGTTTGGGTTGTCCCTTCACTCTTCCCCAGGGCTCCTCTTTGGAATTCCTCTTTGGTTGGGACACCTGAGGTAACAAACCTGAAAGGAGACCTCCCATCCCACAGCTTGACGAATAACAATTGGGACTGGGCCAAATTTACAGAGAGGAAGATTGATCCATGGCCCATGAGTTCTCCCCACATTCCACGGCCATCATTGATACAAAATCCAGAGACAAAAGCCTGAGCAAGCGCCTCAGACTCGCTCTTTCTTAATATCCTGATGAGTTCTTCTCAGGGTTTGTAGATTGGGCCAGCCATACCTATGTCCCCAAACCTAAGCTGAGTTTGTGTTTTCAGTATTCTGTCCTCAAAGTACTGGGCCACACACCCTCCAGGCTGGGGCCCCTGGAGCCACACATTAGGACGCTGCCTACACAATCCAGGGAATTCTGCCCATTCCATTGTCCAAAATCGTACAAATTAGGAGAACACTCCAAAGTCCCTGAGGCCATCCCAATAGTGTAGGTCTCCCGGGACAAACAAGGGCAGTCTGACACCAGCTGAGATCCACCTCCACTCATACCATAGATGGATGAACCAGAGAAGAAGATTGAACCAGACAGGACCATAGGCCATAATAGGATCCATTGCTTTGGTTTACATGCATGTCTCATCAAAAGCCTGGATTCCAATTCCAACATAGGGGGTTTCCTGAGGCACCCATCAGAACAAATCTCGTCTTCACAAGGTAACTTGAGCATTGGAGCTATGTCAAAAGCTTAGGAGAATACTTCAGTGTCCCGGTGCCACAACCCCATTCTAAGGCCCCCATGGACACAAACACACATTATGCCCCATCCTCAGGAAAGTCCATTTCACCACAGCCACCCCGGTTGCTCCAGCAGAACAATCACATCTCAATTGTCTTGTTGCTAGGACACAATTGGAATGCGAGGCGGGCTTCCCTGGCATCCATCCTCTAACGGTGCTCTGGAGTCATTCCATATGGGATGTCCTGGAGCTGCCCAACAGGTCTCAATTGTCCCGCACAAGGAATCCTTCAAGGAGGCATCCAACAACTCCCAACGTGGGAAAACCTCCATGGACTTGAGACTCTTCTCCGTTCATGAAGGGGAAGTCATTCACAGAATCTCCAATCTGAGGCAACGTCTGATCCTCGCCGTGACATCAGATGCTTGATATATTGGTTCAGATCTGCAAGGGTTACCTGTCGTACCCTCGGCCGGAAGCCCAAGTCTAGCTTGTGTTCTCAGACTTCTGTCCTCACACTCCTCGCCCTGAAGCCCTCAAGTTTGGCAATTCTGGACCCACAATGCAGCACTCTTCCTGCCCTCTAGAAAAAAGTATCTTGCCTAATGAGCTGCCTAGGCACCTCAAATGAGGATAAACTTACACGGCACTCGACTCTACCCAAATTATATAGTCTAACCTGGGCACTAATGCACTGTCTGACACAACCTGAGCCCGAACCTCCTGACCAACACCCAGGCAGCTGACCGAACACTGAGCGCATACGACCCGCCAAGGCCTTAGGTCGTCATCTCTCCCCAACTGCGGTTTTCAGGCTTCAGAACCTAGACCTTATCTCCAACCACTGCCCAGGGTTGAAAATGATGCAGAAATCAGAACTCCTTCCCCATGGCAAGAAACCTTGTGATTGGCCTGTTGTCCAAAGTTCAGTGTAGTTGAAACCAGTGTGGCCCATGAGGCCCTGCCCATGCCCGCGGGCCACATTGGTCACAAACACACATTGTGACCCTCAGCCTAAGCCCAGTCCTCAAGTAAGGCCTCTCAGTGGCTGGATGAAGAGACAGCATATTGGGCCTGCCATGCCCCTAGGCCCCAATTTTTAACCATAGTTTGGGTTGTCCCTTCACTCTTCCCCTGGGCTCTGCTTTCGAATTCCTCTTTGGTTGGGACACCTGAGGTAACAAACCTGAAAGGAGACATCCATTCCCACAGATTGACGAAAAACAATTGGGACTGGGCCAAATCCACAGAGAGGAAGATTCGTCCATGGCCCATGAGGCCTCCCCACATTCCAAGGCCATCGTTGATACAAAATCCAGAGACAAAAGCCTGAGCAAGCGCATCAGACTCGCTCATTCTTTATATCCTGAAGAGTTCTTCTCATGGTTTGTAGATTGGGCCTGCCATACCTATGTCCCCAAACCTAAGCAGAGTTTGTGTTTTAAATCTTCCTCCCTCAACATCCTGGGCCCCACACCCTCCAAGGTGGGGCCCCTGGAGCCACACATTAGGACGCTGGATACACAACCAATGGGAATTCTGCCCATTCCATGTCCAAAATCGTACAAATTAGGAGAACTCTCCAAAGTCCCCGAGGCCATCCCAATAGTGTAGGTCTCCCGGGACAAACAAGGGCGGTCTGACACCAGCTAAGCATCCACCTCCACTCATACCATAGATGGATGAACCCAGAGAACAAGACAGGTCCCTAGGCCATAATCGGATCCATTGCTTTGGTTTACAGGCATGTCTCATCAAATGCCTGAATTCTAATACCAGCATAGGGGGTTTCCTGAGGCACCCATCAGAACAAATCTCGTCACCACAAGGAAACTTGTGCATGGCAGCTATGTCAAAACCTTTGGAGAATACTTCAGGGTCACGGTGCCTCCGCCCCATTCCAAGTCCCTCATGGACATAAACACTCATTAGGCCCCATACTCAGGAAAGTCCATTTCAACTCAGCCAACCCAGCAGAGCCATCAGATCTCAACTGTCTTGTTGCTAGGAGACAATTGGAATGCGAGGCGGGCTTCCTTGGCATCCATCCTCTAACGGTGCTCTGGAGTCATTCCATATGGGATGTCCTGGAGCTGCCCAACAGGTCTCAATTGTCCCGCACAAGGAATCCTTCAAGGGGGCATCCAACAACTCCCAACGTGGGAAAACCTCCATGGACTTGAGACTCTGCTCAGTACCTGAAGGGGCAGTCATGCACAGAAACTCCAACCTGAGCCAACGTCTGATCCTCGCCGTGACTTCAGATGCTTGAGATATTTGTTCAGATCTGCAGGGGATACCTGCCGTGCCCTCGGCCTGAAGCCCAAGTCTAGCTTGTTTTCTCAGACTTCTGTCCTCACACTCCTGGCCCAGAAGCCCTCAAGTTTGGCAATTCTGGACCCACAATGCAGCACTCTGCCTGCCCTCTAGAAAAAATATCTTGCCAAATGAGCTGCCCAGGAACCTCAAATGAGGATAAACCTACACGGCACTCGACTGTACCCAAATTATATAGTCTAACCTGGGCACTAATGCACTGTCTGACACACCTGAGCCCGAACCTCCTGACCAACACACTGGCAGCTGAACGCACACTAAGCGCATATGACCCGCCAAGGCCTTAGGTCGTCATCTCTCCCCAACTGCGGTTTTCAGGCTCCAGAACCTAGACCTTATCTCCAACCACTGCCCAGGGTTGAAAATGATGCAGAAATCTGAACTCCTTCCCCATGGCAAGAAACCTTGTGATTGGCCTGTTGTCCAAACTACAGTGTAGTTGAAACCAGTGTGTCCCATGAGGCCCTGCCCATGCCAGCAGGCCACATTGGTCACAAACACACATAGTGTCCTTCAACCTGAGCCCAGTCCTCAAGTATGGCCTCTCAGTGGCTGGATGAAGAGACAGCATATTGGGCCTGCCATGCCCCTAGGCCCCAAATTTTAACCATAGTTTGGGTTGTCCCTTCACTCTTCCCCAGGGCTCAGCTTTCGAATTCCTCTTTGGTTGAGACACCTGAGGTAACATCCTGAAAGGAGACCTCCCATCCCACAGATTGACGAAAAACAATTGGGACTGGGCCAAATCCACAGAGAGGAAGATTCGTCCATGGCCCATGAGGCCTCCCCACATTCCACGGCCATCGATGAAAAAAATCCAGAGACAAAAGCCTGAGCAAGCGCATCAGACTCGCTCATTCTTCATGTCCTGAAGAGTTCTTCTCATGGTTTGTAGATTGGGCCTGCCATACCTATGTCCCCAAACCTAAGCTGAGTTTGTGTTTTCAGACTTCCTCCCTCAAAGTCCTGGGCCCCACACCCTCCAGGGTGGGGCCCCTGGAGCCACACATTAGGACGCTACCTACCCAATCCATGGGAATTCAGCCCATTCCATTGTCCAAAATCGGACAAATTAGGAGAACCCTCCAAAGTCCCCGAAGCCATCCCAATAGTGTAGGTCTCCCGGGACAAACAAGGGCGGTCTGACACCAGCTAAGCATCCACCTACACTCATACCATAGATGGATGAACCCAGAGAAGAAGATTGAACCAGACAGGACCCTAGGCCATAATCAGATCCATTGTTTTGGTTTACAGGCATGTCTCATCAAATGCCTGGATTCCAATACCAGCATAGGGGGTTTTCTGAGGCAACCATCAGAACAAATCTCGTCACCAGAAGAAACTTGTGCAAGGCAGCTATGTCAAAAGCTTAGGAGAATACTTCAGTGTCACGGTGCCTACACCCCATTAAAGGCCCCCATGGACATTAACACTCATTAGGCCCCATACTCAAGAAAGTCCATTTCAACTCAGCCAACCGTGCAGAGCCATCAAATCTCAACTGTCTTGTTGCTAGGAGACAATTGGAATGCGAGGCTGGCTTCCCTGTCATCCATCCTCTAACGGTGCTCTGGAGTCATTCCATATGGGATTCCTGGAGCTGCTCAACAGGTCTCAATTGCCCCACACAAGGAATCCTTCAAGGGGGCATCCCACAACTCCCAACGTGGGAAAACCTCCATGGCCTTGAGACTCTGCTCCGTTCAAGAAGGGGCAGTCATGCACAGAAACTCCAACCTGACCAACGTCTGATCCTCGCCGTGACTTCAGATGCTTGAGATATTGCTTCAGATCTGCAGGGGGTACCTGCCGTGCCCTCGGCCTGAAACCCAAGTCTAGCTTGTGTTCTCGACTTCTGTTCTCACACTCCTGGCCCAGAAGCCCTCAAGTTTGTCAATTCCGGACCCACAATGCAGCACTCTGCCTGCCCTCCTAAAAGAATATATTGCCTAATGTGCTGCCCAGGCACCACAAATGAGGATCAACCTACACGGCACTCGACTAAACCCAAATTATATTGTCTAACCTGGGCACTAATGCACTGTCTGTCACAACCTGAGCCCGAACCTGCTGACTAACACCCAGGCAGCTAACCGCACACTGAGCACGTCGGACCCGCCATGGCCTTAGGTCGTCATCCATTCCAACTGCGGTTTTCAGGCTTCAGAACCTAGACCTTATCTCCAACCACTGCCCAGGGTTGAAAATGATGCAGAAATCAGAACTCCTTCCCCATGGCTAGAAACCTTGTGATTGGCATGTTGTCCAAAGTTCAGTGTAGTTGAAACCAGTGTGGCCCATGAGGTCTCGCCCACGCTCTCAGGCCACATTGGTTAAAAACACACATTGTGACCCTCAGCCTGAGCCCAGTCCTCAAGTAAGGCCTCTCAGTGGCTGGATGAAGAGACAGCATATTGGCCGGCCATGCCCCTAGGCCCAAATTTTTAACCATAGTTTGGGTTATCCCTTACTCTTCCCCAGGGCTCTGCTTTCGAATTCCTCTTTGGTTGGGACACCTGAGGTAACAAACCTGAAAGGAGACCTCCCATCTCACAGATTGACGAAAAACCATTGGGACCGGGCCAAATCCACAGAGAGAAAGATTCTTCCATGGCCCATGAGGCCTCCCCACATTCCACGGCCATCGTTGATACAAAATCCAGAGACAAAAGCCTGAGCAAGCGCATCAGACTCGCACATTCTTTATATCCTGAAGAGTTCTTCTCTTGGTTTGTAGATTGGGCCTGCCATACCTATGTCCCCAAACCTAAGCTGAGTTTGTGTTTTCAGACTTCCACCCTCAAAGTCCTGGGCCCCACACCCACCAGGCTGGGGCCCCTGGAGCCACACATTAGGATGCTGCCTACCCAATCCATGGGAATTCTGCCCATTCCATTGTCTAAAATCATACGAATTAGGAGAACACTCCAAAGTTACCGAGGCCATCCCAAAAGTGTAGGTCTCCCGGGACAAACAAGGGCGGTCTGACACCAGCTAAGCATCCACCTCCACTCATACTATAGATGGATGAACCCAGATAAGAAGATTGAAGCAGACAGGACCCTAGGCCATAATCGGATCCATTGCTTTGGTTTACAGGCATGTCTCATCAAATACCTGGATTCCAATACCAGCATAGGGGGTTTCCTGCGGGACCCATCAGAACAAATCTCGTCACCACAAGGAAACTGGTGCAAGGCAGCTATGTCAAAAGCTTAGGAGAATACTTCAGGGTCACGGTGTCTCCACCCCATTCCAAGGCCCCCATGGACATAAACACTCATTAGGCCCCACACTCAGGAAAGTCCATATCAACTCAGCCACCCCAGCAGAGCCATCAGATCTCAACTGTCTTGTTGCTAGGAGACAATTTGAATGCGAGCCGGGCTTCCCTGGCATGCATCCTCTAACGGTGCTCTGGAGTCATTCCATATGGGATGTCCTGGAGCTGACCAACAGGTCTCAATTGTCCCGCACAAGGAATCCTTCAAGGGGGCATCCCACAACTCCCAAAGTAGGAAAACCTTCATGGCCTTGAGACTCCGCTCCGTTCATGAAGGGGTAGTCATGCATAGAAACTCCAACCTGAGCCAACGTCTGATCCTCACCGTGACTTCAGAATCTTGAGATATTGGTTCAGATCTGCAGGGGGTACCTGCCGTGCCCTCAGCCTGAAGCCCAAGTCTAGCTTGTGTTCTCAGACTTCTGTCCTCACACTCCAGCTCCAGACCCTCACGTTTGTCAATTCCGGACCCACAATGCAGCACTCTGCTGGCCCTCCAAAAAGAATATATTGCCTAAAGAGCTGCCCAGGCACCACAAATGAGGATCAACCTACACGGCACTCGACTGTACCCAAATTATATTGTCTAACCTGGGCACTAATGCACTGTCTGACACAACCTGAGCCCGAATCTCCAGACTAACACCCAGGCAGCTGACCTAAACTGAGCAGGTCCGAACCGCCATGGCCTTAGGTCGTCATCTCTTCCCAACTGCGGTTTTCAGGCTTCATAACATAGACCTTATCTCCAACCACTGCCCAGGGTTGAAAATGATGCAGAAATCAGAACTCCTTCCCCATGGCTAGAAACCTTGTGATTGGCATGTTGTCCAAAGTTCAGTGTAGTTGAAACCAGTGTGGCCCATGAGGTCTCGCCCACGCTCTCGGGCCACATTGGTCAAAAACACACATTGTGACCCTCAGCCTGAGCCCAGTCCTCAAGTAAGGCCTCTCAGTGGCTGGATGAAGAGACAGCATATTGGGCCTGCATGCCACTACGCCCCAATTTTTAACCATAGTTTTGGTTGTCCCTTCACTCTTCCCCAGGGCTCTGCTTTGGAATTTCTCTTTGGTAGGGACACCTGAGGTAACAAACCTGAAAGGAGACCTCCCACCCCACAGACTGACGAAAAACAATTGGGACCACGCTAAATCCACAGAGAGTAAGATTCGTCCATGGCCCATGAGGCTTCCCCACATTCCACGGCCATCTTTGATACAAAATCCAGAGACAAAAGCCTGAGCAATGGCCTCAGACTCTCTCTTTCTTCATATCCTGAAGAGTTCTTCTCATGGTGTGTAGATTGGTCCTGCCATACCTACGTCCCCAAACCTAAGCTGAGTTTGTGTTTTCAGACTTCTGTCCTCAAAGTCCTGGGCCACACACCCTCCAGGCTGGGGCCCCTGGAGCCACAAATTAGGACTGTGCCTACCCCATCCATGGGAATTCTGCCCATTCCATTGTCTAAAATCGTACTAGTTAGGAGAACCCATCAAAGTCCCTGAGGCCATCACAATAGTGTAGGTTTCCCGGGTCAAACCAGGGCAGTCTGACACCAGGAGACCGTCTACCTCCACTCATACCATAGATGGATGTCCCCAGAGAAGAAGATGGAACCAGACAGGACCCTGGGCCATATTCGGATCCATTGCTTTGGTTTACAGGCATGTCTCCTCAAAAGCCTGGATTCCAATTCCAGCATAAGGGGTTAAATGAGGCCCATCAGTACAAATCTCTTCTCCACAAGGAAACTTGTGCATGGCAGCTATGTCAAAAACTTAGGAGAATACTCAGGGTCCCGGTGCGACCGCCCCATTTTAAGGCCCCCATGGACACAAACCCCCATTGGGCCCCATCCTCAGGAAAGTCCATTTCACCTCAGCCACCCCGGTTGCTCCCGCAGAGCAATCACATCTCAACTGTCTTGTTGCTAGGAGACAATTGGAATGCGAGGCGGGCTTCCCTGGCATTCATCCTCGAACGGTGCTCGGGAGTCATTCCATATGGGATTTCCAGGAGCTGCGCAACAGTTCTCAATTGTCCCGCAGAAGGAATCCTTGAAGGGGGCATCCCACAACTCCCAACGTGGGAAAACCTCCATGGCCTTGAGACTCCGCTCCGTTCATGAAGGTGAAGTCATGCACAGAAACTCCAACCTCAGCAAACGTCTGATCCTCGCCTTGACTTCAGATGCTTGAGATATTGGTCAGATCTGCAAGAGGTACCTGCCGTTCCCTCGGCCTCAGCCGAAGTCTTGCTTGTGTTCTAGACTTCTGTCCTCACACTCCTGGCCCAGAAGCCCTCAAGTTTGGAACATCTGGACCCACAATGTAGCACTCCGACAGCCCTCTAGAAAGAAAATATTCCCTAATGAGCTGCCCAGGCACCTCAATAGAGGATCAACCTACACGGCACTCGACTATAACCAAATTATATTGTCTAACCTGGGCACTAATGCACTGTCTGATACAACCTGAGCCCGAACCTCCTGACCAACACCCAGGCAGCTGACCGCACACTGAGCACGTCAGACCCACCATGGCCTTAGGTCGTCATTTCTTCCCAACTGCGGTTTTCAGGCTTCAGAACCTAGATCTTATCTCCAACCACTGCCCAGGGTGGAAAATGATGCAGAAATCAGAACTCCTTCCCCATGGCTAGAAACCTTGTGATTGGCATGTTGTCCAACGTTCAGTGTAGTTGAAACCAGTGTGGCCCATGAGGTCTCGCCCACGCTCTCGGGCCACATTGGTCAAAAACACACATTGTGACCCTCAGCCTGAGCCCAGTCCTCAAGTAAGGCCACTCAGTGGCTGGATGAAGAGATAGCATATTGGGCTTGCCTTGCACCTAGGCCCCAATTTTTAACCATAGTTCGGGTTGTCCCTTCAGTCTTCTCCACAGCTTTGCTTCGGAATTCCTCTTTTGGTGGGACACCTGAGGTAACAAAACTGAAAGGAGTCCTCCCATTCCACAGATTGACGAAAAACAATTGGGATTCGGGGCAAATCCTCAGAAAGGAAGATTCGTCCATGGCCCATGATGCCTCCCCGACATTCTACGGCCATCGCTGATACAAAATCCAGAGACAAAAGCCGGAGCAAGCGCCTCAGACTCGCACTTTCTTCATATACTGAAGAGTTCTTCTCATGATTTGTAGATCGGGCCTGCCATACCTACGTCCCCAAACCTAAGCTGAGTTGGTGTTTTCAGACTTCTGTCCTCAAAGTCCTGGGCCACACACTCTCCAGGCTGGTGCCCCTGGAGCCACACATTAGGACTGTGCCTACCAGTCCATGGGAATTCTGCCCATTCCATGGTCCAAAATCGTACAAATGAGGAGAAATCTCCAAAGTCCCTGAGGCCATCCCAATAGTGTAGGTCGACCGGAACAAACAAGGGCTGTCAGACACCAGCTGATAATCTCCCTCCACTCATACCATAGATGGATGTCCCCAGAGAAGAAGATGGAAACAGACAGGACCCAACGCCATAACAGGATCCATTGCCTTGGTTTACAGGCATGTATCCTCAAAAGCCTGATTCCAATAAGAGCATAGGGGTTTTCCTGAGGCACCCATCAGAACTCATCTCGTCTTCACAAGGAAACCTGTGCATGGGAGCTATGTCAAAAGCTTAGGAGAGTACTTCACGGACCCGGTGCCACCGCCCCATTCCAAGGCCCTCATGGACACAAAAACACATTAGGACCCATCCTCAGGAAAGTCCATTTCAACTCATCCACGCCGGTTGCTCCCACAGAGCCATCAGATCTAAACTGTCTTGTTGCTAGGAGACAATTGGTATGTGAGGCGGGCTTCCCAGGCATCCATCCTCGAACGGTGCTCTGGAGTCATTCCATATGGGATGTCCTGGAGCTGTCCAACAGGTCTCAATTGTCCCGCAGAAGGAATCCTTGAAGGGGGCATCCCACAACTCCCAACGTGGGAAAACCTCAATGGTTTCGAGATTCTGCTCCCTTCATGAAGCGGCCGTCATGCACGGAAACTCCAACGTGAGCCAACGTCTGATCCTCGCACTGACTTCAGATGCATGAGATATTGGTTCAAGTCTGCAGGGGTTACCTGCCGTGCCCTCGCCCTGAAACCCAAGTCTAGCTTGTCTTCTCAGACTTCCATCCTCACACTCCTGGTCCCGAAGCCCTCAAGTTTGGCAATTCCGGCCCCACAATGCAGCACTCTGCCTGACCTGTAGAAAAAAATTATTGCCTCATAAGACGCCCAGGCACCTTAAATGAGGATAAACCTACACAGCACTCAACTTTACCCAAATTATGTATTCTAACCTGGGCACTAATGCACTGTCGGACACAACCTGAGGCTGGACCTTCTGACCAACACCCAGAAAGCTGACCGCACACTGAGCACATAAGACCCGCCATGGCCTTAGGTCATCAACTCTTCCCTATCTCAGTATTCAGGCTTCAGAACCGAGACCTTAACTCCAATCACAGCCCAGGCGTGCCTGTGATGCAGAAATCACAACTCCTCCTTACCCATGGCAAGAAACCTTGTGGTTGGCACGTTTTCCAACGTTCAGTGTAGGAGAAACCAGCATTCACCCTGAGGCCCCGCCCATTCTTGAGTGCGACGAGGGCCTAAACACGCATTGTGACCCTCAGCATGAGTCCTGTCCTCTAGTAAGTCCTCTCAGTGGCTGGATCATTAGATGCCATAATGGGCATGACATGTCCCTAGGCCCCAATTTTTAACCAGATTTCTGATTGTCCAATCGCCCATCCCCAGGGCTCTACTTTGGAACCCCTCATTTGGTGGGACACCAGAGATTAAATAAGAAAACACAACAACAAAAAAAACGGACTTCTTCCATCCCACAGAATGACGCCAAACTCTTTGTATTGGGCCAAACCACCAGAGAGTAAGACTCGTCTATTTCCCATGAAGTCACGCAGAAATTTCACGACCATGAGTGACACGGTATCCAGAGACAAAAACTTGAGCAAGAGCCTCACACTCGCCCTTTTTTCAAATCCCGAAGACTTCTCCTCATGGTCTGTAGAATCAGTCCTGCCATATTTATGTCCCGAAACATAAGACGAGTTTGTGCTTTCAGACAACTGTCCAAACAGCCCTGGCCTACACAACCTACAGGCTCAGGCCCCTGGAGCCAAACCTGAGGGCTGTACTTGCCCTCACCAAAGGAATTGTGTGTTCCATTCCCAATGGCCACAACCCTACTAATAGGATAAACCTCCAAAGTCCCTGATCCATCTCAAAAGTGGTGGCTTCCCAGGAAAAAGAGGCGCAATCTGAGCCCATCGGAGCACCTCCCTGCACTCAGACCCATAGAAAGTTGTCCCCAGAGTTAAAAAGGAAAGAACAGGCCCCTGGGCACAAATCAGATCCATTGCTTTGGTTTCCAGGCATCTCTCCTCAGAGGCCTGGATTTCAAAACCAGCATATGGCTCTTTCTTGACTCACCCATCAGAAAACATCTCATCTACACATGGGTACTTGGACGTTGGAGCTGTGCAAAGCCTCTGTTTAGGAGAACCCTTCAGGGCCCCAGGGCCACCGCTTCATTCCAAGGTCTCCATAGACACAAAAGCACATTAGGACCCATCCCCAGAGGGTCCATTTCAACTGAGCCTCCTCGGTTGCTCACCGAGATCCAGCAAATCTAACCTGTCTTGTTGCTAGGAGACAATTGAAATGCGAGGTGGGCTACCCAGCCAACCATCCTTAGTACCCTGCTCAGAATCATTGGCCTAGGGCCAAAGAACAGGTCTAAATTGTCCTGCAGAAGACTCTTTGCAGTTTGGAGCTTCTCACAACTCCCATCGTGGGAAAACCCCCATGGCCTCGTGATGCCCCCCATTCATGAAGGGGCCATCAGGGACAGAAACTCCAACCTGAGCCATCGTCCATACCTCACCCTAACTTCAGATGCACGAGATCTCAATTCAGGTCTGTAGATTGTGCCTGCCATGTCCTCACCCAGAAACCTAAGCCTAGCTTGTGTTCTCAAACTTCTGTCCTCAGACTACTGGCCCACAAGCCCTCCAGTTTGGCAATCCAGAACTACAATGCAGCACTCTGCCTGCACTCCAGAAGAAAAACATTGCCCTCTGGGGATTCCCAGTAACCCCAAGTGAGGATCAAACTGCAACTACCTTGACTGTACCCCAGATACATAGGCTGACCCCGGCTCTAATGCCCTTTCTGACACAGCCTGAGCCTGGAACTCCTGGACCACCCAGACTGCTGGCCGCAAACTGAGCACATTGAGCCGCCATGGCCTTAGGTCTTCATCTCTTCCCAACCTCGGTTTCCTGGCTTCAGAATCTAGACCTTATCTCCAATCACTGCCCAGGGTTGAACGTGATGCAGGAATCAGAACTCCTTCCCCATGGCAAGAAACCTTGTGGTTGGCATGTTGTCCAACCTTCAGTGTAGTTGAAACCAGTGTGGCCCATGAGGTCTCTCCCACGCTCTCGGGCCACATTGGTCAAAAACACACATTGTGACCCTCAGCCTGAGCCCAGTCCTCAAGTAAGGCCACTCAGTGGCTGGATGAAGAGATAGCATATTGGGCTTGCCTTGCACCTAGGCCCCAATTTTTAACCATAGTTCGGGTTGTCCCTTCAGTCTTCTCCACAGCTTTGCTTCGGAATTCCTCTTTTGGTGGGACACCTGAGGTAACAAAACTGAAAGGAGTCCTCCCATTCCACAGATTGACGAAAAACAATTGGGATTCGGGGCAAATCCTCAGAAAGGAAGATTCGTCCATGGCCCATGATGCCTCCCCGACATTCTACGGCCATCGCTGATACAAAATCCAGAGACAAAAGCCGGAGCAAGCGCCTCAGACTCGCACTTTCTTCATATACTGAAGAGTTCTTCTCATGATTTGTAGATCGGGCCTGCCATACCTACGTCCCCAAACCTAAGCTGAGTTGGTGTTTTCAGACTTCTGTCCTCAAAGTCCTGGGCCACACACTCTCCAGGCTGGTGCCCCTGGAGCCACACATTAGGACTGTGCCTACCAGTCCATGGGAATTCTGCCCATTCCATGGTCCAAAATCGTACAAATGAGGAGAAATCTCCAAAGTCCCTGAGGCCATCCCAATAGTGTAGGTCGACCGGAACAAACAAGGGCTGTCAGACACCAGCTGATAATCTCCCTCCACTCATACCATAGATGGATGTCCCCAGAGAAGAAGATGGAAACAGACAGGACCCAACGCCATAACAGGATCCATTGCCTTGGTTTACAGGCATGTATCCTCAAAAGCCTGATTCCAATAAGAGCATAGGGGTTTTCCTGAGGCACCCATCAGAACTCATCTCGTCTTCACAAGGAAACCTGTGCATGGGAGCTATGTCAAAAGCTTAGGAGAGTACTTCACGGACCCGGTGCCACCGCCCCATTCCAAGGCCCTCATGGACACAAAAACACATTAGGACCCATCCTCAGGAAAGTCCATTTCAACTCATCCACGCCGGTTGCTCCCACAGAGCCATCAGATCTAAACTGTCTTGTTGCTAGGAGACAATTGGTATGTGAGGCGGGCTTCCCAGGCATCCATCCTCGAACGGTGCTCTGGAGTCATTCCATATGGGATGTCCTGGAGCTGTCCAACAGGTCTCAATTGTCCCGCAGAAGGAATCCTTGAAGGGGGCATCCCACAACTCCCAACGTGGGAAAACCTCAATGGTTTCGAGATTCTGCTCCCTTCATGAAGCGGCCGTCATGCACGGAAACTCCAACGTGAGCCAACGTCTGATCCTCGCACTGACTTCAGATGCATGAGATATTGGTTCAAGTCTGCAGGGGTTACCTGCCGTGCCCTCGCCCTGAAACCCAAGTCTAGCTTGTCTTCTCAGACTTCCATCCTCACACTCCTGGTCCCGAAGCCCTCAAGTTTGGCAATTCCGGCCCCACAATGCAGCACTCTGCCTGACCTGTAGAAAAAAATTATTGCCTCATAAGACGCCCAGGCACCTTAAATGAGGATAAACCTACACAGCACTCAACTTTACCCAAATTATGTATTCTAACCTGGGCACTAATGCACTGTCGGACACAACCTGAGGCTGGACCTTCTGACCAACACCCAGAAAGCTGACCGCACACTGAGCACATAAGACCCGCCATGGCCTTAGGTCATCAACTCTTCCCTATCTCAGTATTCAGGCTTCAGAACCGAGACCTTAACTCCAATCACAGCCCAGGCGTGCCTGTGATGCAGAAATCACAACTCCTCCTTACCCATGGCAAGAAACCTTGTGGTTGGCACGTTTTCCAACGTTCAGTGTAGGAGAAACCAGCATTCACCCTGAGGCCCCGCCCATTCTTGAGTGCGACGAGGGCCTAAACACGCATTGTGACCCTCAGCATGAGTCCTGTCCTCTAGTAAGTCCTCTCAGTGGCTGGATCATTAGATGCCATAATGGGCATGACATGTCCCTAGGCCCCAATTTTTAACCAGATTTCTGATTGTCCAATCGCCCATCCCCAGGGCTCTACTTTGGAACCCCTCATTTGGTGGGACACCAGAGATTAAATAAGAAAACACAACAACAAAAAAAACGGACTTCTTCCATCCCACAGAATGACGCCAAACTCTTTGTATTGGGCCAAACCACCAGAGAGTAAGACTCGTCTATTTCCCATGAAGTCACGCAGAAATTTCACGACCATGAGTGACACGGTATCCAGAGACAAAAACTTGAGCAAGAGCCTCACACTCGCCCTTTTTTCAAATCCCGAAGACTTCTCCTCATGGTCTGTAGAATCAGTCCTGCCATATTTATGTCCCGAAACATAAGACGAGTTTGTGCTTTCAGACAACTGTCCAAACAGCCCTGGCCTACACAACCTACAGGCTCAGGCCCCTGGAGCCAAACCTGAGGGCTGTACTTGCCCTCACCAAAGGAATTGTGTGTTCCATTCCCAATGGCCACAACCCTATTAATAGGATAAACCTCCAAAGTCCCTGATCCATCTCAAAAGTGGTGGCTTCCCAGGAAAAAGAGGCGCAATCTGAGCCCATCGGAGCACCTCCCTGCACTCAGACCCATAGAAAGTTGTCCCCAGAGTTAAAAAGGAAAGAACAGGCCCCTGGGCACAAATCAGATCCATTGCTTTGGTTTCCAGGCATCTCTCCTCAGAGGCCTGGATTTCAAAACCAGCATATGGCTCTTTCTTGACTCACCCATCAGAAAACATCTCATCTACACATGGGTACTTGGACGTTGGAGCTGTGCAAAGCCTCTGTTTAGGAGAACCCTTCAGGGCCCCAGGGCCACCGCTTCATTCCAAGGTCTCCATAGACACAAAAGCACATTAGGACCCATCCCCAGAGGGTCCATTTCAACTGAGCCTCCTCGGTTGCTCACCGAGATCCAGCAAATCTAACCTGTCTTGTTGCTAGGAGACAATTGAAATGCGAGGTGGGCTACCCAGCCAACCATCCTTAGTACCCTGCTCAGAATCATTGGCCTAGGGCCAAAGAACAGGTCTAAATTGTCCTGCAGAAGACTCTTTGCAGTTTGGAGCTTCTCACAACTCCCATCGTGGGAAAACCCCCATGGCCTCGTGATGCCCCCCATTCATGAAGGGGCCATCAGGGACAGAAACTCCAACCTGAGCCATCGTCCATACCTCACCCTAACTTCAGATGCACGAGATCTCAATTCAGGTCTGTAGATTGTGCCTGCCATGTCCTCACCCAGAAACCTAAGCCTAGCTTGTGTTCTCAAACTTCTGTCCTCAGACTACTGGCCCACAAGCCCTCCAGTTTGGCAATCCAGAACTACAATGCAGCACTCTGCCTGCACTCCAGAAGAAAAACATTGCCCTCTGGGGATTCCCAGTAACCCCAAGTGAGGATCAAACTGCAACTACCTTGACTGTACCCCAGATACATAGGCTGACCCCGGCTCTAATGCCCTTTCTGACACAGCCTGAGCCTGGAACTCCTGGACCACCCAGACTGCTGGCTGCAAACTGAGCACATTGAGCCGCCATGGCCTTAGGTCTTCATCTCTTCCCAACCTCGGTTTCCTGGCTTCAGAATCTAGACCTTATCTCCAATCACTGCCCAGGGTTGAACGTGATGCAGGAATCAGAACTCCTTCCCCATGGCAAGAAACCTTGTGGTTGGCATGTTGTCCAACCTTCAGTGTAGTTGAAACCAGTGTGGCCCATGAGGTCTCTCCCACGCTCTCGGGCCACATTGGTCAAAAACACACATTGTGACCCTCAGCCTGAGCCCAGTCCTCAAGTAAGGCCACTCAGTGGCTGGATGAAGAGATAGCATATTGGGCTTGCCTTGCACCTAGGCCCCAATTTTTAACCATAGTTCGGGTTGTCCCTTCAGTCTTCTCCACAGCTTTGCTTCGGAATTCCTCTTTTGGTGGGACACCTGAGGTAACAAAACTGAAAGGAGTCCTCCCATTCCACAGATTGACGAAAAACAATTGGGATTCGGGGCAAATCCTCAGAAAGGAAGATTCGTCCATGGCCCATGATGCCTCCCCGACATTCTACGGCCATCGCTGATACAAAATCCAGAGACAAAAGCCGGAGCAAGCGCCTCAGACTCGCACTTTCTTCATATACTGAAGAGTTCTTCTCATGATTTGTAGATCGGGCCTGCCATACCTACGTCCCCAAACCTAAGCTGAGTTGGTGTTTTCAGACTTCTGTCCTCAAAGTCCTGGGCCACACACTCTCCAGGCTGGTGCCCCTGGAGCCACACATTAGGACTGTGCCTACCAGTCCATGGGAATTCTGCCCATTCCATGGTCCAAAATCGTACAAATGAGGAGAAATCTCCAAAGTCCCTGAGGCCATCCCAATAGTGTAGGTCGACCGGAACAAACAAGGGCTGTCAGACACCAGCTGATAATCTCCCTCCACTCATACCATAGATGGATGTCCCCAGAGAAGAAGATGGAAACAGACAGGACCCAACGCCATAACAGGATCCATTGCCTTGGTTTACAGGCATGTATCCTCAAAAGCCTGATTCCAATAAGAGCATAGGGGTTTTCCTGAGGCACCCATCAGAACTCATCTCGTCTTCACAAGGAAACCTGTGCATGGGAGCTATGTCAAAAGCTTAGGAGAGTACTTCACGGACCCGGTGCCACCGCCCCATTCCAAGGCCCTCATGGACACAAAAACACATTAGGACCCATCCTCAGGAAAGTCCATTTCAACTCATCCACGCCGGTTGCTCCCACAGAGCCATCAGATCTAAACTGTCTTGTTGCTAGGAGACAATTGGTATGTGAGGCGGGCTTCCCAGGCATCCATCCTCGAACGGTGCTCTGGAGTCATTCCATATGGGATGTCCTGGAGCTGTCCAACAGGTCTCAATTGTCCCGCAGAAGGAATCCTTGAAGGGGGCATCCCACAACTCCCAACGTGGGAAAACCTCAATGGTTTCGAGATTCTGCTCCCTTTATGAAGCGGCCGTCATGCACGGAAACTCCAACGTGAGCCAACGTCTGATCCTCGCACTGACTTCAGATGCATGAGATATTGGTTCAAGTCTGCAGGGGTTACCTGCCGTGCCCTCGCCCTGAAACCCAAGTCTAGCTTGTCTTCTCAGACTTCCATCCTCACACTCCTGGTCCCGAAGCCCTCAAGTTTGGCAATTCCGGCCCCACAATGCAGCACTCTGCCTGACCTGTAGAAAAAAATTATTGCCTCATAAGACGCCCAGGCACCTTAAATGAGGATAAACCTACACAGCACTCAACTTTACCCAAATTATGTATTCTAACCTGGGCACTAATGCACTGTCGGACACAACCTGAGGCTGGACCTTCTGACCAACACCCAGAAAGCTGACCGCACACTGAGCACATAAGACCCGCCATGGCCTTAGGTCATCAACTCTTCCCTATCTCAGTATTCAGGCTTCAGAACCGAGACCTTAACTCCAATCACAGCCCAGGCGTGCCTGTGATGCAGAAATCACAACTCCTCCTTACCCATGGCAAGAAACCTTGTGGTTGGCACGTTTTCCAACGTTCAGTGTAGGAGAAACCAGCATTCACCCTGAGGCCCCGCCCATTCTTGAGTGCGACGAGGGCCTAAACACGCATTGTGACCCTCAGCATGAGTCCTGTCCTCTAGTAAGTCCTCTCAGTGGCTGGATCATTAGATGCCATAATGGGCATGACATGTCCCTAGGCCCCAATTTTTAACCAGATTTCTGATTGTCCAATCGCCCATCCCCAGGGCTCTACTTTGGAACCCCTCATTTGGTGGGACACCAGAGATTAAATAAGAAAACACAACAACAAAAAAAACGGACTTCTTCCATCCCACAGAATGACGCCAAACTCTTTGTATTGGGCCAAACCACCAGAGAGTAAGACTCGTCTATTTCCCATGAAGTCACGCAGAAATTTCACGACCATGAGTGACACGGTATCCAGAGACAAAAACTTGAGCAAGAGCCTCACACTCGCCCTTTTTTCAAATCCCGAAGACTTCTCCTCATGGTCTGTAGAATCAGTCCTGCCATATTTATGTCCCGAAACATAAGACGAGTTTGTGCTTTCAGACAACTGTCCAAACAGCCCTGGCCTACACAACCTACAGGCTCAGGCCCCTGGAGCCAAACCTGAGGGCTGTACTTGCCCTCACCAAAGGAATTGTGTGTTCCATTCCCAATGGCCACAACCCTACTAATAGGATAAACCTCCAAAGTCCCTGATCCATCTCAAAAGTGGTGGCTTCCCAGGAAAAAGAGGCGCAATCTGAGCCCATCGGAGCACCTCCCTGCACTCAGACCCATAGAAAGTTGTCCCCAGAGTTAAAAAGGAAAGAACAGGCCCCTGGGCACAAATCAGATCCATTGCTTTGGTTTCCAGGCATCTCTCCTCAGAGGCCTGGATTTCAAAACCAGCATATGGCTCTTTCTTGACTCACCCATCAGAAAACATCTCATCTACACATGGGTACTTGGACGTTGGAGCTGTGCAAAGCCTCTGTTTAGGAGAACCCTTCAGGGCCCCAGGGCCACCGCTTCATTCCAAGGTCTCCATAGACACAAAAGCACATTAGGACCCATCCCCAGAGGGTCCATTTCAACTGAGCCTCCTCGGTTGCTCACCGAGATCCAGCAAATCTAACCTGTCTTGTTGCTAGGAGACAATTGAAATGCGAGGTGGGCTACCCAGCCAACCATCCTTAGTACCCTGCTCAGAATCATTGGCCTAGGGCCAAAGAACAGGTCTAAATTGTCCTGCAGAAGACTCTTTGCAGTTTGGAGCTTCTCACAACTCCCATCGTGGGAAAACCCCCATGGCCTCGTGATGCCCCCCATTCATGAAGGGGCCATCAGGGACAGAAACTCCAACCTGAGCCATCGTCCATACCTCACCCTAACTTCAGATGCACGAGATCTCAATTCAGGTCTGTAGATTGTGCCTGCCATGTCCTCACCCAGAAACCTAAGCCTAGCTTGTGTTCTCAAACTTCTGTCCTCAGACTACTGGCCCACAAGCCCTCCAGTTTGGCAATCCAGAACTACAATGCAGCACTCTGCCTGCACTCCAGAAGAAAAACATTGCCCTCTGGGGATTCCCAGTAACCCCAAGTGAGGATCAAACTGCAACTACCTTGACTGTACCCCAGATACATAGGCTGACCCCGGCTCTAATGCCCTTTCTGACACAGCCTGAGCCTGGAACTCCTGGACCACCCAGACTGCTGGCCGCAAACTGAGCACATTGAGCCGCCATGGCCTTAGGTCTTCATCTCTTCCCAACCTCGGTTTCCTGGCTTCAGAATCTAGACCTTATCTCCAATCACTGCCCAGGGTTGAACGTGATGCAGGAATCAGAACTCCTTCCCCATGGCAAGAAACCTTGTGGTTGGCATGTTGTCCAACCTTCAGTGTAGTTGAAACCAGTGTGGCCCATGAGGTCTCGCCCACGCTCTCGGGCCACATTGGTCAAAAACACACATTGTGACCCTCAGCCTGAGCCCAGTCCTCAAGTAAGGCCACTCAGTGGCTGGATGAAGAGATAGCATATTGGGCTTGCCTTGCACCTAGGCCCCAATTTTTAACCATAGTTCGGGTTGTCCCTTCAGTCTTCTCCACAGCTTTGCTTCGGAATTCCTCTTTTGGTGGGACACCTGAGGTAACAAAACTGAAAGGAGTCCTCCCATTCCACAGATTGACGAAAAACAATTGGGATTCGGGGCAAATCCTCAGAAAGGAAGATTCGTTCATGGCCCATGATGCCTCCCCGACATTCTACGGCCATCGCTGATACAAAATCCAGAGACAAAAGCCGGAGCAAGCGCCTCAGACTCGCACTTTCTTCATATACTGAAGAGTTCTTCTCATGATTTGTAGATCGGGCCTGCCATACCTACGTCCCCAAACCTAAGCTGAGTTGGTGTTTTCAGACTTCTGTCCTCAAAGTCCTGGGCCACACACTCTCCAGGCTGGTGCCCCTGGAGCCACACATTAGGACTGTGCCTACCAGTCCATGGGAATTCTGCCCATTCCATGGTCCAAAATCGTACAAATGAGGAGAAATCTCCAAAGTCCCTGAGGCCATCCCAATAGTGTAGGTCGACCGGAACAAACAAGGGCTGTCAGACACCAGCTGATAATCTCCCTCCACTCATACCATAGATGGATGTCCCCAGAGAAGAAGATGGAAACAGACAGGACCCAACGCCATAACAGGATCCATTGCCTTGGTTTACAGGCATGTCTCCTCAAAAGCCTGATTCCAATAAGAGCATAGGGGTTTTCCTGAGGCACCCATCAGAACTCATCTCGTCTTCACAAGGAAACCTGTGCATGGGAGCTATGTCAAAAGCTTAGGAGAGTACTTCACGGACCCGGTGCCACCGCCCCATTCCAAGGCCCTCATGGACACAAAAACACATTAGGACCCATCCTCAGGAAAGTCCATTTCAACTCATCCACGCCGGTTGCTCCCACAGAGCCATCAGATCTAAACTGTCTTGTTGCTAGGAGACAATTGGTATGTGAGGCGGGCTTCCCAGGCATCCATCCTCGAACGGTGCTCTGGAGTCATTCCATATGGGATGTCCTGGAGCTGTCCAACAGGTCTCAATTGTCCCGCAGAAGGAATCCTTGAAGGGGGCATCCCACAACTCCCAACGTGGGAAAACCTCAATGGTTTCGAGATTCTGCTCCCTTCATGAAGCGGCCGTCATGCACGGAAACTCCAACGTGAGCCAACGTCTGATCCTCGCACTGACTTCAGATGCATGAGATATTGGTTCAAGTCTGCAGGGGTTACCTGCCGTGCCCTCGCCCTGAAACCCAAGTCTAGCTTGTCTTCTCAGACTTCCATCCTCACACTCCTGGTCCCGAAGCCCTCAAGTTTGGCAATTCCGGCCCCACAATGCAGCACTCTGCCTGACCTGTAGAAAAAAATTATTGCCTCATAAGACGCCCAGGCACCTTAAATGAGGATAAACCTACACAGCACTCAACTTTACCCAAATTATGTATTCTAACCTGGGCACTAATGCACTGTCGGACACAACCTGAGGCTGGACCTTCTGACCAACACCCAGAAAGCTGACCGCACACTGAGCACATAAGACCCGCCATGGCCTTAGGTCATCAACTCTTCCCTATCTCAGTATTCAGGCTTCAGAACCGAGACCTTAACTCCAATCACAGCCCAGGCGTGCCTGTGATGCAGAAATCACAACTCCTCCTTACCCATGGCAAGAAACCTTGTGGTTGGCACGTTTTCCAACGTTCAGTGTAGGAGAAACCAGCATTCACCCTGAGGCCCCGCCCATTCTTGAGTGCGACGAGGGCCTAAACACGCATTGTGACCCTCAGCATGAGTCCTGTCCTCTAGTAAGTCCTCTCAGTGGCTGGATCATTAGATGCCATAATGGGCATGACATGTCCCTAGGCCCCAATTTTTAACCAGATTTCTGATTGTCCAATCGCCCATCCCCAGGGCTCTACTTTGGAACCCCTCATTTGGTGGGACACCAGAGATTAAATAAGAAAACACAACAACAAAAAAAACGGACTTCTTCCATCCCACAGAATGACGCCAAACTCTTTGTATTGGGCCAAACCACCAGAGAGTAAGACTCGTCTATTTCCCATGAAGTCACGCAGAAATTTCACGACCATGAGTGACACGGTATCCAGAGACAAAAACTTGAGCAAGAGCCTCACACTCGCCCTTTTTTCAAATCCCGAAGACTTCTCCTCATGGTCTGTAGAATCAGTCCTGCCATATTTATGTCCCGAAACATAAGACGAGTTTGTGCTTTCAGACAACTGTCCAAACAGCCCTGGCCTACACAACCTACAGGCTCAGGCCCCTGGAGCCAAACCTGAGGGCTGTACTTGCCCTCACCAAAGGAATTGTGTGTTCCATTCCCAATGGCCACAACCCTACTAATAGGATAAACCTCCAAAGTCCCTGATCCATCTCAAAAGTGGTGGCTTCCCAGGAAAAAGAGGCGCAATCTGAGCCCATCGGAGCACCTCCCTGCACTCAGACCCATAGAAAGTTGTCCCCAGAGTTAAAAAGGAAAGAACAGGCCCCTGGGCACAAATCAGATCCATTGCTTTGGTTTCCAGGCATCTCTCCTCAGAGGCCTGGATTTCAAAACCAGCATATGGCTCTTTCTTGACTCACCCATCAGAAAACATCTCATCTACACATGGGTACTTGGACGTTGGAGCTGTGCAAAGCCTCTGTTTAGGAGAACCCTTCAGGGCCCCAGGGCCACCGCTTCATTCCAAGGTCTCCATAGACACAAAAGCACATTAGGACCCATCCCCAGAGGGTCCATTTCAACTGAGCCTCCTCGGTTGCTCACCGAGATCCAGCAAATCTAACCTGTCTTGTTGCTAGGAGACAATTGAAATGCGAGGTGGGCTACCCAGCCAACCATCCTTAGTACCCTGCTCAGAATCATTGGCCTAGGGCCAAAGAACAGGTCTAAATTGTCCTGCAGAAGACTCTTTGCAGTTTGGAGCTTCTCACAACTCCCATCGTGGGAAAACCCCCATGGCCTCGTGATGCCCCCCATTCATGAAGGGGCCATCAGGGACAGAAACTCCAACCTGAGCCATCGTCCATACCTCACCCTAACTTCAGATGCACGAGATCTCAATTCAGGTCTGTAGATTGTGCCTGCCATGTCCTCACCCAGAAACCTAAGCCTAGCTTGTGTTCTCAAACTTCTGTCCTCAGACTACTGGCCCACAAGCCCTCCAGTTTGGCAATCCAGAACTACAATGCAGCACTCTGCCTGCACTCCAGAAGAAAAACATTGCCCTCTGGGGATTCCCAGTAACCCCAAGTGAGGATCAAACTGCAACTACCTTGACTGTACCCCAGATACATAGGCTGACCCCGGCTCTAATGCCCTTTCTGACACAGCCTGAGCCTGGAACTCCTGGACCACCCAGACTGCTGGCCGCAAACTGAGCACATTGAGCCGCCATGGCCTTAGGTCTTCATCTCTTCCCAACCTCGGTTTCCTGGCTTCAGAATCTAGACCTTATCTCCAATCACTGCCCAGGGTTGAACGTGATGCAGGAATCAGAACTCCTTCCCCATGGCAAGAAACCTTGTGGTTGGCATGTTGTCCAACCTTCAGTGTAGTTGAAACCAGTGTGGCCCATGAGGTCTCGCCCACGCTCTCGGGCCACATTGGTCAAAAACACACATTGTGACCCTCAGCCTGAGCCCAGTCCTCAAGTAAGGCCACTCAGTGGCTGGATGAAGAGATAGCATATTGGGCTTGCCTTGCACCTAGGCCCCAATTTTTAACCATAGTTCGGGTTGTCCCTTCAGTCTTCTCCACAGCTTTGCTTCGGAATTCCTCTTTTGGTGGGACACCTGAGGTAACAAAACTGAAAGGAGTCCTCCCATTCCACAGATTGACGAAAAACAATTGGGATTCGGGGCAAATCCTCAGAAAGGAAGATTCGTCCATGGCCCATGATGCCTCCCCGACATTCTACGGCCATCGCTGATACAAAATCCAGAGACAAAAGCCGGAGCAAGCGCCTCAGACTCGCACTTTCTTCATATACTGAAGAGTTCTTCTCATGATTTGTAGATCGGGCCTGCCATACCTACGTCCCCAAACCTAAGCTGAGTTGGTGTTTTCAGACTTCTGTCCTCAAAGTCCTGGGCCACACACTCTCCAGGCTGGTGCCCCTGGAGCCACACATTAGGACTGTGCCTACCAGTCCATGGGAATTCTGCCCATTCCATGGTCCAAAATCGTACAAATGAGGAGAAATCTCCAAAGTCCCTGAGGCCATCCCAATAGTGTAGGTCGACCGGAACAAACAAGGGCTGTCAGACACCAGCTGATAATCTCCCTCCACTCATACCATAGATGGATGTCCCCAGAGAAGAAGATGGAAACAGACAGGACCCAACGCCATAACAGGATCCATTGCCTTGGTTTACAGGCATGTATCCTCAAAAGCCTGATTCCAATAAGAGCATAGGGGTTTTCCTGAGGCACCCATCAGAACTCATCTCGTCTTCACAAGGAAACCTGTGCATGGGAGCTATGTCAAAAGCTTAGGAGAGTACTTCACGGACCCGGTGCCACCGCCCCATTCCAAGGCCCTCATGGACACAAAAACACATTAGGACCCATCCTCAGGAAAGTCCATTTCAACTCATCCACGCCGGTTGCTCCCACAGAGCCATCAGATCTAAACTGTCTTGTTGCTAGGAGACAATTGGTATGTGAGGCGGGCTTCCCAGGCATCCATCCTCGAACGGTGCTCTGGAGTCATTCCATATGGGATGTCCTGGAGCTGTCCAACAGGTCTCAATTGTCCCGCAGAAGGAATCCTTGAAGGGGGCATCCCACAACTCCCAACGTGGGAAAACCTCAATGGTTTCGAGATTCTGCTCCCTTCATGAAGCGGCCGTCATGCACGGAAACTCCAACGTGAGCCAACGTCTGATCCTCGCACTGACTTCAGATGCATGAGATATTGGTTCAAGTCTGCAGGGGTTACCTGCCGTGCCCTCGCCCTGAAACCCAAGTCTAGCTTGTCTTCTCAGACTTCCATCCTCACACTCCTGGTCCCGAAGCCCTCAAGTTTGGCAATTCCGGCCCCACAATGCAGCACTCTGCCTGACCTGTAGAAAAAAATTATTGCCTCATAAGACGCCCAGGCACCTTAAATGAGGATAAACCTACACAGCACTCAACTTTACCCAAATTATGTATTCTAACCTGGGCACTAATGCACTGTCGGACACAACCTGAGGCTGGACCTTCTGACCAACACCCAGAAAGCTGACCGCACACTGAGCACATAAGACCCGCCATGGCCTTAGGTCATCAACTCTTCCCTATCTCAGTATTCAGGCTTCAGAACCGAGACCTTAACTCCAATCACAGCCCAGGCGTGCCTGTGATGCAGAAATCACAACTCCTCCTTACCCATGGCAAGAAACCTTGTGGTTGGCACGTTTTCCAACGTTCAGTGTAGGAGAAACCAGCATTCACCCTGAGGCCCCGCCCATTCTTGAGTGCGACGAGGGCCTAAACACGCATTGTGACCCTCAGCATGAGTCCTGTCCTCTAGTAAGTCCTCTCAGTGGCTGGATCATTAGATGCCATAATGGGCATGACATGTCCCTAGGCCCCAATTTTTAACCAGATTTCTGATTGTCCAATCGCCCATCCCCAGGGCTCTACTTTGGAACCCCTCATTTGGTGGGACACCAGAGATTAAATAAGAAAACACAACAACAAAAAAAACGGACTTCTTCCATCCCACAGAATGACGCCAAACTCTTTGTATTGGGCCAAACCACCAGAGAGTAAGACTCGTCTATTTCCCATGAAGTCACGCAGAAATTTCACGACCATGAGTGACACGGTATCCAGAGACAAAAACTTGAGCAAGAGCCTCACACTCGCCCTTTTTTCAAATCCCGAAGACTTCTCCTCATGGTCTGTAGAATCAGTCCTGCCATATTTATGTCCCGAAACATAAGACGAGTTTGTGCTTTCAGACAACTGTCCAAACAGCCCTGGCCTACACAACCTACAGGCTCAGGCCCCTGGAGCCAAACCTGAGGGCTGTACTTGCCCTCACCAAAGGAATTGTGTGTTCCATTCCCAATGGCCACAACCCTATTAATAGGATAAACCTCCAAAGTCCCTGATCCATCTCAAAAGTGGTGGCTTCCCAGGAAAAAGAGGCGCAATCTGAGCCCATCGGAGCACCTCCCTGCACTCAGACCCATAGAAAGTTGTCCCCAGAGTTAAAAAGGAAAGAACAGGCCCCTGGGCACAAATCAGATCCATTGCTTTGGTTTCCAGGCATCTCTCCTCAGAGGCCTGGATTTCAAAACCAGCATATGGCTCTTTCTTGACTCACCCATCAGAAAACATCTCATCTACACATGGGTACTTGGACGTTGGAGCTGTGCAAAGCCTCTGTTTAGGAGAACCCTTCAGGGCCCCAGGGCCACCGCTTCATTCCAAGGTCTCCATAGACACAAAAGCACATTAGGACCCATCCCCAGAGGGTCCATTTCAACTGAGCCTCCTCGGTTGCTCACCGAGATCCAGCAAATCTAACCTGTCTTGTTGCTAGGAGACAATTGAAATGCGAGGTGGGCTACCCAGCCAACCATCCTTAGTACCCTGCTCAGAATCATTGGCCTAGGGCCAAAGAACAGGTCTAAATTGTCCTGCAGAAGACTCTTTGCAGTTTGGAGCTTCTCACAACTCCCATCGTGGGAAAACCCCCATGGCCTCGTGATGCCCCCCATTCATGAAGGGGCCATCAGGGACAGAAACTCCAACCTGAGCCATCGTCCATACCTCACCCTAACTTCAGATGCACGAGATCTCAATTCAGGTCTGTAGATTGTGCCTGCCATGTCCTCACCCAGAAACCTAAGCCTAGCTTGTGTTCTCAAACTTCTGTCCTCAGACTACTGGCCCACAAGCCCTCCAGTTTGGCAATCCAGAACTACAATGCAGCACTCTGCCTGCACTCCAGAAGAAAAACATTGCCCTCTGGGGATTCCCAGTAACCCCAAGTGAGGATCAAACTGCAACTACCTTGACTGTACCCCAGATACATAGGCTGACCCCGGCTCTAATGCCCTTTCTGACACAGCCTGAGCCTGGAACTCCTGGACCACCCAGACTGCTGGCCGCAAACTGAGCACATTGAGCCGCCATGGCCTTAGGTCTTCATCTCTTCCCAACCTCGGTTTCCTGGCTTCAGAATCTAGACCTTATCTCCAATCACTGCCCAGGGTTGAACGTGATGCAGGAATCAGAACTCCTTCCCCATGGCAAGAAACCTTGTGGTTGGCATGTTGTCCAACCTTCAGTGTAGTTGAAACCAGTGTGGCCCATGAGGTCTCGCCCACGCTCTCGGGCCACATTGGTCAAAAACACACATTGTGACCCTCAGCCTGAGCCCAGTCCTCAAGTAAGGCCACTCAGTGGCTGGATGAAGAGATAGCATATTGGGCTTGCCTTGCACCTAGGCCCCAATTTTTAACCATAGTTCGGGTTGTCCCTTCAGTCTTCTCCACAGCTTTGCTTCGGAATTCCTCTTTTGGTGGGACACCTGAGGTAACAAAACTGAAAGGAGTCCTCCCATTCCACAGATTGACGAAAAACAATTGGGATTCGGGGCAAATCCTCAGAAAGGAAGATTCGTCCATGGCCCATGATGCCTCCCCGACATTCTACGGCCATCGCTGATACAAAATCCAGAGACAAAAGCCGGAGCAAGCGCCTCAGACTCGCACTTTCTTCATATACTGAAGAGTTCTTCTCATGATTTGTAGATCGGGCCTGCCATACCTACGTCCCCAAACCTAAGCTGAGTTGGTGTTTTCAGACTTCTGTCCTCAAAGTCCTGGGCCACACACTCTCCAGGCTGGTGCCCCTGGAGCCACACATTAGGACTGTGCCTACCAGTCCATGGGAATTCTGCCCATTCCATGGTCCAAAATCGTACAAATGAGGAGAAATCTCCAAAGTCCCTGAGGCCATCCCAATAGTGTAGGTCGACCGGAACAAACAAGGGCTGTCAGACACCAGCTGATAATCTCCCTCCACTCATACCATAGATGGATGTCCCCAGAGAAGAAGATGGAAACAGACAGGACCCAACGCCATAACAGGATCCATTGCCTTGGTTTACAGGCATGTATCCTCAAAAGCCTGATTCCAATAAGAGCATAGGGGTTTTCCTGAGGCACCCATCAGAACTCATCTCGTCTTCACAAGGAAACCTGTGCATGGGAGCTATGTCAAAAGCTTAGGAGAGTACTTCACGGACCCGGTGCCACCGCCCCATTCCAAGGCCCTCATGGACACAAAAACACATTAGGACCCATCCTCAGGAAAGTCCATTTCAACTCATCCACGCCGGTTGCTCCCACAGAGCCATCAGATCTAAACTGTCTTGTTGCTAGGAGACAATTGGTATGTGAGGCGGGCTTCCCAGGCATCCATCCTCGAACGGTGCTCTGGAGTCATTCCATATGGGATGTCCTGGAGCTGTCCAACAGGTCTCAATTGTCCCGCAGAAGGAATCCTTGAAGGGGGCATCCCACAACTCCCAACGTGGGAAAACCTCAATGGTTTCGAGATTCTGCTCCCTTCATGAAGCGGCCGTCATGCACGGAAACTCCAACGTGAGCCAACGTCTGATCCTCGCACTGACTTCAGATGCATGAGATATTGGTTCAAGTCTGCAGGGGTTACCTGCCGTGCCCTCGCCCTGAAACCCAAGTCTAGCTTGTCTTCTCAGACTTCCATCCTCACACTCCTGGTCCCGAAGCCCTCAAGTTTGGCAATTCCGGCCCCACAATGCAGCACTCTGCCTGACCTGTAGAAAAAAATTATTGCCTCATAAGACGCCCAGGCACCTTAAATGAGGATAAACCTACACAGCACTCAACTTTACCCAAATTATGTATTCTAACCTGGGCACTAATGCACTGTCGGACACAACCTGAGGCTGGACCTTCTGACCAACACCCAGAAAGCTGACCGCACACTGAGCACATAAGACCCGCCATGGCCTTAGGTCATCAACTCTTCCCTATCTCAGTATTCAGGCTTCAGAACCGAGACCTTAACTCCAATCACAGCCCAGGCGTGCCTGTGATGCAGAAATCACAACTCCTCCTTACCCATGGCAAGAAACCTTGTGGTTGGCACGTTTTCCAACGTTCAGTGTAGGAGAAACCAGCATTCACCCTGAGGCCCCGCCCATTCTTGAGTGCGACGAGGGCCTAAACACGCATTGTGACCCTCAGCATGAGTCCTGTCCTCTAGTAAGTCCTCTCAGTGGCTGGATCATTAGATGCCATAATGGGCATGACATGTCCCTAGGCCCCAATTTTTAACCAGATTTCTGATTGTCCAATCGCCCATCCCCAGGGCTCTACTTTGGAACCCCTCATTTGGTGGGACACCAGAGATTAAATAAGAAAACACAACAACAAAAAAAACGGACTTCTTCCATCCCACAGAATGACGCCAAACTCTTTGTATTGGGCCAAACCACCAGAGAGTAAGACTCGTCTATTTCCCATGAAGTCACGCAGAAATTTCACGACCATGAGTGACACGGTATCCAGAGACAAAAACTTGAGCAAGAGCCTCACACTCGCCCTTTTTTCAAATCCCGAAGACTTCTCCTCATGGTCTGTAGAATCAGTCCTGCCATATTTATGTCCCGAAACATAAGACGAGTTTGTGCTTTCAGACAACTGTCCAAACAGCCCTGGCCTACACAACCTACAGGCTCAGGCCCCTGGAGCCAAACCTGAGGGCTGTACTTGCCCTCACCAAAGGAATTGTGTGTTCCATTCCCAATGGCCACAACCCTACTAATAGGATAAACCTCCAAAGTCCCTGATCCATCTCAAAAGTGGTGGCTTCCCAGGAAAAAGAGGCGCAATCTGAGCCCATCGGAGCACCTCCCTGCACTCAGACCCATAGAAAGTTGTCCCCAGAGTTAAAAAGGAAAGAACAGGCCCCTGGGCACAAATCAGATCCATTGCTTTGGTTTCCAGGCATCTCTCCTCAGAGGCCTGGATTTCAAAACCAGCATATGGCTCTTTCTTGACTCACCCATCAGAAAACATCTCATCTACACATGGGTACTTGGACGTTGGAGCTGTGCAAAGCCTCTGTTTAGGAGAACCCTTCAGGGCCCCAGGGCCACCGCTTCATTCCAAGGTCTCCATAGACACAAAAGCACATTAGGACCCATCCCCAGAGGGTCCATTTCAACTGAGCCTCCTCGGTTGCTCACCGAGATCCAGCAAATCTAACCTGTCTTGTTGCTAGGAGACAATTGAAATGCGAGGTGGGCTACCCAGCCAACCATCCTTAGTACCCTGCTCAGAATCATTGGCCTAGGGCCAAAGAACAGGTCTAAATTGTCCTGCAGAAGACTCTTTGCAGTTTGGAGCTTCTCACAACTCCCATCGTGGGAAAACCCCCATGGCCTCGTGATGCCCCCCATTCATGAAGGGGCCATCAGGGACAGAAACTCCAACCTGAGCCATCGTCCATACCTCACCCTAACTTCAGATGCACGAGATCTCAATTCAGGTCTGTAGATTGTGCCTGCCATGTCCTCACCCAGAAACCTAAGCCTAGCTTGTGTTCTCAAACTTCTGTCCTCAGACTACTGGCCCACAAGCCCTCCAGTTTGGCAATCCAGAACTACAATGCAGCACTCTGCCTGCACTCCAGAAGAAAAACATTGCCCTCTGGGGATTCCCAGTAACCCCAAGTGAGGATCAAACTGCAACTACCTTGACTGTACCCCAGATACATAGGCTGACCCCGGCTCTAATGCCCTTTCTGACACAGCCTGAGCCTGGAACTCCTGGACCACCCAGACTGCTGGCCGCAAACTGAGCACATTGAGCCGCCATGGCCTTAGGTCTTCATCTCTTCCCAACCTCGGTTTCCTGGCTTCAGAATCTAGACCTTATCTCCAATCACTGCCCAGGGTTGAACGTGATGCAGGAATCAGAACTCCTTCCCCATGGCAAGAAACCTTGTGGTTGGCATGTTGTCCAACCTTCAGTGTAGTTGAAACCAGTGTGGCCCATGAGGTCTCGCCCACGCTCTCGGGCCACATTGGTCAAAAACACACATTGTGACCCTCAGCCTGAGCCCAGTCCTCAAGTAAGGCCACTCAGTGGCTGGATGAAGAGATAGCATATTGGGCTTGCCTTGCACCTAGGCCCCAATTTTTAACCATAGTTCGGGTTGTCCCTTCAGTCTTCTCCACAGCTTTGCTTCGGAATTCCTCTTTTGGTGGGACACCTGAGGTAACAAAACTGAAAGGAGTCCTCCCATTCCACAGATTGACGAAAAACAATTGGGATTCGGGGCAAATCCTCAGAAAGGAAGATTCGTCCATGGCCCATGATGCCTCCCCGACATTCTACGGCCATCGCTGATACAAAATCCAGAGACAAAAGCCGGAGCAAGCGCCTCAGACTCGCACTTTCTTCATATACTGAAGAGTTCTTCTCATGATTTGTAGATCGGGCCTGCCATACCTACATCCCCAAACCTAAGCTGAGTTGGTGTTTTCAGACTTCTGTCCTCAAAGTCCTGGGCCACACACTCTCCAGGCTGGTGCCCCTGGAGCCACACATTAGGACTGTGCCTACCAGTCCATGGGAATTCTGCCCATTCCATGGTCCAAAATCGTACAAATGAGGAGAAATCTCCAAAGTCCCTGAGGCCATCCCAATAGTGTAGGTCGACCGGAACAAACAAGGGCTGTCAGACACCAGCTGATAATCTCCCTCCACTCATACCATAGATGGATGTCCCCAGAGAAGAAGATGGAAACAGACAGGACCCAACGCCATAACAGGATCCATTGCCTTGGTTTACAGGCATGTATCCTCAAAAGCCTGATTCCAATAAGAGCATAGGGGTTTTCCTGAGGCACCCATCAGAACTCATCTCGTCTTCACAAGGAAACCTGTGCATGGGAGCTATGTCAAAAGCTTAGGAGAGTACTTCACGGACCCGGTGCCACCGCCCCATTCCAAGGCCCTCATGGACACAAAAACACATTAGGACCCATCCTCAGGAAAGTCCATTTCAACTCATCCACGCCGGTTGCTCCCACAGAGCCATCAGATCTAAACTGTCTTGTTGCTAGGAGACAATTGGTATGTGAGGCGGGCTTCCCAGGCATCCATCCTCGAACGGTGCTCTGGAGTCATTCCATATGGGATGTCCTGGAGCTGTCCAACAGGTCTCAATTGTCCCGCAGAAGGAATCCTTGAAGGGGGCATCCCACAACTCCCAACGTGGGAAAACCTCAATGGTTTCGAGATTCTGCTCCCTTTATGAAGCGGCCGTCATGCACGGAAACTCCAACGTGAGCCAACGTCTGATCCTCGCACTGACTTCAGATGCATGAGATATTGGTTCAAGTCTGCAGGGGTTACCTGCCGTGCCCTCGCCCTGAAACCCAAGTCTAGCTTGTCTTCTCAGACTTCCATCCTCACACTCCTGGTCCCGAAGCCCTCAAGTTTGGCAATTCCGGCCCCACAATGCAGCACTCTGCCTGACCTGTAGAAAAAAATTATTGCCTCATAAGACGCCCAGGCACCTTAAATGAGGATAAACCTACACAGCACTCAACTTTACCCAAATTATGTATTCTAACCTGGGCACTAATGCACTGTCGGACACAACCTGAGGCTGGACCTTCTGACCAACACCCAGAAAGCTGACCGCACACTGAGCACATAAGACCCGCCATGGCCTTAGGTCATCAACTCTTCCCTATCTCAGTATTCAGGCTTCAGAACCGAGACCTTAACTCCAATCACAGCCCAGGCGTGCCTGTGATGCAGAAATCACAACTCCTCCTTACCCATGGCAAGAAACCTTGTGGTTGGCACGTTTTCCAACGTTCAGTGTAGGAGAAACCAGCATTCACCCTGAGGCCCCGCCCATTCTTGAGTGCGACGAGGGCCTAAACACGCATTGTGACCCTCAGCATGAGTCCTGTCCTCTAGTAAGTCCTCTCAGTGGCTGGATCATTAGATGCCATAATGGGCATGACATGTCCCTAGGCCCCAATTTTTAACCAGATTTCTGATTGTCCAATCGCCCATCCCCAGGGCTCTACTTTGGAACCCCTCATTTGGTGGGACACCAGAGATTAAATAAGAAAACACAACAACAAAAAAAACGGACTTCTTCCATCCCACAGAATGACGCCAAACTCTTTGTATTGGGCCAAACCACCAGAGAGTAAGACTCGTCTATTTCCCATGAAGTCACGCAGAAATTTCACGACCATGAGTGACACGGTATCCAGAGACAAAAACTTGAGCAAGAGCCTCACACTCGCCCTTTTTTCAAATCCCGAAGACTTCTCCTCATGGTCTGTAGAATCAGTCCTGCCATATTTATGTCCCGAAACATAAGACGAGTTTGTGCTTTCAGACAACTGTCCAAACAGCCCTGGCCTACACAACCTACAGGCTCAGGCCCCTGGAGCCAAACCTGAGGGCTGTACTTGCCCTCACCAAAGGAATTGTGTGTTCCATTCCCAATGGCCACAACCCTACTAATAGGATAAACCTCCAAAGTCCCTGATCCATCTCAAAAGTGGTGGCTTCCCAGGAAAAAGAGGCGCAATCTGAGCCCATCGGAGCACCTCCCTGCACTCAGACCCATAGAAAGTTGTCCCCAGAGTTAAAAAGGAAAGAACAGGCCCCTGGGCACAAATCAGATCCATTGCTTTGGTTTCCAGGCATCTCTCCTCAGAGGCCTGGATTTCAAAACCAGCATATGGCTCTTTCTTGACTCACCCATCAGAAAACATCTCATCTACACATGGGTACTTGGACGTTGGAGCTGTGCAAAGCCTCTGTTTAGGAGAACCCTTCAGGGCCCCAGGGCCACCGCTTCATTCCAAGGTCTCCATAGACACAAAAGCACATTAGGACCCATCCCCAGAGGGTCCATTTCAACTGAGCCTCCTCGGTTGCTCACCGAGATCCAGCAAATCTAACCTGTCTTGTTGCTAGGAGACAATTGAAATGCGAGGTGGGCTACCCAGCCAACCATCCTTAGTACCCTGCTCAGAATCATTGGCCTAGGGCCAAAGAACAGGTCTAAATTGTCCTGCAGAAGACTCTTTGCAGTTTGGAGCTTCTCACAACTCCCATCGTGGGAAAACCCCCATGGCCTCGTGATGCCCCCCATTCATGAAGGGGCCATCAGGGACAGAAACTCCAACCTGAGCCATCGTCCATACCTCACCCTAACTTCAGATGCACGAGATCTCAATTCAGGTCTGTAGATTGTGCCTGCCATGTCCTCACCCAGAAACCTAAGCCTAGCTTGTGTTCTCAAACTTCTGTCCTCAGACTACTGGCCCACAAGCCCTCCAGTTTGGCAATCCAGAACTACAATGCAGCACTCTGCCTGCACTCCAGAAGAAAAACATTGCCCTCTGGGGATTCCCAGTAACCCCAAGTGAGGATCAAACTGCAACTACCTTGACTGTACCCCAGATACATAGGCTGACCCCGGCTCTAATGCCCTTTCTGACACAGCCTGAGCCTGGAACTCCTGGACCACCCAGACTGCTGGCCGCAAACTGAGCACATTGAGCCGCCATGGCCTTAGGTCTTCATCTCTTCCCAACCTCGGTTTCCTGGCTTCAGAATCTAGACCTTATCTCCAATCACTGCCCAGGGTTGAACGTGATGCAGGAATCAGAACTCCTTCCCCATGGCAAGAAACCTTGTGGTTGGCATGTTGTCCAACCTTCAGTGTAGTTGAAGCCAGTGTGGCCCATGAGGCTCCGCCCATGCTCTTGGGCCACATTGGTCACAAACACACATTGTGACCCTCAGCGTGATCCCAGTCCCCAAGTAAGGCCTCTCAGTGGCTGGATGAAGAGATAGCATATTGGGCTTGCCATGCCCCTAGGCCCCAATTTTTAACCATAGTTCAGGTTGTCCCTTCAGTCTTCTCCACAGCTTTGCTTTGGAATTCTTCTTTTGGTGGGTCACTTGAGGTAACAAAACTGAAAGGAGTCCTCCCATCCCACATATTGACGAAAAACAATTTGGATTCAGGGCAAATCCTCAGAAAGGAAGATTCGTCCATGGCCCATGAGGCCTCCCCGACATTCAACGGCCATCGCTGATACAAAATCCAGAGACAAAAGCCGGAGCAAGCGCCTCAGACTCGCACTTTCTTCATATACTGAAGAGTTCTTCTCATGATTTGTAGATCGGGCCTGCCATACCTACGTCCCCAAACCTAAGCTGAGTTGGTGTTTTCAGACTTCTGTCCTCAAAGTCCTGGGCCACACACTCTCCAGGCTGGTGCCCCTGGAGCCACACATTAGGACTGTGCCTACCAATCCATGGTGATTCTGCCCATTCCATGGTCCAAAATCGTACAAATGAGGAGAAACCTCCAAAGTCCCTGAGGCCATCCCAATAGTGTAGGTCGCCAGGAACAAACAAGGGCTGTCAGACACCAGCTGATAATCTACCTCCACTCATACCATAGATGGATGTCCCCAAAGAAGAAGATTGAACCAGACAGGACCCTAGGCCATAATAGGGTCCATTGCCTTGGTTTACAGGCATGTAACCTCAAAAGCCTGATTCCAATAAGGTCATAGGGGTTTTCCTGAGGCACCCATCAGAACTCATTTCGTCTCCACAAGGAAACCTGTGCATGGGAGCTAAGTCAAAAGCTTAGGAGAGTACTTCAGGGACCCGGTGCCACCGCCCCATTCCAAGGCCCTCATGGACACAAAAACACATTAGGACCCATCCTCAGGAAAGTCCATTTCAACTCATCCACGCCGGTTGCTCCCACAGAGCCATCAGATCTAAACTGTCTTGTTGCTAGGAGACAATTGGTATGTGAGACGGGCTTCCCAGGCATCCATCCTCGAACGGTGCTCTGGAGTCATTCCATATGGGATGTCCTGGAGCTGTCCAACAGGTCTCAATTGTCCCGCAGAAGGAATCCTTGAAGGGGGCATCCCACAACTCCCAACGTGGGAAAACCTCAATGGCCTCGAGATTCTGCTCCCTTCATGAAGCGGCCGTCATGCACGGAAACTCCAACCTGAGCCAACGTCTGATCCTCGCGCTGACTTCAGATGCATGAGATATTGGTTCAAGTCTGCAGGGGTTACCTGCCGTGCCCTCGCTCTGAAACCCAAGTCTAGCTTGTCTTCTCAGACTTCCATCCTCACACTCCTGGTCCCGAAGCCCTCAAGTTTGGCAATTCCGGCCCCACAATGCAGCACTCTGCCTGACCTGTAGAAAAAAATTATTGCCTCATGAGATGCCCAGGCACCTTAAATGAGGATAAACCTACACAGCACTCGACTTTACCCAAATTATGTATTCTAACCTGGGCACTATTGCACTGTCGGACACAACCTGAGGCTGGACCTTCTGACCAACACCCAGAAAGCTGACCGCACACTGAGCACATAAGACCCGCCATGGCCTTAGGTCATCAACTCTTCCCAATCTCAGTATTCAGGCTTCAGAACCGAGACCTTACTCCAATCACAGCCCAGGCGTGCCTGTGATGCAGAAATCACATCTCCTCCTTACCCATGGCAAGAAACCTTGTGGTTGGCACGTTGTCCAACGTTCAGTGTAAAAGAAACCAGCATTCACCCTGAGGCTCCGCCCATTCTTGAGTGCGACGAAAGCCTAAACACGCATTGTGACCCTCAGCATGCGTCCTGTCCTCTAGTAAGTCCTCTCAATGGCTGGACCATTAGATGCCATAATGGGCATGACATGTCCCTAGGCCCCAATTTTTAACCAGATTTCTGATTGTCCAATCGCCCCTCCCCAGGGCTCTACTTTGGAACCTCTCATTTGGTGGGACACCTGAGGTTAAATAAGAAAACAAGAACAACAAAAAAACGGACTTCCTCCATCCCACAGAATGACCTCAAACTCTTTGGAGTGGGCCAAACCACCAGAGAGTAAGACTCGTCCTTTTCCCATGAAGTCACCCAGAAATTTCACGACCATGAGTGACAAGGTATCCAGAGACAAAAACTTGAGCAAGAGCCTCACACTCGGCCTTTTTTCAAATCCTGAAGAGTTCTCCTCATGGTCTGTAGATCAGTCCTGCCATATTTATGTACCGAAACATAAGACGAGTTTGTGTTTTCAGACAACTGTCCAAACAGCCCTGGCCTACACAACCTACAGGCTCAGGCCCCTGGAGCCAAACCTGAGGACTGTACTTGCCCTCACCAAGGGAATTGTGTGTTCCCATTCCAATGGCCACTACCCTACTAATAGGATGAACCTCCAAAGTTCCTGATCCATCTCAATAGTGGTGGCTTCCCTGGAAAAAGAGGGGCAATCTGAGCCCATCGGAGCACCTCCCTGCACTCAGACCCATAGACAGATGTCCCGAGTGTTAAAAAGGAAAGAACAGGCCCCTAGGCACTAATCAGATCCATTGCTTTGGTTTCCTGGCATCTCTCCTCAGAAGCCTGGATTTCAAAACCAGCATATGACTCTTTCTTGACTCACCCATCAGAAAACATCTCATCTACACATGAGATACTTGGACGTTGGAGCTGTGCAAGGCCTCTGTTTAGGAGAACCCTTCAGGGCCCCAGTGCCACCGCTTCATTCCAAGGTCTCCATAGACACAAAAGCACATTAGGACCCATCCCCAGGAGAGTCCAATTCAACTCAGCCTCCTCGGTTGATCCACGGATCCAGCAGATCTAACCTGTCCTGTTGCTAGGAGACAATAGGAATGCGAGGTGGGCTACCCATCCATCCATCCTTAGAACCCTGCTGAGAATCATTGGCCTGGAGCCAAACAACAGGTCTCCATTCCTGCAGAAGACTCTTTGCAGTTTGGAGCTGCTCAACTCCAATCGTGTGAAAACCTCCATGGCCTCGTGATGCCCCCCATTCATGAAGGGGCCATCAGGGACAGAAACTCCAACCTGAGCGATCATCCGATCCTCGCCCTGACTTCAGGTGCACGAGATCTCGATTCAGGTCTGTAGATTGTGCCTGCCATGTCCTCACCCAGAAAGCGAAGCCTAGCTTGTGTTCTCAGACTTCTGTCCTCAGACTACTGGCCCACAAGCCCTCCAGTTTGGCAATCCAGAACTACAATGCAGCACTCTGCCTGCCCTCCAGAAGAAAAACATTGCCCTCTGGGGATTCCCAGTAACCCCAGTGAGGATCAAACTGCACCTACCTTGGCTGTACCCCAAATACATAGGCTGACCAGGGCTCTAATGCCCTTTCTGACACAGTCTGAGCCTGGAACTCCTGGCCCACCCAGACTGCTGGCCGCACACTGAGCACATCGAGCCGCCATGGCCTTAGGTCGTCATCTCTTCCCAACCTCGTTTTTCAGGTTTCAGAACCTAGACCTTATCTCCAATCACTGCCCAGGGTTGAACGTGATGAAGAAATCAGAACTCCTTCCCCATGGCAAGAAACCTTTTGGTTGGCATGTTGTCCAACCTTCAGTGTAGTTGAAGCCAGTGTAGCCCATGAGGCCCCGCCCATGCTCTTGGGCCACATTGGTCACAAACACACATTTTGACCCTCAGTGTGAGCCCAGTCCCCAAGTAAGGCCTCTCAGTGGCTGGATGAAGAGATAGCATGATGGGCTTGCCATGCCCCTAGGCCCCAATTTTTAACCATAGTTCGGGTTGTCCCTTCAGTCTTCTCCACGGCTTTGCTTTGGAATTTCTCTTTTGGTGGGACACCTGAGGTAAAAAAACTGAAAGGAGTCCTCCCATCCCACAGATTGACGAAAAACCATTGGGAATCGGAGCAAATCCTCAGAGAGGAAGATTCGTCCATGGCTCATGAGGCCTCCGCGACATTCAACGGCCATCGCTGATACAAAATCCAGAGACAAAAGCCTGAGCAAGCGCCTCATACTCGCACTTTCTTCATTTCCTGAAGAGTTCTTCTCATGGTTTGTATTTCGGGCCTGCCATACCTACGTCCCCAAACCTAAGCTGAGTTTGTTTTTTCAGACTTCTGTCTTCAAAGTCCTGGGCCACACACTCTCCAGGCTGGGGCCACTGGAGCTACACATTAGGACTGTGCCTACCAATCCATGGGAATTCTGCCCATTCCATGGTCCAAAATCGTAAAAATTAGGAGAAACCTCCAAAGTCCCTGAGGCCATCCCAATAGTGTAGGTCGACCTGAACAAACAAGGGCTGTCTGACACCAGCTGATAATCTACCTCCACTCATACCATAGATGGATGTCCCCAGAAGAGATTGAAGCAGACAGGACCCTAGGCCATAATATGATCCATTGCCTTGGTTTACAGGCATGTTTCCTCAAATGCCTGATTCCAATAAGAGCATAGGGGTTTTCCTGAGGCACCCATCAGAACTCATCTCGTCTCCACAAGGAAACCTGTGCATGGGAGCTATGTCAAAAGTTTAGGATAGTACGTCAGGGTCCCGGAGCCACAGCCCCATTCCAAGGTTTTCATGGACACAAAAACATATTAGGACCCGTCCTCAGCCACCTTGGTTGCTCCCGCAGAGCCATCACATCTAAACTGTCTTGTTGCTGGGAGACAATTGGAATGCGAGGCGTGCTTTCCAGGCATCCATTCTCGAACGTGCTCTAGAGTCATTCCATATGGGATGTCCTGGAGCTGTCCAACAGGTCTCAATTGTCCCGCAGAAGGAATCCTTGAAGGGGACATCCCACAACTCCCAACGTGGGAAAACCTCAATGGCCTCGAGATTCTGCTCCCTTCATGAAGCGGCCGTCATGCACGGAAATTCCAACCTGAGCCAATCTCTGATCCTCGCGCTGAATTCAGATGCATGATATATTGGTTCAGATCTGCAGGGGGTTCCTGCCGTGCCCTCTCCCTGAAACCCGAATTTAGCTTGTCTTCTCAGACTTCCGTCCTCACACTCCTGGTCCCGATGCCCTCAAGTTTGGCAATTCCGGACCCACAATGCAGCACTCTGCCTGACCTGTAGAAAAAAATTATTGCCTCATGAGCTGCCCAGGCACCTTAAATGAGGATAAACCTACACAGCACTCGACTTTACCCAAATTATATATTCTAACCTGGGCACTAATGCACAGTCGGACACAACCTGAGTCCGGACCTCCTGACCAACACCCAGAAAGCTGACCACACACTGAGCACATAAGACCCTCCATGGCCTTAGGTCATCATCTCTTCCCTATCTCAGTTTTCAGGCTTCAGAACCGAGACCTTATCTCCAATCACTGCCCAGGCGTGAGTGTGATGCAGAAATCACAACTCCTCCTTACCCATGGCAAGAAACCTTGTGGTTGGCACGTTGTCCAACGTTCAGTGTAGGAGAAACCAGCATTCACCCTGAGGCCCCGCCCATTCTTGAGTGCGACGACGGCATAAACACGCATTACGACCCTCAGCATGAGTCCTGTCCTCTAGTAAGTCCTCTCAGTGGCTGGACCATTAGATGCCATAATGGGCTTGACAGGTCCCTAGGCCCCAATTTTTAACCAGATTTCTGATTGTCCAATCGCCCCTCCCCAGAGCTCTACTTTGGAACCCCTTATTTGGTGGGACACCTGAGGTTAAAAAAGAAAACAACAACAACAAAAAAAACGGACTTCTTCCATCCCACAGAATGACCCCAAACTCTTTGGACTGGGCCAAACTACCAGAGAGTAAGATTCGTCCATTTCCCATGAAGTCACCCAGAAATTTCACGACCATGAGTGACACGGTATCCAGAGACAAAAACTTGAGCAAGAGCCTCACACTCGGCCTTTTTTCAAATCCCGAAGAGTTCTCCTCATGGTCTGTAGATCAGTCCTGCCATATTTATGTCCCGAAACATAAGACGAGTTTGTGTTTCCAGACAACTGTCCCAACAGCCCTGGCCTACACAACCTACAGGCTCAGGCCCCTGGAGCCAAACCTGAGGACTGTACTTGCCCTCACCAAGTGAATTGTGTGTTCCCATTACAATGGACACAACCCTTCTAATAGTATAAACCTCCAAAGTCCCTGATCCATCTCAATAGTGGTTGCTTCCCAGGAAAAAGAGGGGCAATCTGAGCCCATCGGAGCACCTCCCTGCACTCAGACCCATAGACAGATGTCCCGAGAGTTAAAAAGGAAAGTACAGGCCCCTAGGCACTTATCAGATCCATTGATTTGGTTTCAAAGATTCTCTACACAGAGGCCTGGATTTCAAAACCAGCATATGGCTCTTTCTTGACTCACCCATCAGAAAACATCTCATCTACACATGGGATACTTGGACGTTGGAGCTGTGCAAAGCCTATGTTTAGGAGAACACTTCAGGGCCCCAGTGCCACCGCTTCATTCCAAGGTCTCCATAGACACAAAAGCACATTAGGACCCATCCCCAGGAGAGTCCAATTCAACTCAGCCTCCTCGGTTGATCCACAGATTCAGCAGATCTAACCTGTCTTGTTGCTAGGAGACAATAGGAATGCGAGGTGGGCTACCCAGCCATCCATCCTTAGAACCCTGCTCAGAATCATTGGCCTGGAGCCAAACAACAGGTCTCCATTCCTGCAGAAGACTCTTTGCAGTTTGGAGCTGCTCAACTCCAATCGTGTGAAAACCTCCATGGCCACGTGATGCCCCCCATTCATGAAGGGGCCATCAGGGACAGAAACTCCAACCTGAGCGATCATCCGATCCTCGCCCTGACTTCACGTGCACGAGATCTCGATTCAGGTCTGTAGATTGTGCCTGCCATGTCCTCACTCAGAAAGCGAAGCCTAGCTTGTGTTCTCAGACTTCTGTCCTCAGACTACTGGCCCACAAGCCCTCCAGTTTGGCAATCCAGAACTACAATGCAGCACTCTGCCTGCCCTCCAGAAGAAAAACATTGCCCTCTGGGGATTCCCAGTAACCCCAAGTGAGGATCAAACTGCACCTACCTTGGCTGTACCCCAAATACATAGGCTGACCAGGGCTCTAATGCCCTTTCTGACACAGTCTGAGCCTGGAACTCCTGGCCCACCCAGACTGCTAGCCGCACACTAAGCACATCGAGCCGCCATGGCCTTAGGTCGTCATCTCTTCCCAACCTCGGTTTTCAGGTTTCAGAACCTAGACCTTATCTCCAATCACTGCCCAGGGATGAACGTGATGAAGAAATCAGAACTCCTTCCCCATGGCAAGAAACCTTTTGGTTGGCATGTTGTCCAACCTTCAGTGTAGTTGAAGACAGTGTGGCCCATGAGGCCCCGCCCATGCTCTTGGGCCACATTGGTCACAAACACACATTTTGACCCTCAGTGTGAGCCCAGTCCCCAAGTAAGGCCTCTCAGTGGCTGGATGAAGAGATAGCATGATGGGCTTGCCATGCCCCTAGGCCCCAATTTTTAACCATAGTTCGGGTTGTCCCTTCAGTCTTCTCCACGGCTTTGCCTTGGAATTTCTCTTTTGGTGGAACACCTGAGGTAAAAAAACTGAAAGGAGTCCTCCCATCCCACAGATTGACGAAAAACCATTGGGAATCGGAGCAAATCCTCAGAGAGGAAGATTCGTCCATGGCTCATGAAGCCTCCCCGACATTCAACGGCCATCGCTGATACAAAATCCAGAGACAAAAGCCTGAGCAAGCGCCTCATACTCGCACTTTCTTCATTTCCTGAAGAGTTCTTCTCATGGTTTGTATTTCGGGCCTGCCATACCTACGTCCCCAAACCTAAGCTGAGTTTGTTTTTTCAGACTTCTGTCTTCAAAGTCCTGGGCCACACACTCTCCAGGCTGGGGCCACTGGAGCTACACATTAGGACTGTGCCTACCAATCCATGGGAATTCTGCCCATTCCATGGTCCAAAATCGTAAAAATTAGGAGAAACCTCCAAAGTCCCTGAGGCCATCCCAATAGTGTAGGTCGACCTGAACAAACAAGGGCTGTCTGACACCAGCTGATAATCTACCTCCACTCATACCATAGATGGATGTCCCCAGAAGAGATTGAAGCAGACAGGACCCTAGGCCATAATAGGATCCATTGCCTTGGTTTACAGGCATGTTTCCTCAAATGCCTGATTCCAATAAGAGCATAGGGGTTTTCCTGAGGCACCCATCAGAACTCATCTCGTCTCCACAAGGAAACCTGTGCATGGGAGCTATGTCAAAAGCTTAGGATAGTACGTCAGGGTCCCGGTGCCACAGCCCCATTTCAAGGCTTTCATGGACACAAAAACATATTAGGACCTGTCCTCAGCCACCTTGTTTGCTCCCGCAGTGCCATCACATCTAAACTGTCTTGTTGCTGGGAGACAATTGGAATGCGAGGCGTGCTTTCCAGGCATCTATTCTCGAACGTGCTCTGGAGTCATTCCATATGGGATGTCCTGGAGCTGTCCAACAGGTCTCAATTGTCCCGCAGAAGGAATCCTTGAAGGGGGCATCCCACAACTCCCAACGTGGGAAAACCTCAATGGCCTCGAGATTCTGCTCCCTTCATGAAGCGGCCGTCATGCACGGAAATTCCAACCTGAGCCAATCTCTGATCCTCACGCTGAATTCAGATGCATGATATATTGGTTCAGATCTGCAGGGGGTTCCTGCCGTGCCCTCTCCCTGAAACCCGAATTTAGCTTGTCTTCTCAGACTTCCGTCCTCACACTCCTGGTCCCGATGCCCTCAAGTTTGGCAATTCCGGACCCACAATGCAGCACTCTGCCTGACCTGTAGAAAAAAATTATTGCCTCATGAGCTGCCCAGGCACCTTAAATGAGGATAAACCTACACAGCACTCGACTTTACCCAAATTATATATTCTAACCTGGGCACTAATGCACAGTCGGACACAACCTGAGCCCGGACCTCCTGACCAACACCCAGAAAGCTGACCACACACTGAGCACATAAGACCCTCCATGGCCTTAGGTCATCATCTCTTCCCTATCTCAGTTTTCAGGCTTCAGAACCGAGACCTTATCTCCAATCACTGCCCAGGCGTGAGTGTGATGCAGAAATCACAACTCCTCCTTACCCATGGCAAGAAACCTTGTGGTTGGCACGTTGTCCAACGTTCAGTGTAGGAGAAACCAGCATTCACCCTGAGGCCCCGCCCATTCTTGAGTGCGACGACGGCATAAACACGCATTACGACCCTCAGCATGAGTCCTGTCCTCTAGTAAGTCCTCTCAGTGGCTGGACCATTAGATGCCATAATGGGCTTGACAGGTCCCTAGGCCCCAATTTTTAACCAGATTTCTGATTGTCCAATCGCCCCTCCCCAGAGCTCTACTTTGGAACCCCTTATTTGGTGGGACACCTGAGGTTAAAAAAGAAAACAACAACAACAAAAAAAACGGACTTCTTCCATCCCACAGAATGACCCCAAACTCTTTGGACTGGGCCAAACTACCAGAGAGTAAGATTCGTCCATTTCCCATGAAGTCACCCAGAAATTTCACGACCATGAGTGACACGGTATCCAGAGACAAAAACTTGAGCAAGAGCCTCACACTCGGCCTTTTTTCAAATCCCGAAGAGTTCTCCTCATGGTCTGTAGATCAGTCCTGCCATATTTATGTCCCGAAACATAAGACGAGTTTGTGTTTCCAGACAACTGTCCAAACAGCCCTGGCCTACACAACCTACAGGCTCAGGCCCCTGGAGCCAAACCTGAGGACTGTACTTGCCCTCACCAAGTGAATTGTGTGTTCCCATTACAATGGACACAACCCTTCTAATAGTATAAACCTCCAAAGTCCCTGATCCATCTCAATAGTGGTTGCTTCCCAGGAAAAAGAGGGGCAATCTGAGCCCATCGGAGCACCTCCCTGCACTCAGACCCATAGACAGATGTCCCGAGAGTTAAAAAGGAAAGTACAGGCCCCTAGGCACTTATCAGATCCATTGATTTGGTTTCAAAGATTCTCTACACAGAGGCCTGGATTTCAAAACCAGCATATGGCTCTTTCTTGACTCACCCATCAGAAAACATCTCATCTACACATGGGATACTTGGACGTTGGAGCTGTGCAAAGCCTATGTTTAGGAGAACACTTCAGGGCCCCAGTGCCACCGCTTCATTCCAAGGTCTCCATAGACACAAAAGCACATTAGGACCCATCCCCAGGAGAGTCCAATTCAACTCAGCCTCCTCGGTTGATCCACAGATTCAGCAGATCTAACCTGTCTTGTTGCTAGGAGACAATAGGAATGCGAGGTGGGCTACCCAGCCATCCATCCTTAGAACCCTGCTCAGAATCATTGGCCTGGAGCCAAACAACAGGTCTCCATTCCTGCAGAAGACTCTTTGCAGTTTGGAGCTGCTCAACTCCAATCGTGTGAAAACCTCCATGGCCACGTGATGCCCCCCATTCATGAAGGGGCCATCAGGGACAGAAACTCCAACCTGAGCGATCATCCGATCCTCGCCCTGACTTCACGTGCACGAGATCTCGATTCAGGTCTGTAGATTGTGCCTGCCATGTCCTCACTCAGAAAGCGAAGCCTAGCTTGTGTTCTCAGACTTCTGTCCTCAGACTACTGGCCCACAAGCCCTCCAGTTTGGCAATCCAGAACTACAATGCAGCACTCTGCCTGCCCTCCAGAAGAAAAACATTGCCCTCTGGGGATTCCCAGTAACCCCAAGTGAGGATCAAACTGCACCTACCTTGGCTGTACCCCAAATACATAGGCTGACCAGGGCTCTAATGCCCTTTCTGACACAGTCTGAGCCTGGAACTCCTGGCCCACCCAGACTGCTAGCCGCACACTAAGCACATCGAGCCGCCATGGCCTTAGGTCGTCATCTCTTCCCAACCTCGGTTTTCAGGTTTCAGAACCTAGACCTTATCTCCAATCACTGCCCAGGGATGAACGTGATGAAGAAATCAGAACTCCTTCCCCATGGCAAGAAACCTTTTGGTTGGCATGTTGTCCAACCTTCAGTGTAGTTGAAGACAGTGTGGCCCATGAGGCCCCGCCCATGCTCTTGGGCCACATTGGTCACAAACACACATTTTGACCCTCAGTGTGAGCCCAGTCCCCAAGTAAGGCCTCTCAGTGGCTGGATGAAGAGATAGCATGATGGGCTTGCCATGCCCCTAGGCCCCAATTTTTAACCATAGTTCGGGTTGTCCCTTCAGTCTTCTCCACGGCTTTGCCTTGGAATTTCTCTTTTGGTGGAACACCTGAGGTAAAAAAACTGAAAGGAGTCCTCCCATCCCACAGATTGACGAAAAACCATTGGGAATCGGAGCAAATCCTCAGAGAGGAAGATTCGTCCATGGCTCATGAAGCCTCCCCGACATTCAACGGCCATCGCTGATACAAAATCCAGAGACAAAAGCCTGAGCAAGCGCCTCATACTCGCACTTTCTTCATTTCCTGAAGAGTTCTTCTCATGGTTTGTATTTCGGGCCTGCCATACCTACGTCCCCAAACCTAAGCTGAGTTTGTTTTTTCAGACTTCTGTCTTCAAAGTCCTGGGCCACACACTCTCCAGGCTGGGGCCACTGGAGCTACACATTAGGACTGTGCCTACCAATCCATGGGAATTCTGCCCATTCCATGGTCCAAAATCGTAAAAATTAGGAGAAACCTCCAAAGTCCCTGAGGCCATCCCAATAGTGTAGGTCGACCTGAACAAACAAGGGCTGTCTGACACCAGCTGATAATCTACCTCCACTCATACCATAGATGGATGTCCCCAGAAGAGATTGAAGCAGACAGGACCCTAGGCCATAATAGGATCCATTGCCTTGGTTTACAGGCATGTTTCCTCAAATGCCTGATTCCAATAAGAGCATAGGGGTTTTCCTGAGGCACCCATCAGAACTCATCTCGTCTCCACAAGGAAACCTGTGCATGGGAGCTATGTCAAAAGCTTAGGATAGTACGTCAGGGTCCCGGTGCCACAGCCCCATTTCAAGGCTTTCATGGACACAAAAACATATTAGGACCTGTCCTCAGCCACCTTGTTTGCTCCCGCAGTGCCATCACATCTAAACTGTCTTGTTGCTGGGAGACAATTGGAATGCGAGGCGTGCTTTCCAGGCATCTATTCTCGAACGTGCTCTGGAGTCATTCCATATGGGATGTCCTGGAGCTGTCCAACAGGTCTCAATTGTCCCGCAGAAGGAATCCTTGAAGGGGGCATCCCACAACTCCCAACGTGGGAAAACCTCAATGGCCTCGAGATTCTGCTCCCTTCATGAAGCGGCCGTCATGCACGGAAATTCCAACCTGAGCCAATCTCTGATCCTCACGCTGAATTCAGATGCATGATATATTGGTTCAGATCTGCAGGGGGTTCCTGCCGTGCCCTCTCCCTGAAACCCGAATTTAGCTTGTCTTCTCAGACTTCCGTCCTCACACTCCTGGTCCCGATGCCCTCAAGTTTGGCAATTCCGGACCCACAATGCAGCACTCTGCCTGACCTGTAGAAAAAAATTATTGCCTCATGAGCTGCCCAGGCACCTTAAATGAGGATAAACCTACACAGCACTCGACTTTACCCAAATTATATATTCTAACCTGGGCACTAATGCACAGTCGGACACAACCTGAGCCCGGACCTCCTGACCAACACCCAGAAAGCTGACCACACACTGAGCACATAAGACCCTCCATGGCCTTAGGTCATCATCTCTTCCCTATCTCAGTTTTCAGGCTTCAGAACCGAGACCTTATCTCCAATCACTGCCCAGGCGTGAGTGTGATGCAGAAATCACAACTCCTCCTTACCCATGGCAAGAAACCTTGTGGTTGGCACGTTGTCCAATGTTCAGTGTAGGAGAAACCAGCATTCACCCTGAGGCCCCGCCCATTCTTGAGTGCGACGACGGCATAAACACGCATTACGACCCTCAGCATGAGTCCTGTCCTCTAGTAAGTCCTCTCAGTGGCTGGACCATTAGATGCCATAATGGGCTTGACAGGTCCCTAGGCCCCAATTTTTAACCAGATTTCTGACTGTCCAATCGCCCCTCCCCAGAGCTCTACTTTGGAACCCCTTATTTGGTGGGACACCTGAGGTTAAAAAAGAAAACAACAACAACAAAAAAAACGGACTTCTTCCATCCCACAGAATGACCCCAAACTCTTTGGACTGGGCCAAACTACCAGAGAGTAAGATTCGTCCATTTCCCATGAAGTCACCCAGAAATTTCACGACCATGAGTGACACGGTATCCAGAGACAAAAACTTGAGCAAGAGCCTCACACTCGGCCTTTTTTCAAATCCCGAAGAGTTCTCCTCATGGTCTGTAGATCAGTCCTGCCATATTTATGTCCCGAAACATAAGACGAGTTTGTGTTTCCAGACAACTGTCCAAACAGCCCTGGCCTACACAACCTACAGGCTCAGGCCCCTGGAGCCAAACCTGAGGACTGTACTTGCCCTCACCAAGTGAATTGTGTGTTCCCATTACAATGGACACAACCCTTCTAATAGTATAAACCTCCAAAGTCCCTGATCCATCTCAATAGTGGTTGCTTCCCAGGAAAAAGAGGGGCAATCTGAGCCCATCGGAGCACCTCCCTGCACTCAGACCCATAGACAGATGTCCCGAGAGTTAAAAAGGAAAGTACAGGCCCCTAGGCACTTATCAGATCCATTGATTTGGTTTCAAAGATTCTCTACACAGAGGCCTGGATTTCAAAACCAGCATATGGCTCTTTCTTGACTCACCCATCAGAAAACATCTCATCTACACATGGGATACTTGGACGTTGGAGCTGTGCAAAGCCTATGTTTAGGAGAACACTTCAGGGCCCCAGTGCCACCGCTTCATTCCAAGGTCTCCATAGACACAAAAGCACATTAGGACCCATCCCCAGGAGAGTCCAATTCAACTCAGCCTCCTCGGTTGATCCACAGATTCAGCAGATCTAACCTGTCTTGTTGCTAGGAGACAATAGGAATGCGAGGTGGGCTACCCAGCCATCCATCCTTAGAACCCTGCTCAGAATCATTGGCCTGGAGCCAAACAACAGGTCTCCATTCCTGCAGAAGACTCTTTGCAGTTTGGAGCTGCTCAACTCCAATCGTGTGAAAACCTCCATGGCCACGTGATGCCCCCCATTCATGAAGGGGCCATCAGGGACAGAAACTCCAACCTGAGCGATCATCCGATCCTCGCCCTGACTTCACGTGCACGAGATCTCGATTCAGGTCTGTAGATTGTGCCTGCCATGTCCTCACTCAGAAAGCGAAGCCTAGCTTGTGTTCTCAGACTTCTGTCCTCAGACTACTGGCCCACAAGCCCTCCAGTTTGGCAATCCAGAACTACAATGCAGCACTCTGCCTGCCCTCCAGAAGAAAAACATTGCCCTCTGGGGATTCCCAGTAACCCCAAGTGAGGATCAAACTGCACCTACCTTGGCTGTACCCCAAATACATAGGCTGACCAGGGCTCTAATGCCCTTTCTGACACAGTCTGAGCCTGGAACTCCTGGCCCACCCAGACTGCTAGCCGCACACTAAGCACATCGAGCCGCCATGGCCTTAGGTCGTCATCTCTTCCCAACCTCGGTTTTCAGGTTTCAGAACCTAGACCTTATCTCCAATCACTGCCCAGGGATGAACGTGATGAAGAAATCAGAACTCCTTCCCCATGGCAAGAAACCTTTTGGTTGGCATGTTGTCCAACCTTCAGTGTAGTTGAAGACAGTGTGGCCCATGAGGCCCCGCCCATGCTCTTGGGCCACATTGGTCACAAACACACATTTTGACCCTCAGTGTGAGCCCAGTCCCCAAGTAAGGCCTCTCAGTGGCTGGATGAAGAGATAGCATGATGGGCTTGCCATGCCCCTAGGCCCCAATTTTTAACCATAGTTCGGGTTGTCCCTTCAGTCTTCTCCACGGCTTTGCCTTGGAATTTCTCTTTTGGTGGAACACCTGAGGTAAAAAAACTGAAAGGAGTCCTCCCATCCCACAGATTGACGAAAAACCATTGGGAATCGGAGCAAATCCTCAGAGAGGAAGATTCGTCCATGGCTCATGAAGCCTCCCCGACATTCAACGGCCATCGCTGATACAAAATCCAGAGACAAAAGCCTGAGCAAGCGCCTCATACTCGCACTTTCTTCATTTCCTGAAGAGTTCTTCTCATGGTTTGTATTTCGGGCCTGCCATACCTATGTCCCCAAACCTAAGCTGAGTTTGTTTTTTCAGACTTCTGTCTTCAAAGTCCTGGGCCACACACTCTCCAGGCTGGGGCCACTGGAGCTACACATTAGGACTGTGCCTACCAATCCATGGGAATTCTGCCCATTCCATGGTCCAAAATCGTAAAAATTAGGAGAAACCTCCAAAGTCCCTGAGGCCATCCCAATAGTGTAGGTCGACCTGAACAAACAAGGGCTGTCTGACACCAGCTGATAATCTACCTCCACTCATACCATAGATGGATGTCCCCAGAAGAGATTGAAGCAGACAGGACCCTAGGCCATAATAGGATCCATTGCCTTGGTTTACAGGCATGTTTCCTCAAATGCCTGATTCCAATAAGAGCATAGGGGTTTTCCTGAGGCACCCATCAGAACTCATCTCGTCTCCACAAGGAAACCTGTGCATGGGAGCTATGTCAAAAGCTTAGGATAGTACGTCAGGGTCCCGGTGCCACAGCCCCATTTCAAGGCTTTCATGGACACAAAAACATATTAGGACCTGTCCTCAGCCACCTTGTTTGCTCCCGCAGTGCCATCACATCTAAACTGTCTTGTTGCTGGGAGACAATTGGAATGCGAGGCGTGCTTTCCAGGCATCTATTCTCGAATGTGCTCTGGAGTCATTCCATATGGGATGTCCTGGAGCTGTCCAACAGGTCTCAATTGTCCCGCAGAAGGAATCCTTGAAGGGGGCATCCCACAACTCCCAACGTGGGAAAACCTCAATGGCCTCGAGATTCTGCTCCCTTCATGAAGCGGCCGTCATGCACGGAAATTCCAACCTGAGCCAATCTCTGATCCTCACGCTGAATTCAGATGCATGATATATTGGTTCAGATCTGCAGGGGGTTCCTGCCGTGCCCTCTCCCTGAAACCCGAATTTAGCTTGTCTTCTCAGACTTCCGTCCTCACACTCCTGGTCCCGATGCCCTCAAGTTTGGCAATTCCGGACCCACAATGCAGCACTCTGCCTGACCTGTAGAAAAAAATTATTGCCTCATGAGCTGCCCAGGCACCTTAAATGAGGATAAACCTACACAGCACTCGACTTTACCCAAATTATATAGTCTAACCAGGGCACTAATGCACTGTCGGACACAACCTGAGCCCGGACCTCCTGACCAACACCCAGAAAGCTGACCACACACTGAGCACATAAGACCCTCCATGGCCTTAGGTCATCATATCTTCCCTATCTCAGTTTTCAGGTTTCAGAACCGAGACCTTATCTCCAATCACTGACCAGGCGTGAGTGTGATGCAGAAATCACAACTCCTCCTTACCCATGGCAAGAAACCTTGTGGTTGGCACGTTGTCCAACGTTCAGTGTAGGAGAAACCAGCATTCACCCTGAGGCCCCGCCCATTCTTGAGTGCGACGACGGCATAAACACGCATTATGACCGTCAGCATGAGTCCTGTCCTCTAGTAAGTCCTCTCAGTGGCTGGACCATTAGATGCCATAATGGGCTTGACAGGTCCCTAGGCCCCAATTTTTAACCAGATTTCTGATTGTCCAATCGCCCCTCCCCAGAGCTCTACTTTGGAACCCCTCATTTGGTGGGACACCTGAGGTTAAAAAAGAAAACAACAACAACAAAAAAACGGACTTCTTCCATCCCACAGAATGACCCCAAACTCTTTGGACTGGGCCAAACCACCAGAGAGTAAGACTCGTCCATTTCCCATGAAGTCACCCAGAAATTTCACGACCATGAGTGACACGGTATCCAGAGACAAAAACTTGAGCAAGAGCTTCACACTCGCCCTTTTTTCAAATCCCGAAGAGTTCTCCTCATGGTCTGTAAATCAGTCCTGCCATATTTATGTCCCGAAACATAAGACGAGTTTGTGTTTCCAGACAACTGTCCAAACAGCCCTGGCCTACACAACCTACAGGCTCAGGCCCCTGGAGCCAAACCTGAGGACTGTACTTGCCCTCACCAAGTGAATTGTGTGTTCCCATTACAATGGACACAACCCTTCTAATAGTATAAACCTCCAAAGTCCCTGATCCATCTCAATATTGGTGGCTTCCCAGGAAAAAGAGGGGCAATCTGAGCCCATCGGAGCACCTCCCTGCACTCAGACCCATAGACAGATGTCCTGAGAGTTAAAAAGGAAAGTACAGGCCCCTAGGCACTTATCAGATCCATTGATTTGGTTTCAAAGATTCTCTCCACAGAGGCCTGGATTTCAAAACCAGCATATGGCTCTTTCTTGACTCACCCATCAGAAAACATCTCATCTACACATGGGATACTTGGACGTTGGAGCTGTGCAAAGCCTATGTTTAGGAGAACCCTTCAGGGCCCCAGTGCCACCGCTTCATTCCAAGGTCTCCATAGACACAAAAGCACATTAGGACCCATCCCCAGGTGAGTCCATTTCAACTCACCCTCCTCGGTTGCTCCCCCAGATCCAGCAGATCTAACCTGTCTTGTTGCTAGGAGACAATTGGAATGCGAGGTGGGCTACCAGGCCATCCATCCTTAGAACCCTGCTCAGAATCATTGGCCTGGAGCCAAACAGCAGGTCTCAATTGTCCTGCAGAAGACTCTTTGCAGTTTGGAGTTGCTCACAACTTTCATCATAGGAAAACCTCCATGGCCTCGTGATGCCCTTCATTCATTAAGGGGCCATCGGGGACAGAAACTCCAACCTGAGCGATCATCCGATCCTCGCCCTGACTTCACGTGCACGAGATCTCGATTCAGGTCTGTAGATTGTGCCTGCCATGTCCTCACCCAGAAACCTAAGCCTAGCTTGTGTTCTCAGACTTCTGTCCTCAGACTACTGGCCCACAAGCCCTCCAGTTTGGCAATCCAGAACTACAATGCAGCACTCTGCCTGCCCTCCAGAAGAACAACATTGCCCCCGGGGTGACCCAGTAATCCCAAGTGAGGAACAACCTGCACCTACCTTGTCTGTACCCCAAATACATAGGCTGACCTGGGCACTAATGCTCTTTCTGACACAGTCTGAGCCTTGAACTCCTGGCCCACCCAGACTGCTAGCCGCACACTGAGCACATCGAGCCGCCATGGCCTTAGGTCGTCAACTCTTCCCTCCCTCGGTTTTCAGGATTCAGAATCTAGACCTTATCTCCAATCACTGCCCAGGGTTGAACGTGATGCAGAAATCAGAACTCCTTCCCCATGGCAAGAAACCTTGTGGTTGGCATGTTGTCCAACCTTCATTGTAGTTGAAGACAGTGTGGCCCATGAGGCCCCGCCCATGCTCTTGGGCCACATTGGTCACAAACACACATTGTGACCCTCAACGTGAGCCCAGTCCCCACGTAAGGCCTCTCAGTGGCTGGATGAAGAGATAGCATGATGGGCTTGCCATGCCCCTAGGTCCCATTTTTTAACCATAGTTCGGGTTGTCCCTTCAGTCTTCTCCACGGCTTTGCTTTGGAATTTCTCTTTTGGTGGGACACCTGAGGTAAAAAAACTGAAAGGAGTCCTCCCATCCCACAGATTGACGAAAAACCATTGGGAATCGGAGCAAATCCTCAGAGAGGAAGATTCGTCCATGGCCCATGAGGCCTCCCCGACATTCAACGGCCATCGCTGATACAAAATCCAGAGACAAAACCCTGAGCAAGCGCCTCAGACTCGCACTTTCACATATCCTGAAGAGTTCTTCTCATGGTTTGTATTTCGGGCCTGCCATACCTACGTCCCCAAACCTAAGCTGAGTTGGTGTTTTCAGACTTCTGTCCTCAAAGTCCTGGGCCACACACTCTCCAGGCTGGGGCCTCTGGAGCCAAACATTAGGACTGTGCCTACCAGTCCATGGGAATTCTGCCCATTCCATGGTCCAAAATCGTAAAAATTAGGAGAAACCTCCAAAGTCCCTGAGGCCATCCCAATAGAGTAGGTTGACCGGAACAAAAAAGGGCTGTCTGACACTAGCTGATAATCTACCTCCACTCATACCATAGATGGATGTCCCCAGAGAAGAAGATTGAACCAGACAGGACCCTAGGCCATAATAGGATCCATTGCCTTGGTTTACAGGTATGGCTCCTCAAAAGCCGATTCCAATACGAGCATAGGCGTTTTCCTGGGGCACCCATCAGAACTCATCTCGTCTCCACAAGGAAACCTGTGCATGGGAGCTATGTCAAAAGCTTAGGAGAGTACTTCAGGTTCCCGGTGCCACCACCCCATTCCAAGGCCCTCATGGACACAAAAACACATTAGGACCCATCCTCAGGAAAGTCCATTTCAATTCAGCCACCCAGTTTGCTTCCTCACAGCCATCAGATCTAAACTGTCTTGTTGCTAGGAGACAATTGGAATGCGAGGAGGGCTTCCCAGGCATCCATTCTCGAACGGTGCTCTGGAGTCATTCCATATGGGATGTCCTGGAGCTGTCCAACATGTCTCAATTGTCCCGCAGAAGGAATCCTTGAAGGGGGCATCCCACAACTCCCAACGGGGGAAAACCTCAATGGCCTCGAGATTCTGCTCCCTTCATGAAGCGGCCGTCATGCACGGAAACTCCCACCTGAGCCAACGTCTGATCCTCGCGCTGACTCCAGATGCATGAGATATTTGTTCAGATCTGCAGGGTTACCTGGGGTGCCCTCTCCCTGAATCCCAATTCTAGCCCTACTTTGATTTCCAGAGGATCTCCCCTCACGGACTAGAGATCAGGCCTGCCATTACATTGGCCCCTAGCTGAGCCAAGTTTGCTTTTTCAGACATCTGTCCCCACAGCCCTGGCAAACACAGCCTCTAGGCTGGGTCCTCTGGAGCCATACCACAGGACCGTGCCTGCTCTCTCCTGGGAAACTGTGTCCATTCCTTTGGCCACACACCTCCAGAATATGAGAAACCTCAAGGCCTCCGAGGACATCCCACTACTGGGAGCCTCACTGGACTCACAGGGGCATTCGGACACAAGCTGAGCAGCTACATCCATGAATGCATGCACACAGATGTCAACAGAGATAGAAGGTTGAGCCGGACAGGCCTTTAGGCCGTAGTCTCAACTCTTGCTTTGGTTTCCAGGTGTCACTCCTCAGAGGCTTTGGTTCGAAGAACAGGGTATGGGGCTTTCCTGACGCACGGAACAGAACTCCTCTCGTCTCCACATGGGAAGTTTCCTTGTTGGAGCCGTGTCAAACACCTCATGTTGGAGAATCCTGCAGAGTCCCTGAGCCACCTCCACATTCCAAGGTCTCCCAGGCCACCAAGCCACAGTAGGACTCATCTTCAGGAGAGACCATTTCAACTCTCCCCTCTGGGTAGCTCACCCAGGAGCCCGCAGATTGAGCCTGCCTTGTCCTGACTCAAGAGTGGGAATATGAAGTGGCGTTCCCAGGCATCCATGCTTAGACACCTGCTCTCGAGTATTTCCATATGGGGCCTCTTGGAACCATCCAATAGGACTCGACTGTCGTGCAGAAGGTAACCTTCAGTTTTGGAGCAGTTCACAAATCCCATCGTAGGCAAAACTTTCTGGCCTCATGAAGCCCCCACACCCTTCAGGAAGAGGCCATGCTGGACAAAAACTCTAGCCTGAGGCACGTCTCATAGTTGACATGACCTCAGTGCAGGAGATCTCGATTCAGCCTCTGCAGAGTGGGCCTGCCGTGCCCTCAGTCCCAAACCTCACGCTAGCTTGTGTTTTCCGACATCCTTCCTCACACTCCTGGCAAACAAGCCCTCCGGACTAGGAACTCCGGAACCAAAACCCAGCCCAGTGTCTGCCCAACGGAAGAAAAACGTTTCCCTGTGGGGCTCTCCAGAAAACCCAGATGAGGATCAACCTGCTCGGGCCTCGACGGTACCCGAACTGGATAGGCTGCTCTGGGCACTCATGCTCTGCCTGACACAGCCTGAAGCCAGACGTCCAGACAGACAAGGAGACAGTTTGCCGCACACCCAGCACTTCGGACACGCCATGGTCTTATGCCGTCACCTCATCCTAACCTTGGTTTTCAGATATCTGAACCTAGACATTATATCAATTCTCCACACAGCTGGGTATAGCAAGCAGAAAACAGAACTCCTCCTTCCCCATGGCTGTCAAGCTTGCTCTTGGCATGGAGTCACACCTTCAGGGTGGGAGAAACCTTCATGGCCCCTGATGCCACGCCCAAACTTGAGTGCTGCTTGGGCACAAATTCACACTGTGACCCTCAGCATGAGCCCCATGTCAAAGAAAGGCCTGTCAGGGCCTGGACCAAGAGCCCACACATGGGGCTTGCCAAGCCCCTATGCACCCAATCCTCACCACGGTTTGAATTTTCCAGTCGCCCCGCCCGTACCTGGAGCTCTGCTCTGGAATCCCTTTCTTGGAGAGACCCATGAGCCAGACAACACGACTCCACCCTTCCCACAAAATGACCCCAAACTCTTGGGAGCTGGGACAAATCCCCAGAGAGGGATACTCGTCCACAGTACCTGAGGCCACCGCTCCAATCCACGGCTATCCCGGACACAACATCCAGAGACAAAAGCCTGAAGGAACGCCTCCCACTCGCCCTTGTTTCAGAGGCCCAGGAGCTCCCTCTCGGGCTGTACATCCGGCCTGCCATACCCTAGGCGCCACTCATAAGCTGAGTTTGTGTTTTCAGACTTCTGTGCCCACAGCCTGAACCCACACAACATCCAGGCTAGTGCCTCTGGACCAAACAGCGAAAGATTGTGCCTGCCTCTCCAAGGAAAGTGTGCCCAATCCATTGACCACAACCCTACAGGTTAGGGAAAAGCTCCAAGGTCCCTGAGGCCATCAATAGTATAGGCCACCCTGGACTAAGAGGGGCTCTCTGACACCAGCGGAGCAACTATCTCCACTTAGACTCTCAGACAGTGTCCCCAGAGACAGAAGGTTGAAATGGACAGGCCCCCAGGCCCTAAACTGAACCTTAGCTTTGGTTTCCATGTTTCCGTTCTCAGAGGACTGTTTTCGTAGACCAGCACATGGGGCTTTTCTGAGGCACCAAACCAAACCTCTCTCATCTCCACATGGGCAGCTTTCTTACTGGGATGTATCAAACACTTCAGGTAGGAGAGTTCCGCAGGGCCACTGAACAACCAGCACATTCCAAGGTCTCCATGGACCCAAACGCACATTATGACGCATCCTCAGGAGAGGCCATTTCAACTCTGCCCCCTGGGTCGCGTGTTCCAGAGGCAGCAGATCAAACATATCTTGTCGCTAATAGCCAATGGGAATGCAGGCATGCTGTACAGGGATCCATCCTTCGAACCCTGCTCTCCAGTCCTTCCATATGGTATGTCCTAGAGCCATGCAACAGGACTCGAATGTCCCGCAGAAGGAAACCTTGTGGTTTGGGGCAACCTCCAAACTCAGCGTGGGAAAACTTCCTTGGCCTCATGAGGCCCCCACTTCATGAAGGTGCCATCATGGACACATACTCCAGCCTCATGGAACGTCTGATCCTCAGCCTGACTTCAGATGCAGGAGATTTTGATACAGCCTCTGCAGAGTGGGCCTGCTCTGCCCTTGGCTCCAATCCTCACACTAGCTTGTGTTTTCAGACTTCCGTCCTCACACTGCTGGCCCACAAACCCTCCCTACTGGGAATTCTGGGGCCACAATGAAGCACTGGGCCTGCCTCCCAGGAGAAAAACCTTGTCTATGGCGCTGCCCAGAAACCCCAAATGAGGATCAAACTGCTTGGCCCTCGGCAACACCCCAATTGCATAGGCTACCTTAAACAGTGATGCTCTGACGCAAATAGCCTGAGCCCAGACCTTCCAACAGACACCGACACAGCTGGCTGCACACCCAGCACATTGGACCCGCCACTGCCTTAGGCCACCATCCATTCCCAACCTGAGTTTTCAGTGATCGGAACCTAGACCTTATCTCCAATCCCTGCACAGGGGGGAACCTGATGCACAAGTCAGAACCCCTCCTTCCCCATGGCAAGAAACCTTGCTGCTGGCAGTGAGTCAAACCTTCAGTGTAGGAGAAAACGGCATGGCCCATGAGGCCACGCCCAAGCGTGAGGGCCGCCTTGGGCACAAACACACATTGTGACCCTCAGCGTGAGTACCTTATTCAAGTAACGCCTCTCAGTGACTGGACCAAGAGCCCGCATATGTGGCTTGCCATGCCCATAGGCACCCAGGACTAACTAGATGGTGTGTATTCCAGTTGAGGGAACCCACTGCTGTTCTCTAGAGTCCCTCTCCTGGGGGGTCCCCTGTGTCAGAAAACAGTACTCTTCATTCCCACAGAATGAACACAAACACTTGGGAGCTTGGACAATCCCCGGAGAGGAAGGCTCTTCCTCGGCCTCTGAGACAACCCCTACCCTGACCGGACACTGTAAACGCAACACCCAGAGACAAAATCCTGAGTGACTGCCTCCCACTTGCCCTACTTTGATTTCCAGAGGATCTCCCCTCACGGACTAGAGAACAGGCCTGCCATTACATTGGCCCCTAGCTGAGCCAAGTTTGCTTTTTCAGACATCTGTCCCCACAGCCCTGGCAAACACAGCCTCTAGGCTGGGTCCTCTGGAGCCATACCACAGGACCGTGCCTGCTCTCTCCTGGGAAACTGTGTCCATTCCTTTGGCCACACACCTCCAGAATATGAGAAACCTCAAGGCCTCCGAGGACATCCCACTACTGGGAGCCTCACTGGACTCACAGGGGCATTCGGACACAAGCTGAGCAGCTACATCCATGAATGCATGCACACAGATGTCAACAGAGATAGAAGGTTGAGCCGGACAGGCCTTTAGGCCGTAGTCTCAACTCTTGCTTTGGTTTCCAGGTGTCACTCCTCAGAGGCTTTGGTTCGAAGAACAGGGTATTGGGCTTTCCTGAGGCATGGAACAGAACTCCTCTCGTCTCCACATGGGAAGTTTCCTTGTTGGAGCCGTGTCAAACACCTCATGTTGGAGAATACTGCAGAGTCCCTGAGCCACCTCCACATTCCAAGGTCTCCCAGGAAACCAAGCCACAGTAGGACTCATCTTCAGGAGAGACCATTTCAACTCTCCCCTCTGGGTAGCTCACCCAGGAGCCCGCAGATTGAGCCTGCCTTGTCCTGACTCAAGAGTGGCAATATGAGGTGGCGTTTCCAGGCATCCATGCTTAGACACCTGCTCTCGAGTATTTCCATATGGGGCCTCTTGGAACCATCCAATAGGACTCGACTGTCGTGCAGAAGGTAACCAAAGTTTTGGAGCAGTTCACAAATCCCATTGTAGGCAAATCTTTCTGGCCTCATGAAGCCCCCACACCCTTCAGGAAGAGGCCATGCTGGACAAGAACTCTAGCCTGAGGCACGTCTCATAGTTGACATGACCTCAGTGCAGGAGATCTCGATTCAGCCTCTGCAGAGTGGCCCTCCGTGCCCGCGGTCCCAAACCTCACGCTAGCTTGTGTTTTCCGACATCCTTCCTCACACTACTTGCAAACAAGCCCTCCGGACTAGGAACTCCGGAACCAAAACCCAGCCCAGTGTCTGCCCAACGGAAGAAAAACGTTTCCCTGTGGGGATCTCCAGAAAACCCAGATGAGGATCAATCTGCTCGGGCCTCGACGGTACCCGAACTGGATATGCTGCTCTGGGCACTCATGCTCTGCCTGACACAGCCTGAAGCCAGACCTCCAGACAGACAAGGAGACAGCTGGCCGCACACCCAGCACTTCGGACATGCCATGGTCTTATGCCGTCACCTCATCCTAACCTTGGTTTTCAGATATCTGAACCTAGACATTATATCAATTCTCCACACAGCTGGGTATAGCAAGCACAAAACAGAACTCCTCCTTCCCCATGGCTGTCAAGCTTGCTCTTGGCATGGAGTCACACCTTCAGGGTGGGAGAAACCTTCCTGGCCCCTGATGCCACGCCCAAACTTGAGTGCTGCTTGGGCACAAATTCACACTGTGACCCTCAGCATGAGCCCCATGTCAAAGAAAGGCCTGTCAGGGCCTGGACCAAGAGCCCACATATGGGGCTTGCCAAGCCCCTATGCACCCAATCCTCACCACGGTTTGAATTTTCCAGTCGCCCCGCCCGTACCTGGAGCTCTGCTCTGGAATCCCTTTCTTTGAGAGACCCATGAGCCAGACAACGCGACTCCACCCTTCCCACAAAATGACCCCAAACTCTTGGGAGCTGGGACAAATCCCCAGAGAGGGATACTCGTCCACAGTACCTGAGGCCACCGCGCCAATCCACGGCTATCCCGGACACAACATCCAGAGACAAAAGCCTGAAGGAACGCCTCCCACTCGCCCTTGTTTCAGAGGCCCAGTAGCTCCCTCTCGGGCTGTACATCCGGCCTGCCATACCCTAGGCGCCACTCATAAGCTGAGTTTGTGTATTCAGACTTCTGTGCCCACAGCCTGGACCCACACAACATCCAGGCTAGGGCCTCTGGACCAAACAGCGAAAGATTGTGCCTGCCCTCTCCAAGGAAAGTGTGCCCAATCCATTGACCACAACCCTACAGGTTAGGGAAAAGCTCCAAGGTCCCTGAGGCCATCAGTAGTATAGGCCACCCTGGACTAAGAGGGGCTCTCTGACACCAGCGGAGCAACTATCTCCACTTAGACTCTCAGACAGTGTCCCCAGAGACAGAAGGTTGAAATGGACAGGCCCCCAGGCCCTAATCTGAACCTTAGCTTTGGTTTCCATGTTTCCGTTCTCAGAGGACTGTTTTCGTAGACCAGCACATGGGGCTTTTCTGAGGCACCAAACCAAACATCTCTCATCTCCACATGGGCAGCTTTCTTACTGGGATGTATCAAACACTTCAGGTAGGAGAGTTCCGCAGGGCCACTGAACAACCAGCACATTCCAAGGTCTCCATGGACCCAAACGCACATTATGACGCATCCTCAGGAGAGGCCATTTCATCTCAGCCCCCTGGGTCGCGTGTTCCAGAGGCAGCAGATCAAACATATCTTGTCGCTAATAGCCAATGGGAATGCGAGGCATGCTGTACAGGGATCCATCCTTCGAACCCTGCTCTCCAGTCCTTCCATATGGTATGTCCTGGAGCCATGCAACAGGACTCGAATGTCCCGCAGAAGGAAACCTTGTGTTTTGGGGCAACCTCCAAACTCAGCGTGGGAAAACTTCCTTGGCCTCATGAGGCCCCCACTTCATGAAGGTGCCATCATGGACACATACTCCAGCCTCAGCCAACGTCTGATCCTCAGCCTGACTCCAGATGCAGGAGATTTTGATTCAGCCTCTGCAGAGTGGGCCTGCTCTGCCCTTGGTTCCAATCCTCACACTAGCTTGTGTTTTCAGACTTCCGTCCTCAAACTCCTGGCCCACAAACCCTCCCTACTGGGAATTCTGGGGCCACAATGAAGCACTGTGCCTGCCTCCCAGGAGAAAAACATTGTCTATGGCGCGGCCCAGAAACCCCAAATGAGGATCAAACTGCTTGGCCCTCGGCAACACCCCAATTGCATAGGCTACCTTAAACAGTGATGCTCTGTCGCAAATAGCCTGAGCCCAGACCTTCCAACAGACACCGACACAGCTGGCTGCACACCCAGCACATTGGACCCGCCACTGCCTTAGGCCACCATCCATTCCCAACCTGGGTTTTCAGTCATCGGAACCTAGACCTTATCTCCAATCCCTGCACAGGGGGGAACCTGATGCACAAGTCAGAACCCCTCCTTCCCCATGGCAAGAAACCTTGCTGCTGGCAGTGAGTCAAACCTTCAGTGTAGGAGAAAACGGCATGGCCCATGAGGCCACGCCCAAGCGTGAGGGCCGCCTTGGGCACAAACACACATTGTGACCCTCAGCGTGAGTACCTTATTCAAGTAACGCCTCTCAGTGACTGGACCAAGAGCCCGCATATGTGGCTTGTCATGCCCATAGGCACCCAGGACTAACTAGATGGTGTGTATTCCAGTTGAGGGAACCCACTGCTGTTCTCTAGAGTCCCTCTCCTGGGGGGTCCCCTGTGTCAGAAAACAGTACTCTTCATTCCCACAGAATGAACACAAACACTTGGGAGCTTGGACAATCCCCCGAGAGGAAGGCTCTTCCTCGGCCTCTGAGACCACCCCTACCCTGACCGAACACTGTAAACGCAACACCCAGAGACAAAATCCTGAGTGACTGCCTCCCACTTGCCCTACTTTGATTTCCAGAGGATCTCCCCTCACGGACTAGAGATCAGGCCTGCCATTACATTGGCCCCTAGCTGAGCCAAGTTTGCTTTTTCAGACATCTGTCCCCACAGCCCTGGCAAACACAGCCTCTAGGCTGGGTCCTCTGGAGCCATACCACAGGACCATGCCTGCTCTCTCCTGGGAAACTGTGTCCATTCCTTTGGCCACACACCTCCATAATATGAGAAACCTCAAGGCCTCCGAGGACATCCCACTACTGGGAGCCTCACTTCACTCACAGGGGCATTCGGACACAAGCTGAGCAGCTACATCCATGAATGCATGCACACAGATGTCAACAGAGATAGAAGGTTGAGCCGGACAGGCCTTTAGGCCGTAGTCTCAACTCTTGCTTTGGTTTCCAGGTGTCACTCCTCAGAGGCTTTGGTTCGAAGAACAGGGTATGGGGCTTTCCTAAGGCACGGAACAGAACTCCTCTCGTCTCCACATGGGAAGTTTCCTTGTTGGAGCCGTGTCAAACACCTCATGTTGGAGAATCCTGCAGAGTCCCTGAGCCACCTCCACATTCCAAGGTCTCCCAGGCCACCAAGCCACAGTAGGACTCATCTTCAGGAGAGTCCATTTCAACTCTCCCCTCTGGGTAGCTCACCCAGGAGCCCGCAGATTGAGCCTGCCTTGTCCTGACTCAAGAGTGGGAATATGAGGTGGCGTTCCCAGGCATCCATGCTTAGACACCTGCTCTCGAGTATTTCCATATGGGGCCTCTTGGAACCATCCAATAGGACTCGACTGTCGTGCAGAAGGTAACCTTCAGTTTTGGAGCAGTTCACAAATCCCATCGTAGGCAAAACTTTCTGGCCTCATGAAGCCCCCACACCCTTCAGGAAGAGGGCATGCTGGACAAGAACTCTAGCCTGAGGCACGTCTCATAGTTGACATGACCTCAGTGCAGGAGATCTCGATTCAGCCTCTGCAGAGTGGGCCTGCCGTACCCTCGGTCTCAAACCTCACGCTAGCTTGTGTTTTCAGACTTCCTTCCTCACACTCCTGGCAAACAAGCCCTCCGGACTAGGAACTCCAGAACCATAACCCAGCCCAGTGTCTGCCCAACGGAAGGAAAACGTTTCCCTGTGGGGCTCTCTTGAAAACCCAGATGAGGATCAACCTGCTCGGGCCTCGACGGTACCCGAACTGGATAGGCTGCTCTGGGCACTCATGCTCTGCCTGACACAGCCTGAAGCCAGACGTCCAGACAAACAAGGAGACAGCTGGCCGCACACCCAGCACTTCGGACACACCATGGTCTTATGCCGTCACCTCATCCTATCCTTGGTTTTCAGATATCTGAACCTAGACATTATATCAATTCTCCACACAGCTGGGTATAGCAAGCACAAAGCAGAACTCCTCCTTCCCCATGGCTGTCAAGCTTGCTCTTGGCATGGAGTCACACCTTCAGGGTGGGAGAAACCTTCATGGCCCCTGATGCCACGCCCAAACTTGAGTGCTGCTTGGGCACAAATTCACACTGTGACCCTCAGCATGAGCCCCATGTCAAAGAAAGGCCTGTCAGGGCCTGGACCAAGAGCCCACACATGGGGCTTGCCAAGCCCCTATGCACCCAATCCTCACCACCTTTTGAATTTTCCAGTCGCCCCGCCCGTACCTGGAGCTCTGCTCTGGAATCCCTTTCTTGGAGAGACCCATGAGCCAGACAACACGACTCCACCCTTCCCACAACATGACCCCAAACTCTTGGGAGCTGGGACAAATCCCCAGAGAGGGATACTCGTCCACAGTACCTGAGGCCACCGCTCCAATCCACGGCTATCCCGGACACAGCATCCAGAGACAAAAGCCTGAAGGAACGCCTCCCACTCGCCCTTGTTTCAGAGGCCCAGGAGCTCCCTCTCGGGCTGTACATCCGGCCTGCCATACCCTAGGCGCCACTCATAAGCTGAGTTTGTGTATTCAGACTTCTGTGCCCACAGCCTGGACCCACACAACATCCAGGCTAGGGCCTCTGGACCAAACAGCGAAAGATTGTGCCTGCCCTCTCCAAGGAAAGTGTGCCCAATCCATTGACCACAACCCTACAGGTTAGGGAAAAGCTCCAAGGTCCCTGAGGCCATCAATAGTATAGGCCACCCTGGACTAAGAGCGGCTCTCTGACACCAGCGGAGCAACTATCTCCACTTAGACTCTCAGACAGTGTCCCCAGAGACAGAAGGTTGAAATGGACAGGCCCCCAGGCCCTAATCTGAACCTTAGCTTTGGTTTCCATGTTTCCGTTCTCAGAGGACTGTTTTCGTAGACCAGCACATGGGGCTTTTCTGAGGCACCAAACCAAACCTCTCTCATCTCCACATGGGCAGCTTTCTTACTGGGATGTATCAAACACTTCAGGTAGGAGAGTTCCGCAGGGCCACTGAACAACCAGCACATTCCAAGGTCTCCATGGACCCAAACGCACATTATGACGCATCCTCAGGAGAGGCCATTTCAACTCAGCCCCCTGGGTCGCGTGTTCCAGAGGCAGCAGATCAAACATATCTTGTCACTAATAGCCAATGGGAATGCAGGCATGCTGTACAGGGATCCATCCTTCGAACCCTGCTCTCCAGTCCTTCCATATGGTATGTCCTGGAGCCATGCAACAGGACTCGAATGTCCCGCAGAAGGAAACCTTGTGGTTTGGGGCAACCTCCAAACTCAGCGTGGGAAAACTTCCTTGGCCTCATGAGGCCCCTACTTCATGAAGGTGCCATCATGGACACATACGCCAACCTCAGCCAACGTCTGATCTTCAGCCTGACTTCAGATGCAGGAGATTTTGATTCAGCCTCTGCAGAGTGGGCCTGCTCTGCCCTTGGCTCCAATCCTCACACTAGCTTGTGTTTTCAGACTTCCGTCCTCACACTCCTGGCCCACAAAGCCTCCCTACTGGGAATTCTGGGGCCACAATGAAGCACTGGGCCTGCCTCCCAGGAGAAAAACCTTGTCTATGGCGCTGCCCAGAAACCCCAAATGAGGATCAAACTGCTTGGCCCTCGGCAACACCCCAATTGCATAGGCTACCTTAAACAGTGATGCTCTGTCGCAAATAGCCTGAGCCCAGACCTTCCAACAGACACCGACACAGCTGGCTGCACACCCAGCACATTGGACCCGCCACTGCCTTAGGCCACCATCCATTCCCAACCTGGGTTTTCAGTCATCGGAACCTAGAACTTATCTCCAATCCCTGCACAGGGGGGAACCTGATGCACAAGTCAGAACCCCTCCTTCCCCATGGCAAGAAACCTTGCTGCTGGCAATGAGTCAAACCTTCAGTGTAGGAGAAAACGGCATGGCCCATGAGGCCACGCCCAAGCGTGAGGGCCGCCTTGGGCACAAACACACATTGTGACCCTCAGCGTGAGTACCTTATTCAACTAACGCCTCTCAGTGACTGGACCAAGAGCCCGCATATGTGGCTTGCCATGCCCTTAGGCACCCAGGACTAACTAGATGGTGTGTATTCCAGTTGAGGGAACCCACTGCTGTGCTCTAGAGTCCCTCTCCTGGGGGGTCCCCTGTGGCAGAAAACAGTACTCTTCATTCCCACAGAATGAACACAAACACTTGGGAGCTTGGACAATCCCCCGAGAGGAAGGCTCTTCCTCGGCCTCTGAGACAACCCCTACCCTGACCGGACACTGTAAACGCAACACCCAGAGACAAAATCCTGAGTGACTGCCTCCCACTTGCCCTACTTTGATTTCCAGAGGATCTCCCCTCACGGACTAGAGATCAGGCCTGCCATTACATTGGCCCCTAGCTGAGCCAAGTTTGCTTTTTCAGACATCTGTCCCCACAGCCCTGGCAAACACAGCCTCTAGGCTGGGTCCTCTGGAGCCATACCACAGGACCGTGCCTGCTCTCTCCTGGGAAACTGTGTCCATTCCTTTGGCCACACACCTCCAGAATATGAGAAACCTCAAGGCCTCCGAGGACATCCCACTACTGGGAGCCTCACTGGACTCACAGGGGCATTCGGACACAAGCTGAGCAGCTACATCCATGAATGCATGCACACAGATGTCAACAGAGATAGAAGGTTGAGCCGGACAGGCCTTTAGGCCGTAGTCTCAACTCTTGCTTTGGTTTCCAGGTGTCACTCCTCAGAGGCTTTGGTTCGAAGAACAGGGTATGGGGCTTTCCTGAGGCACGGAACAGAACTCCTCTCGTCTCCACATGGGAAGTTTCCTTGTTGGAGCCGTGTCAAACACCTCATGTTGGAGAATCCTGCAGAGTCCCTGAGCCACCTCCACATTCCAAGGTCTCCCAGGCCACCAAGCCACAGTAGGACTCATCTTCAGGAGAGACCATTTCAACTCTCCCCTCTGGGTAGCTCACCCAGGAGCCCGCAGATTGAGCCTGCCTTGTCCTGACTCAAGAGTGGGAATATGAGGTGGCGTTCCCAGGCATCCATGCTTAGACACCTGCTCTCGAGTATTTCCATATGGGGCCTCTTGGAACCATCCAATAGGACTCGACTGTCGTGCAGAAGGTAACCTTCAGTTTTGGAGCAGTTCACAAATCCCATCGTAGGCAAATCTTTCTGGCCTCATGAAGCCCCCACACCCTTCAGGAAGAGGCCATGCTGGACAAAAACTCTAGCCTGAGGCACGTCTCATAGTTGACATGACCTCAGTGCAGGAGATCTCGATTCAGCCTCTGCAGAGTGGGCCTGCCGTACCCTCGGTCCCAAACCTCACGCTAGCTTGTGTTTTCCGACATCCTTCCTCACACTCCTGGCAAACAAGCCCTCCGGACTAGGAACTCCGGAACCAAAACCCAGCCCAGTGTCTGCCCAACGGAAGAAAAACGTTTCCCTGTGGGGCTCTCCAGAAAACCCAGATGAGGATCAATCTGCTCGGGCCTCCACGGTACCCGAACTGGATAGGCTGCTCTGGGCACTCATGCTCTGCCTGACACAGCCTGAAGCCAGACGTCCAGACAGACAAGGAGACAGCTGGCCGCACACCCAGCACTTCGGACACACCATGGTCTTATGCTGTCACCTCATCCTAACCTTGGTTTTCAGATATCTGAACCTAGACATTATATCAATTCTCCACACAGCTGGGTATAGCAAGCACAAAACGGAACTCCTCCTTCCCCATGGCTGTCAAGCTTGCTCTTGGCATGGAGTCACACCTTCGGGTGGGAGAAACCTTCATGGCCCCTGATGCCACGCCCAAACTTGAGTGCTGCTTGGGCACAAATTCACACTGTGACCCTCAGCATGAGCCCCATGTCAAAGAAAGGCCTGTCAGGGCCTGGACCAAGAGCCCACATATGGGGCTTGCCAAGCCCCTATGCACCCAATCCTCACCACGGTTTGAATTTTCCAGTCGCCCCGCCCGTACCTGGAGCTCTGTTCTGGAAACCCTTTCTTGGAGAGACCCATGAGCCAGACAACACGACTCCACCCTTCCCACAACATGACCCCAAACTCTTGGGAGCTGGGAGAAATCCCCAGAGAGGGATACTCGTCCACAGTACCTGAGGCCACCGCACCAATCCACGGCAATCCCGGACACAGCATCCAGAGACAAAAGCCTGAAGGAACGCCTCCCACTCGCCCTTGTTTCAGAGGCCCAGGAGCTCCCTCTCGGGCTGTACATCCGGCCGGCCATACCCTAGGCGCCACTCATAAGCTGAGTTTGTGTATTCAGACTTCTGTGCTCACAGCCTGGACCCCACACAACATCCAGGCTAGGGCCTCTGGACCAAACAGCGAAAGATTGTGCCTGCCCTCTCCAAGGAAAGTGTGCCCAATCCATTGACCACAACCCTACAGGTTAGGGAAAAGCTCCAAGGTCCCTGAGGCCATCAATAGTATAGGCCACCCTGGACTAAGAGGGGCTCTCTGACACCAGCGGAGCAACTATCTCCACTTAGACTCTCAGACAGTGTCCCCAGAGACAGAAGGTTGAAATGGACAGGCCCCCAGGCCCTAATCTGAACCTTAGCTTTGGTTTCCATGTTTCCGTTCTCAGAGGACTGTTTTCGTAGACCAGCACATGGGGCTTTTCTGAGGCACCAAACCAAACATCTGGGCAGCTTTCTTGTGTTCTCAGATTTCCGTCTTCAGACTACTGGCCCACTAGCCTCCAGTCTGCAAACCAGAACTATAATGCAGCACTCTTCCAGCCTTCAGGAAGAAAACCATTGCCCTGTGGGGCTACCCAGAAACTCCAAATGAGGCACAACCTGCACGCCATTCGACTGTACCCCAAATATATAGGCTGACCTGGGCACTATTGCCCTTTCTACACAGCATGAGCCTGGACTTCCTGGCCCCACCCAGAAAGCTGGTCGAACACTGAGCACGCCCCTGGAACCACACATTAGGACTGTGCCTAACCAATCCATGGGAATTCTGCCCATTCCATTATCCAAAACCGTACAAATTAGGAGTAACCTCCAAATTCCCTGAGGCCATACCAATGGTGTAGGTTGTCCGGGACAAAAAAGGGCCGTCTGACACCAGCTGAGCATCTACCTCCACTCATACCATAGATGGATGTCCCCAGAGAAGAAGATTGACCAGACAGGACCCCAGGCCATAATGGGATCCATAGCTTTGGTTTACAGGCATGTCTCCTCAAAAGCCTGGTTTCCAATACCAGCTGAGGGCTTCTCCTGAGGCACCCATCAGAACAAATCTCGTCTACACATGGGAAACTTGCATGTTGGAGCTCTCTCAAAGCCTCTGGTTAGAAGGACATTTCAGTTTCCCGGTGCCAGCGCCTCATTCCAAGGTCTCCATGGAGACACACCCACATTAGGACCCATCCACAGGAGAGTCCATTTCAACTCAGCCCCCTCAGTTGCTCCCCCTGATCCAGCAGATCTAACCCGTCTTGTCGCTAGGAGATGATTGGAATGAGAGGCAGGCTTCCCAGACATCCATACTTAGAACCATTCTCAGAATTATGCTGTATGGGAAGTCCTGGAGCCAACCAACAGGTCTCAATAGTCCCGCAGAAGAATCTTTACTGTTTGGAGCATCTCACAACTCCCATCGTGGGCAAACCTCCATGGCCTCGTGATCCCGCCCCCTGTGCTTCATGAAGGGGCCATCTGGGACAGAAGCTCCAACCTGAGCGATCGTCTGATCCTCGCCCTGACTTCAGATGCAGGACATCTTGATTCAGCTCTGCAGAGTGTGTCTGCCGTGCCCTTGCCCAGAAACGTAAGTCTAGTTTGTGTTCTCAACTTCCATCCTCACATTCCTGGCCCACAAGCCCTCCAGTTTGGCAATTCCAGAACTACAAGGCAGCACTCTGCCTGCTTTCCGGAAGAAAAACATTGCCCTCTGGGGCTACCCAGATTCCCCAAATGAGGATCAACCTGCATGCCACTTGACTGGACCCCAATTATACAGGCTGCCCTGGGCACTACTGCCCTTTCTGGCACAGCCTGAGACTGAACCTCCTGGCTCGCACCCACCCAGCTAGCCACACACTGAGCACATCAGACCCGCCATGGCCTTAGGTCATCATCTCTTTCCAACCTCGGTTTTCAGGCTTCAGAACCTAAACCTTATCTCCAGTCACCACCCAGGGTTGAACATGATGCAGGAATCAGAACTCCTTCTCCATGGCAAGAAACCTTGTGGTTGGCATGTTGTCCAACGTAAAATGTAGTTGAAACCAGTGTGGCGCATGAGGCCCTGCAGATGCTTGAGGACCAAGTCGTTCACAAACATGCATTCTGACCCTCAACGTGAGCCCAGTTCTCAAGTTAGGCCTCTCAGTGGCTGGACCAAAAGACAGCATATTGGGCTTGTCATGCCCCTAGGCCCCAATTTTTAACCAGATTTCTGGTTGTCCAGTCTCCCCTCCCCAGGGCTCGGCTTTGGAATCCCTCTTTTGGTGGGACACCTGAGGTAACAAAACTGAAAGGACTCCTCCCATCCCACAGTTTGACCCAAAACAATTGGAATCGGGCCAAATCCACAAAGCGGAAGACTCGTCCATGGCCCGTGAGGCCTCCCGGACATTCCACGCCCATCGTTGACACAAAATCCAGAAACAAAAGCCTGAACAAGTGCCTCACAATCTCTCTTTCTTCATATCTGGAAGAATTCTCCTCACGCTCTGTAGATCGGGCCTGCCATACCTACGTCCCTAAACCTAAACTGAGTTTGTGTTTTAGACTTCTGTCTCCACAGTCCTGGTGCACACACCCTGCAGGCTGGGGCCCCTGGAGCCACATCAAAACTGTGCCTTCCCTCTCCACGGGAATTCTGCCCATTCCATTGTCCATAATCATAAAATTAGGAGAAACCTCCAAAGTCCCCAAGGCCTTCACAATAGTGTAGGCCGCCTGGGACAAACAAGGGCCATCTGACACCAGCTGAGCATCTAACTCCACTAATACCTTAGATGGATGTACACAGAGAAGAAGATTCAACCGGACAGGCCCCTAGACTCTAAACGGAGCCATTGCTTTGGTTTCCAGTTATCTCTCTTCAGAGGCCTATATTCCAATAACAGTATATGGGGGTTTCCTGAGGCACCAATCAGAACAAATCTCGTCTCACATGGGGAACTTGTCCTTTGGAGATGTCTCAAAACCTCCGGTTAGGAGAATCCTTCAGGGCCCATGCACCAACGCCCCATTCCAAGGTCTCCATGGACACAAACCCACATTAGCATCCATCCTTAGGAGAGTCCATTTCAACTCAGCCCCCTTGGTTGCTCTGACAGAGCCAGCATATCAAACCTGTCTATTTGCTAGGAGACAACTGCAATGTGAGGCGGGCTTCCCATGCATCCATCCTAAGATCCCTGCTCTGGTGTCATTCTGTATGGTATGTACTGGAGTGATACAAAAGGTCTCAATTGTTGATCAGAAGGAATCCTTGTTGTTTGGAGCATCTCACAACTCCCATTGTGGGTAAACCTCCATGGACTGGAGATGCTGTCCCCTTCATAAAGTGGCCAGAATGGACAGAAATTCAAACCTAAGCCTAGGTTTGAACCTCGCCCTGACTTCAGATTCATGATATCCCGATTCAGATCTGCAGAGGGTGCCTGCCGTGCCCTCGCCCAGAACCTACGCCTAATATGTGTTCTCAGACTTCCGTTCTCACACTCCCCGTCCACAAGGCATCCACTTTGGAAATTCCGGAGCCACAATGCAGCACTCTGCCTGTTCTCCAGAAGAAAAACATTGCCCTTGGCGCTACCCAGAAATGCCAAATAAAGATCAACCTGCACGGCACTCAGTTGTACCCCAATTATACAATCTACCCTGGGCACTAATGCCCTGTCTGACACAGCCCAAGCTTGGACCTCCCGACCAACACCCAGACAGCTGGCTCCACGCTGAGCATATCGGACCCGACATGGTCTTAGGTCGTCATCTCTTCCCAACCTCGGTTTTCAGACTTCACAACCTAGACCTTATCTCCAATCAGGGGTGAATGACATGCAGAAATCAGAATTAATACTTCCCCATGGCAAGAACTCATGTGGTTGACATGTTGACTATCATTCAGTGTAGGAGAAACAAGCATGCACCATGAGTCCCCACCCATGCTTGAGTACCACAAGGGCATAAACACGCATTGTGACCCTCAGCATGAGTTCTGTCCTCAATGAAGGCCTCTCAGTGGCTGGACCATTAGAAGGCATATTGGGCTTGCCATGCCCCTAGGCCCGTATTTTTAGTTAGATTTCTTGTTGTCCAGGTCTCTGCTCTGGAATCCCTCTTTTGGTGGTACACCTTAGTTAACAAAACTGAATCCCACAGATTAACCCAAAACTATTGGGATCTGGCCAAATCCACAGAGAGAAAGACTCTTCCATGGCCCATGAGGACTCCTCGACATTCCACAGCCATCATTGACACAAAATCCAGGGGCAAAAGCCTGACAAGTGTCACACTTTCACCCTTTATTCATATCCCAAAAAGTTCTCCTCATAGTCTGTAAATCGGACCTGCCATACCTACGTCCCAAAACCTAAGCTGAGTTTGTGTTTTCAGACATCTGTCCCCACAGTCCTTGCCCACACACCCTCAAGGCTGGGCCCTTGGAGCCACACATCAGGTCTGTGCCTGCCCACTCCACAGGAATTCTGCCCATGCCATTGTCCATAATCATACAATTTAGGAGAAACCTCCAAAGTCCCCGAGGCCATCCCTATAGTGTAGGCCGCCCGGACAAACAGGAGCGGTCTGACACCAGCTGAGCAACTACCTCCATTTCATAAAATAGACAGATGTCGACAGAGAAGAAGATTGAACCAGAGAGGCTCCTAGGACCTAATTGGATGCATTGCTGTGGTTTCTATGTATCTCTCCTCAGAGGCCTGGTTCTAATACCAGCATATGTGGGTTTCCTGAGGCACCAATTAGAACAAATCTTGTCTCCACATGGAAAACTTGCTCTTTCGCGTTGTTTCAAAATCTCCGGTTAGAATCCTTTAGAGCCCTGGGGCCCCCACCCCATTCCAACGTCCTCATGGACACAAACACACATTAAGACCCATCTTCAGGAGAGTCCATTTCAACTCAGCTCCCACGATTGCTCCTGCATAGCCATCAGATCGTACCTGCTTGTGGCAGGGAGACAATTGGTGTAAGAGGCAGTTTGCTCAGGCATCCATCCTTAGAACCCGGCTCTGGAGTCATTCCATATGGGATGTCCTGGAGACATCCAAAAGTTCTCAATTTTCCCGCAGAAGGAATCCTTGCAGTTTGGAGCATCCCACAACTCCCAACGTGGGAAAACCTCCATGGCCTCGAGATTCCACCCCTTTGATGAAGGGGCCATCATGGACAGAAACACCAACCTGCGCCTAAGTCTGATCCTCGTCCTGACTTCAGATGAATGAGATTTTGATTCGGATCTGCAGAGGGTGCCTGCCGTGCCCTCGCCCTGAAACTTAAGTCTAGCTTATGATCTCAGACTTACGTCCTCACACTCCTGGTCCCGACGCCCTTAAGTTTGGCAATTCTGGACCCACAATGCTGCACTCTGCCTGCCCACCAGAAGAAAAATGTTGCCCCAGTGAGCTTCCCTGACACAATAAATGAGGATGAACCTACATGGAACTCAACTGTACCCAAATTATACAGTCTAACCTGGGCACTAATGCACTGTCTGACACAGCCTGAATCCATACCTCCTGAACAACACCCAGAAAGCTGACCGCACACTGAGCACATCGGACCCTCCATGACCTTAGGTTATCATCTCATCCCAACCTCGATTTTCTGGATTCAGAACTTAGATCTTATCTCCAGTCACTGCCCAGGGGTGAACATGATGCAGAAATCAGAATTCCTCCTTCCCCATGGAAAGAAACCTTGTGGTTCGTATGTTGTCCAAAGTTCAGTGTAGGAGAATCAAGCATGGCCCATGAGTCCCCGCCCATGCTTGATGCCTACATTGGGCACAAACATGCATTGTGACCCTCAGTGTGAGCACTGTACTCAAGTAAGATCTCTCAGTGGCTGGACCAAGGTACCCCATATGGGGATTGCCATGCCCTTAGGCCCCCAATCTTATACAGAGTTCGGGTTGTCCAGTCGCCCCTTCCCAGGGTTCTGCTCTGGAATCCCTCTTTAGTGGCACACCTGAGGTAAAAAAAAAAAAAACAAAAAACAAAAAAAAAAACAAAAAAAAAAACAAAAAAAAAAAAAACAGAATGGACTCCTCCCATCCCACGGAATGACCCCAAAATATTGGGATCATCCAAATCCCCATAGAGGAAGTCTCACCCATGGTCCATGAGGACGCCCCTACATTCCACGGCCATCAGTGACACAAAATCCAGAGTCAAAAGCCTGAGCAAGTGCCTCACACTCACTCTTTGTTCATATCCTGAAGAGTTCTCCTCAAGGTCTGTAGATCGGGCCTCCCATACCTATGTCCCCAAACCTAAGACGAGTTTCTGTTTTCAGACTTCTGTCCCCACAGCTCTGACCCACACACCCTCCATGCTTGAGCCCCTAGAGCCACACCTCAGGATTCTGCCTTCCCTCCCCAAAGGAATTCTGCCCATTTCATTGGCCACAAACTTGCAAATTAGGAGAAACCTCCAAAGTCAAAGTGGCCATCCCAATAGTGTAGACTGCCCAGGACAAATAGGGGCAATCTGACACCAGCTGAGGAACTACCTCCACTCAATCCCATAGACAGATGAACCGAGAGAAGAAGATTAAACCAGAGAGGCCCCAGGCCCTAATCAGATCCATTGCCTTGGTTTCCAGGCATCTCTCCTCAGAGTTCTGGTTTCCAATACCAGCATATTGGGGGTTACTGAAGCACCAATGAGAACAAATCTTGTTTCCCCATGGGAAAAATGCTTCTTGGAGCTGTGTCAAAACCTCTGGTTAGGAGCATCCTTCAGAGCCCTGGTGCCACTGCCCCATTCCAAGGTCTCCATGGACACAATCCCACATTATGACCGATCCTCAGGAGAATGCATTTCAACTCAGCCCCCTCGGCTGCTACATCATAGGCAGCAATCAAACGTGCCGTTTCGCTAGGAGACAATTGGAATGCAAGGCCGGATGCCCAGGCATCCATCCTTAGAACCCTGCTCTGCAATTGTTCCATATGGGATGTCCTGGAGCCATCCAACAGGTTTCAACTGACCCGCAGAAAATCCTTGTGGTTTGGAGCATCTCACTACTGCCATCATGGGAAAACACCAATGGCGGTGTGATGACCCCCCTTCGTGAAGGGGCCATCATGGACAGAAACTCCAACCTGAGCCAACATATGAACCTCGCCCTGACCTCAGATGCATGAAATCTCAATTCAGCTCTGCAGAGTGTGCCTGCCATGTCCTCGCCCTGAAACCAAAGCAAAGCTTCAGTTCTCAGACTTACATCCTTGCATTCCTGGCCCCAAGGACTCCAGTTTGGCAGTTCCGGAGCCAGAATGCAGCACTCTGCCTGCCCTCCAGAAGAAAGACTTTGCCCTATGGGGCTACGGAGAAACCCCAAATAATTATCTTCTGCATGCCACTCAACTGTACCCCAATTATACAGCGTATCTGGGCACGAATGCCCTGTCTGGCACAGCCTGAGTGCAGACCTCCTGAACGACACCTAGAAAGCTGGCCCCAAACTGAACACATCGGACCCGCCATGGCCTTAGGTCGTCATCTCTTCCAAACCTCGGTTTTCAGGCTTCAGAACCTAGACCTTATCTCCAATTAGTGCCCAGAGGTGAACGTGATGCAGAAATCAAAACTCCTCCTTCCCCATGGCAAGAAACCCTGAGGTTGGCATGTCCAAGGTTCACTGTAGGAGAAACCTGCAAGCTCAATGAGGTCCCGCCCAATATTGAGGACCACCTTGGGCACAAACACACATTGTGACCCTCAGCATGAGTCCACTATTCAAGTAACGTCTCTCAGTGGCTGGACCAAGAATCTGAATATGGGCTTGCCATGCCCATAGGACCCCAGGCCTAACCAGAGGGTGGGTATTCCAGTTGTATGTACCCAGTGCTCTGCTCTAGAATCCCTCTATTGTGGGAACACATGAGGCAGAAAACAGGACTCCTCCCTTCCCACAAAATGACCCCAATCTCTTGGGAGCCGGACAAATCACCAGAGAGGGAGACTTCCATGGCCCATGAGACCATGCTTACATTAAATGACCATCATGAATACAACATCCAGAGACATAAGCTTGAACGACCGCCTCTCACTCGCCTTACTTTCTAATCACAATGAGCTCCCCTCACAGACTGTAGATCACTCCTGCCATAACCTCAGCCCCAAACCTCAGCCGAGTTTGTGTTTTTGGATGTCTGTCCCCACAGCCCTGGCCCACACAGCCGCCAGGCTGGGGCCTCTGGAGCCACACCACAGGACTGTCCTGCTCTCTCCAAGGAGACTATGCCCATTCCATTGCCCATAACCCCACAGAATAGGAGAAACCTCAAGGCCCCCGAGGACATCCCACTACTATAAGCCTCTCTGGACAAAGGCATCCTGACACAAGCTAAGCAACTACCTCCATGCAGAAACACAGACAGATGTCGGCAGAGACAGTAGATTGAACCAGACAGGCCCCTGGGCCCTAATCTGAACTCTTGCTTTGGTTTCCAGGTGTCACTCCTCAGAGGCCTGGGTTTGAAGACCAGCATCTGGGGCTTTCCTGAGACACCAAACAGAACAACTATCGTCTCCAAATGGGAAGCTTCATTGTTGGAGCTGTGTCAAACCCTTCGGTTTGGAGAAACCTGCAGAGTCCCTGAGCCACCGCCACATTCTCAGGTCTACATGGCCACCAACCCACAGTATGACTCATCCTCAGGAGAGTCCATTACAACTCAGCCCTCTGAGAAACCCGCCCAAGAGCCTGCAGATTGAGCCTGCCTTGCCCCAAGCAGCCAGTGGGAATGTGAGGTGGCATTTGCAGACATTCATGCTTAGACCCCTTCTCTTGAGTCTTTCTGTAGGGGTCATCCTAGAACCATCTCATAGTACTCGACTGTCCTACAGAGGAAACCTTGATGTTTGGGGCAGCTCATAACTCCCAGCGTTGGGAAACCTCCCTGGCCTCATGACGCCCCCACCCCCTTCAGGAAGGGGCCATAATGGACAAAAACTCCAAACTGAGGCAACGTCTGATACTCGCCCTGACCTCAGATGCAGGAGATCTTGATTCAGTCTCTGCAGAGTGGGCCTGCCATGCCCTCGGCCCCAAACCTAACGCTAGCTTGTGTTTTCAGAATTCCCTCTTCACACTCCTGGCAAACAAGCCCTCCAGACTGGGAATTCCAGAACCACAACACAGTTTTCTGCCTGCCCACCAGAAGAAAAACGTTGCCCTATGGGGCTCTCCAGAAACCACAAATGAGAACCAACCTGCTCTGGCCTCGACCGCACCCTAACTGGAAAAGCTACCCTGGTCAGTAATGCTCTGTCTGACACAGCCTGACGTCCCGACAGACAAGGAAACAGCTGGCTGCACACTAAGCACATCAGACAGGCCATGGCCTTATGCTGTCATCTCTTCCCAACCTGGGTTTTCAGACATCTGACCCTAGATATTATATCAAATCCTGGCAAACGTGGGTAACTGAAGCACAAATCAGATCTTCTCCTTCCCCATGGCTGGAAAGCTTGCTGTTGGCATGGAGTCATACCTTCAGTGTAGGAGAAACCTTCATGGCCCCTGAGGCCAAGCCTAAACTTGAGTGCCTCCTTGGGTACAAACTCGCATTGGGACCATCAGCATGGTCCCCATGTCGAAGTAAGGTCTCTCAGGGCCTGGACTAAGAGCCCGCATATGGGGCTTGCCAAGCCCCTATGATCCCAATCTTCACCAGAGCTCGAGTATTCCATTTGCTCGAACCCAGGACTGTGATCTGGAGTCCCTCTCCTGGAAGAACACCTGAGCCAGACAGCAGGACTCCACCCTTCCCACAAAATGTCCCCAAAATCTTAAGAGCTGGACCAACTCCTCAGAGAGGGAGACTCTTCCATAGCCCCTGAGGTCACCCCTACATTCCACGGCTATGGGAGACAAAACATCCAAAGACAAAAGCTTGCGTGACTGCCTCCCATTTGCCCTTCTTTCATAAGCTGAGGATCTCCTCTCACGGTCTGTGGGTCCATCCTGCCATGCTCTCGGCTCCGCACCCAAGCCGAGTTTGTGTTTTCAGACTTCTGTGCCCACAGCCCGGACCCACACACCCTCCAGGTTAGGGCCTATGGAGACACACTGAAGGACTGTGCCAGTCCTCTCCAAGAAAACTGTACCCAATCCATTGGCCACAACCCTAGAGATTAGGAGAATCCAATTAGGTCTCCAAGGCCATGCCTCGGCCATGGACTAAGAGGGGCACTCTGTCACCAGCTGAGCAACTATCTCCACTTAGATACTCAGACAGTGTCCCCAGAGACAGAAGATTGAAACGGACAGGCATCTAGGCTCTAATCTGAACCCTAGCTTTGGTTTCCAGGTGTCTCTACTCAGAGAACTGGTTTGAAGACCAGTATCTGGGGCTTTTCTGCGGCACCAAAGAGAACCTGTCTCATCTCCACATAGGGATCTCTTTTACTGGAGCAATATTACACCCTTCGGTTAGGCGAATACTTCATGGCCCCTGAGCTGCCAACATATTCCAAGGTCTCCATGCACACAAACCCACATTATGACCCATCCGCAGGAGAGTCCATTTCAATTCAGCCCCCTAGTTAGCTCGCCCCAGAGCCAGTAGTTCAAACATGTCTTGTCACAAAGAGCCAATGGGAATGTGAGGTATGCTGTACAGGCATCCATCCTTCAAATCTTGCTCTCCAGTCTTTCCGTATGGGACATCCTGGAGCCATTCAACAGGACTCGACTGTCCAGCAGATGGAAAGCTTGTGGTATGGGTCAACGCACAAACTAGAGTTTGTGCTGGTGTCTAAGGTGCTGTGCAGGATTCTCCAATCTTGAGGGTTTGGCACAGGTCGAAGGGCATGGTTTCCTACTGGGGACAGGAGATATTCTATTGTGTGGCTCAGGGACCACATGTTGTATCCTAAGTTGGTATTTCAGAACAGGACCCTGAGGACAGATGCCTGAAAACCTAATCTAGTGTTCCAATGACGTCCTAGGAGCATGTCAGGTACAATCTTCTGACCCAGGAACATTGAAATGGCTGTCTGCTTGGATGTAGGTGATTAGGGCGTTTCAGACTGGCATTTGTGTCCAGTGCTGCCGACAATGTTGGGTTGGGCTCAGGGCTCTTGCGTGTTTCTCCTAAACTGGAAGGTTTGGGCAGGTTTGACGGGCACAGTTTCCTTGGGGATGGCAGGCCTAGTCATGTGTTGTGGATCCAGAGACCCTGTCCTGGAGGGCATATGAGCCATGGTTTTGGGAGAGAAGTCTGCAAACACAAATGTGGGTTATGGTTAGTGGAAAGGTGATCACAGGCCCAATGAGTAGACCTGGAGTGCAGCTTGTCAGGAGTTGTAATTAGGGTGACTGGAAGGCAGTAGCACAGGCTTTTCTCTCTATATTGTGTGTCCAGGATGGCCTCAGAATGCAGGTATAGTCTCATGGGTCCATGGGAAACTTTTCCTCTCTATGGATCTGTGCAGCTCATAGTTTGGTGGCTTTTTTGGGGAAGGGAAGAGTGTTGTTTTCCATCTTATGGGTGCCCCAAAACAGGGATTCCAAATACAGGCTCTTTTTCTGGGCATCTGGGACTTCCCACCAAGGGTTAGGATTTGCACCTAGGGGTGTATGAGGCCTGCAATGCGGGATCATGATGGTGCAACTGAGAGGGATTGTTTGAAAGCTTGCTCAGGCTGAGTCTCACAATGCCTGTTTGCTCCCATGGCGGCCCTCAGGAGTGGGAGTGGTCTCATTGGTCATATATCTGGCTCCCTCTTAGAGAGTTGGACACCCAACCCAACAGCCAAATGTCCTGCCATGAGGAAGGATGAGTTATCTTCCGTCAGGTTCCTCTGTGCTTCAGGTTGCCCCATTGGCAGGGTTTCCAGCAAGGTCTCGAGATAGGTGCCTGAATACCAAGGATGGGTGGAGATGACGTACTTGCGCCATAGCAATCCCAAATGCTAGATATGAGGCCTAAAACTCGGTCGGGGCTCAGGCTCTGTCAGACACAGCGCAAGTGGCCATGGCAGCCTTTATATCAGAGTAGATTCGAGGGCGGAGCAGATTGATCCTCATGTGGAGTTTCTTGGGAAGATTCCCAGGCATTTGTTCATTCAATAGGGAAGGCAGAATGCTGTGTTGTGGCTCCAGATTTCCCAATCACGAGAGCTTGGGGACCAGTCAGTTTTGGGTGGAATTGTAAACAAAAGCTATGGTTCAATTCAGTGCCAAGCAGAAGGCAGTTCCAATTTGTAGCAGTTTACTCGAGACATCCTGCACTGGAATAAGGGTGGATGTCAGATGCTTGCTCACACTAGAGTTTTTGTCTATGATGACCAACAAGTGGAGGGGTGGTATAAAGAGGCCATGGAGGAGTTCACATGCTGAGGCCTGTGAACTGCTGCAAAAAGTAACATTTCTTTGTACAGAGTAGGTGAAGTCTGGTTTGTTTACTCTAGGTTTCCCCATGTGGAAAGTTTGTGAAGAAGAGCTCTCCGGCATGGATGCCAGGAAAGCACACCTCCATTGACAATTGCAGCTGAGGAACATGGCAGATTCGTTCTGGTGGCTCTGGGACAAAGTGCCAAGGCCTTGAGTTGACATGGGATCTCTTGCAGATGGGTCACAATGCTTGTTTGTTACCAGGGAGTACTTAGAATGTGCTGGTTGCTAAGGTGCCATGCAGGATTCTCCTACCCTGAGGGTTTGGCACAGGTCGAAGAGCATGGTATTCTTCTGGGGACAGGGGATGTTCTGTCGTGTGGCTCAGAGACCACATGATGTGTCATAGATTGGTATTTCAGAACAGGCCCCTGAGGACAGATGCCTGAAAACCTAATGGGGTTCCATTGAGAGCCTACTGGCATTTTAGGTTCAATCGTCTATCTCACGATCATTGACTTGGCTATTTCCCTGGATGTAGGTGATAAGGGTGTTTCAGACTGCGCATTTCCATCCCGAGTGGCCGGCAATATTGGTGTGGGCTCAGGGGCCACACAGGTTTCTCCTAATCTGGAAGGTTTGGGCAAATCTGATATGCACAGTGTCCTTGGGGTTGGCAGCCAGAGTTCTGTGGTGTGGCTCCAGAGATCACATTCTGGTGGGCATGTGAGCCATGGTTTTGGGAGAGAAGTCTGCAAACACAAATACAAATTAGGGTGAGTGGCGAGGTGATCACAGGCCCAATGCGTAGACCTGGAGGGAAGCTCCTCATGAACTATAATGAGGGAGACTGGAAGGCAGTAGCACAGGCTTTTCTCTCTGGATTGTGTGTCCAGGATGGCCTTGGAATGCAGGTGTGGTCTCATGGGTCCATGGGAGTCTTTTCCTCTCTATGGATCCTGGTGGCTCTCCATAGTTTGGTGGCTTTTTCGGGGAAGGGGAGAGTGATGTTTTCCACCTTATGGGTGCCCCAAAACAGGGATTCCAGAGACGGGCTCTGGTTCATGGCATCTGGGACATCACAACAAGTGCTAGGATTTGGGCTTAGGGGCATATTAGGCCTGCAATGCGGGTTCATGGTGGTGCAACAGAGAAGGATTGTTTGAAAGCATGCTCAGGCTGAGGGTCACAAGGCCTGTTTGCCTCCAGGGCATCCCTGAGGAGTTTGTGTGGTCTCACTGGACTTGTAAATGACTCCCCCTTTCAGGGTTGAACACCCATCCTAACAGCCAAGTTTCCTGATATGAAGAAGGAGGAGTTCTCTATTGTGCTTCAGGATGCCCCATTATCAGGGATTCCAGCAAAGGTCTGGTTACAGGTGCCTGAATACCAAGGATGGGTAGAGATGAAATACTTGAGCCATGGCATTCCCAAATACTAGATGTGGGGCTCAAACTCTGGTGACTGACACTAGGTCTGGGCTCAGGCTCTGTCAGACACAGCACTAGTGGCCAGGGCAACCTATAAATCAGGGTCCCTCCGATATAGGGCCGAGCAGATTGATCCTCATGTGGGGTTTCTGGCCAGACTCACCAGGCACTTGTTTCTATCGGGAAGGCAGAATGCTGTGTTGTGTCTCCATAATTCGCTATCAAGAAGGCTTGGGGACCAGTCGGGTGAGGAAGGAATTGTAAACACAAACTACAGTTCAATTCACTGCCAAGCAGAAGGCAGTTCCTGTGTCCAGCAGCTTTTTCGAGATATCCAGCACCTTAGTAAGGGAGGACGTCGGATATTTGCTCACACTGGAGTTTGTGTCTATGATGACTGACAAATGGAGGGGTGGCGTCAAGAAGCCATGGAGGGATTTTCACGTTGAGACTCATGAGCTGCTCCAAATAGCAAGGTTTCATTCTACTGGACAGGTGGAGTGTGGTTTATTTGCTCCAGGGTCCCCCATGTGGAAAGTTTGGGTAGCAGAGCTCTACCGCATGGATGCCTGGAATGTTCAACTTCATTGACCATTGCAACTGAAGAACATGGCAGCTTTATTCTGGTGTCTCTGTAGCAAAGTACCAAGTCCTTGATTTGACATGGAATCTCTTGCAGATGGGCCACACAGCTGGTTTGTTACCAGGTAGATCTTAGAATGTGCTGGTGGCTTAGTAGTTGTGCAGGAATCTACTACTCTGGGATTTTGCACAGATTGTAGGGCACGGTTTCCTTCTGGGGACAGGAGATGTTCTGTTGTGTGGCCCAGCCACCACATGTTGTATCATAAGTTCGCATTCTAGAACAGGCCTCTGAGGACACATGTCTGAAAACCGAATCAATGGTTCCAATGACGTCCTAGGGGCATGTTAGGTTCATTATTCTGACTCAGGACCATTGACTTGGATGTGTTCCTGGATGTAGGAGATCAGGGTATTTCAGACTGTGCATTTGTGTTCAGAGCGGCCGCCGAAATTGGGGTAGGCCCAGAAGCCTTGTAGGTTTCTCCTAATCTAGACAGTTTGGGCAACTGTGATGGAAACAGTTTCCTTGTGGATGGCAGGGACAGTCCTGCAGTGTGGATCCAGAGACCCCATCCTGGAGGGCATGTGTGCCATGGTTTTGGTAGATAAGTCTGCAAACACAAATTCGAATTAGGGTGAGTGGCGAGGTGATCACAGGCCCAATGGATATACCTTGAAAGCAGCTCATCTGGAACTGTAATTAGGGTGAATGGAAGGCAGTAGCACAGGCTTTTCTCTCCGGATTGTGTGTCCAGGATGGCCTCGGAATGCAGGTGTGTTCTCATGGGTCCATGGGAGACATTGCCTCTCTATGGATCCTGGTGGCTCCTCATAATTTGGTGACATTTTTGGGGAAGGGATGAGTGCTGTTTTCCATCTGAAGGGTGCACCAAAACAAAAATTCCAGAGATGGTCTCTGGGTCTGGGCACCTCGAAAATCCCACCAAGTTTTATGATTTGAACCTACAGGCATACCAGGCCTGAAATGAGGGATCATTGTGGTGAATCTGAGAGGGATTTTTTGAAAGCATGCTCAGGGTGAGGGTCACAATGCCTGTTTGTGCCAAGGGTAGTCCTCAGGAGTGTGTGTGGTGTCATTGATGTTGTAACTGGCTCCCCCTTTGAGGGTAGAACACCCATCCCAAAAGCCAGGTTTATTGCCATGGGGAAAGAAGAGTTCTCTATTGTGCTTCAAGTTCCCTAATTGGCAGGGATCCCTGCCAAGGTCTGGGGACAGGTGCCTGAATATCAAGGATGGGTAGAGATGACATACTTTGGCCATGGCAATCCCAAATGCTAGATATGGGGCCTGCTCTTTAGTGGCTGAAACTCAGTCGAGCTCAGGCTCTGTCAGACACGGCACTAGTGGCCATGGCAGCCTATAAATCGGTGTTGACTCGAGGGCCGACCTGATTGATCCTCATGTGGGTTTTCAGGGCAGACTCACCAGGCATTTCTTCATTCGATGGGGAAGGCAGAATGCTGCGTTGTGGCCCCATATTTCCCTATCAAGAGGGCTTAGGGACCAGTCAGGTGAGGATGGAATTGTAAACACAAGCTATGGTTCAATTCAGTGCCAAGTGGAAGGCAGTTCCAATGTGCAGTGGTTTATTCAAGACATCCAGCACTGGGATAAGGGTGCATGTCAGATGTTTGCTTAGACTGGAGTTTGTGTCTATGATGACCGACAAATGGAGTGGTGGCATCAAGAGGCCATGGAGCAGTTTACACGCTGAGGCCTGTGAGTTGATCCAAACATAAGGTTTCCTTCTACTGGACAGGGGAGGTCTGGTTTGTTTACACCAGGTTCCCCCATGTGCAAAGTTTGGGTAGCATAGTACTCGCACGTGGATACTGGAAAGCACACCTACATTGACCATTGCACCTAAGGAACATGGCAGGTTCTTTCTGGTTGCTCTAGGGCAAAGTACCAAGGCCTGGATTCTAATGATGTTGGGTCACAATGCAGTTTTGTTACCACAGAAATCTTACTATGTGCTGGTGGCTAAGGGGCCATGTATGATTAGTCTATCCTGATGGTTTGACACCAGTCGAAGAACACGGTTTCTTTCTGGGTATCGGAGATGTTCTGTTGTGGGGCTCACGGACCAAATGTTGTATCATAAGTTGGTATTCCAGAACAGGCCTCTTAGGACAGATGCCTAAAAACTTCATCTAGGGTTCCAATGAAGTCCAAGGGGAATTTCAGGTTGAATCATCAGACTCAGGACCATTGACTTCGGTGTCTGCCTATATGTAGGCAACCAGGGTGTTTCTGACTGTGCCTTTGTGTACAGAGTGGCCTCCAATATTGGGGTGGGCTCTGGGGCCTTGCAGGTTTCTCCTAATCTTGAAGGTTTAGGCAAATTTGTGGGCACGGTTTCCTTGGGGGTGGCAGGCACAGTCCTGTGGTGTGGCTCCAGAGACTCCATCGTGGAGGGCATGTAAGACATGGTTTTGGGAGAGAAGTCTGCAATCACAAACTCGGATTAGGTTGAGTTGCGAGGTGATCGTAGGCCCAATGCATAGACCTGGAGGGCAGATCGTCAGGAACTGTAAATCACGTACCTCGAAGGCACTAGCACTGGCTTTTGTATCTGGATTGTGTGTCCATGATAGCCTTGGAATGCAGGTGTGTTCTAATGTTTCCATGAGAGTATTTTCCTCTCTACGGATCCTGGAAGCTCCCAATAGTATGGTGGCTTTCTCGTTTGAATGGAAGAGTGCTGTTTTCAATCTTAGATGTTCCCCAAAAAGGGATTCCAGAGAAGGGCTGTGAGTCTGGGTGCTTGGAAAATCCCACCAGGATTAGGATTTGGGCCTAGGGGAGTACCAGGCCTACAATGTGTGACTTGGAGGTACAACTGAGAGCGTTTGTTTGAAAGCATGCTAGTCTGAGTGTCACAATGCCTGATGTGATTAGGGCAGCCCTTATGAGTGGGAGTTGTCTCCTTGGCCATGCAGCTGGCTACCACTTTAATGTAGGACACCCATCCCAACTACCAGGATTCCTGCCATGGAAAAGGAAGAATTCTCTATTGTGCCTCAGGTTCCCCCATTAGCAGGTATTCTAGCAAATGTCTGGGGACAGATGCCTGAATACCAAGGATGGGTAGAGATGAGGGACCTGAGACATGGCCAGTCTCACATGCCTGACTCTCTGAGTAGCTGACATGAATTGACCACTCAGGCTCTGTCAGAAACAGAACTAGTGGTCAGGGCTGAGTATGAATCAGGGATCCCTCAAGGGCTGAGCAGATTGATCCTCATGCAGAGTTTCTGGGCAGAATCACCATGCCCTTCTTCTTTCTAAGGGGAAGGCAAAAAGCTGCGTTGTGGCCCCAGAATTCCCTATCAAGCGGGCTTGGGGACCAGTAGGGTGAGGATGGAATTGTAAACTCAAGCTAAGGTTCAATTCAGTGCCAAGCAAAAGGCAGTTCCATTGTGCAGTGTCTGATTCCAGATATCCAGCACCTGAGTAAAGGTGAAAGTCAGACATTTCCTCATGCTGGAGTTTATGTCTATGATGACCGATGAATGGAGGGGTGGCGTCAAGAGGCCATGGAGGATTTCACATGCTGGGGCTTGTGAGATGCTTCAAACAGCAAAGTTTCCTTCTACCACACAGGGGGAGTCTGGTTTATTTGCTCCAGGGTCCCCCATGTGGAAAGTTTGGGTAGCAGAGCACTCCCACGTGGATGCCTAAAAGCACACCTCCATTAAAATTGCAGCTGAGAAACATGGCCAATTCGTTCTGGTGGCTCTTGGGCGAATTACCAAGGCCTGGAGTTGACATGAAGTCTCATGAAGATGGGTCATAATGCAGGTTTGTTACCATGGAGACCTTACAGTGTGCTGGTGGCTAAGGGGCCATGTAGGATTCATCTACCCTGAGGGTTTGACACTGGTCAAAGGGCACGGTTTCCTTCTCGGACCAGAGATGTTCTGATGTGGGACTAATGGACCAAATGTATCATAATTTGGTATTGCAGAACAGGCCTCTGAGGATAGATGCCTGAAAATTTAATCTAGGGTTCCAATAAAATCCTAAAGGAATGTCAGGTTCAATCCTCTGACTCAGTATCATTGACTTCAATGTCTGCCTAGATGTAGGTGATCAGGGAGTTCCAGACTGTGCATTTGTGTACAGAGTGGCAACCAGTATTGGGGTGGGCTCAGGGGCCTTGCAGGTTTCTCCTAATCTGGAAAGATAGGGCAGTTTGACGGGCACAGTTTCCTTGGCAATGGTGGGCACAGTCCTCTGGTGTGGCTCCAGAGACCCCATGCTGGAGGGCATGAGAGCCATGGTTTTGGGAGGGAAGTCTGCAAACACAAACGCGGGTTAGGTTTAGTGGCGAAGTGATTGTAGGCCCAATGCATACTCCTGGAGGGAAGCTCCGTGTGAAATGTAAATCGCATGCCTCAAAGGAGGTAGCACAGGCTTTTTTATCTGGATTGTGTATCCACGATGGACTAAGAATGCAGGTGTGGTCTCAGGTGTCCATGGGTGATATTTCCTCTCAAGTATCCTGGCGGCTCCTTATAATGTGGTGGCTTTCTCAGAGAGGAAAGAGTTCTGTTTTCCATATTCAGGGTGTCCCATAACAGGGATTGCAGAGAAGTGCTCTGTCTCTGGGCACCTGGAAATACCCACCAAGGGTTATGATTTGGGCATAGGGGCTTACCAGGCCTCCAATGCAAGTCCTGGAGATACAACTGAGAGCGTTTGTTTGAAAGCATGCTCAGGCTGAGGGTCACTATGCAAGCTTTTGCATAGGGTGGCCCTCAGGAATGGGGGTGGTCTCAATGGCCATTCAGTAGGCTAACACTCTGAGTGTTGGACACCCTTCCGAACTTACAGGAATCCTGCCATGGGGAATGAGGATTTCTCTATTGTGATTCAGGTTCCCTCATTGGTAGGGATTCCAGGAAAGGTCTGGGGACACATGCCTGAATACCAAGGATGGGTAAAGATGACGGTTCTGTTCCGTGGCCAGTCTAACATGCGGGATATGGGCCCCGCCTTCTTGGTGGCTGACACGAGGTCGGGGCTTAGGCTCTGTCAGACACAACACTAGGGGCCAGGGCTGTCTATAATTCAGGGTTCCCTCAAGGGACAAGTAGATTGATCATAATGTGGAGTTTCTGGGCAGACTCACCAGGCCCTTCTTCTTTCTATTGGGAAGGCAGAATGCTGTGTTGTGGCTGCAGAATTCCCTATCATGAGGGCTTGTGGACCAGTAGGGTGAGGATGGAATTGTAAACCCAAGCTATGAATAAATTCAGTGACAAGCGAATGGCATTTCCAGTGTGCAGCGGCTGATTCGAATATCCAGCACCTGAGTAAGCGCAGACGTCAGATGTTTGCTTAAGCTGGTGTTTGTGTCTATAATGACCGACAAATGGAGAGGAGTTGAAAAGAGGTCATAGAGGATTTCCCACACTTGAGCTTGTGAGATGCTCCAAACAGCCAGGTTTCCTTCTACAGGACAGGGCAGTCAGATTTGTTTGCTCGAGAGTCCCCCATGTGGAAAGTTTGGGTAGCAGAGCACTCCCACATGGATGCCTGGAAAGCACACTTCCACTGAACATTGCAGCTGAGGAACATGGCAGGTTCTTTCTGAAGGCTCTGGGGTGAAGTACCAAGGCCTGTAGTTGACATGGAATCTCATGAAGATGGCTCACAATGCTGGCTTGTTACCAGTGAGATCTTAGAATCTGCTGGTGGCTACGGGCCAAGTAGGATTCATCTACCCTGAGGGTTTGACACAGTTCCAAGAGCACGGCTTCCATCTAGAGAAAGGAGATGTTCTGTTGTGGGGATCAGGGACCATATGTTGTATCTTAAGTTGGTACTCCAGAACAGGTCTCTGATTACAAATGCCTGAAAACCTAATCAGGGGTTACAATGAGGTCATAGGAGCATGTCAGGTTCAATCTTCTGACTGAGAAACACTGACTTGGGTATCTGCCTGGATTCAGTGATCAGCGTATTTCAGACTGCACATTTGTGTCCAGAGGGGCCTCCAGTATTGGGGTGGGCTAAGGGGCCTTGCAGGTTTCTCCTTATCTCGAAGTTTTAGGCAAATGTGACGGACACATTTTCCTTGGGGATGGCAGGCACAGTCCTTTGGTGTGGCTCCAGAGACCCCATCCTGGAGGAAATATGAGCCATGGTTTCGCAATAGAAGTCTGTAAGCACAAACTCGGGTTAAGGTTAGCGGTGAGGTGATCGCAGGCCCAATGCATAGACCTGGAGGGCAGCTCGTCTGGAACTATAAATTAGTTGCCTTGAAGGTGTTAGCACAGGCTTGTGTATCTGGCTTTTGTGTCCAGGATGGCCTAGGAATACAGGTGTGGTCTCATGGATCCATGGGAGATTTTTCCTCTCAAGGATCCTAGCGGCTCCCTATACTATGGTGGCTTTCTTGGCGAAGGGGAGAGTGCTATTTTCCATCTTAGGGGTGTCCCAAAACAGGGATTCCAGAGACAGGCTGTGTTTCTGGGCCCCTGAAAAATCCCACCAGGTGTTAGGATTTGTGCTTAGGGGCATATCAGGCCTGCAAATTTGGATTCTGGAATGCAACTGAGAGTGTTTGTTTGAAAGCATGCTCATGTTGGGGGTCACAATGCCTGCTTGTGTCCACGGCGGCCCTCATGAGGGGGCGGGTTATCATTGGCCATTCAGCTGGCTACCACTCTGAGGTCTGGAAACCCATCCCAAGAGCCATCATTCCTGCCATGGGGAAGGAGGATTTCCCTATTGTGCTTCTGGTTCCCCCATTGGCAGGGATTTCAGCAAATGTCTGGGGACAGATGCCTGAATCAAGAATGGGTAGAGATGACAGCCCTGGGACATGGCTGGTCTCACATTCTGGAGTTGGAGCCCAGTCTCTGGGTCCTGACACGAGGTCAGAGACGAGGTTCTGTCAGACTCAGCGCTAGTGCCAGGTAAACCTATAAATGGGGTTCACTCGAGGGTCGAGTAGATTTATCCTCATGTAGGGTTTCTGGGCAGTCTTTCCAGGCTGTTTTTTCTTGCTATGGGGAAGGCAGAATGCTGTGTTGTGGCTTCAGAATTCCCTATCAAGAGAGCTTACTGAACACCAGGGTGAGGATGGAATTGCAAACCCAAGCTACTTTTTTTTTTCAAGATTTTATTTATTTGTCAGAGAGCGAGCGAGAGCAAGCACAGGCAGACAGAGTGGAAGGCAGAGTCAGACGGAGAAGCAGGCTCCCTGCGGAGCAAGGAGCCTGATGTGGGACTCGATCCCAGGACGCTGGGATCATGACCTGAGCCGAAGGCAGCTGTTTAACCAACTGAGCCACCCAGGCGTCCCGCCAAGCTACTTTTAAATTCAGTGCCAAGCATAAGGCAATTCCAGTGTGTAGCAGCTGATTCAAATATCCAGCACTTGAGTAAGTGCAGATGTCAGTTGATTGCTCACGCTGGAGTTAGTGTCTATGATGACCAACAAATGGATGGGTGGCCTCAAGAGGCCATGGAGGATTACCCACCCTCAGGCTTGAGATACTCCATACAGCAAAGATTCCTTTTGCCGTACAGGGGAGTCTGGTTTGTTTCCTCCAGGGTTCCCCATGTGGAAAGTTGGTATCAGAGCACTCCCGCTGAATGCCTGGAAAGTACACCTACATTGACCATGGCAGCAGAGGAACATGGCAGTTTCATTCTGGTGGCTCTGGGCCGAAGTACCAAGGGCTGGAGTTGTCATGGAGTCTCATGAAGATGGGTCACAATGCTGGTATGTTGTCAGGGAGATCATAGAATGTGCTGGTTGCCAGGGGGCCTTGAAGGATTCATCTACCCAGAGTGTTTGACACAGGTCCAGAGCACAGCTTTCTTCTAAGGACAGGAGATGTTCTTTTGTGTGGCTCAGTGACCATATTGTATCATACATTGATATTCAGAACAGCCTTCTGAGTACAGATACCTGAAAACCTATTCTAGTGTTCCAGTGAATCCTAGGAGCATGTCAGGTTCAATCTTCTGTCTGAGGACCATTGACTTGGATATCAGCCTGGATGTAGGTGATATGGTGTGTCAGACTGTGCATTTGCGTCCAGAGTGGCCTCCAATATTGGGCTGGGCTTAGGGGCCTTGCAGGTTTCTCCTAATCTAGAGGGTTTGTTTAATAGTGACAATCACAGTTTCCTTTGGGAAGACAGGTACAATCCCGTGGTGTGGCTCCAGTTATCACAAACTGGAGGGCATGTGAGCCATGGTTTTGGGAGGGAAGTCTGAAAACACAAACTTGGGTTAGGGTTAGTGGCAAGGTTATCACAGGCCCAATGCATAGACATGGATGGCAGCTCTTCAGGAACTGTTAATCGGGTGACTCAAAGGCAGAATCACAGGCTTTTTTCTCTGTATTGTGTGCAGGATGGCCTCAGAATGCAGTTGTGGCCTCATGGGTCCATGGGAGATTTTTCCTCTCTAAGGATCCTGGTGGCTCCCAATAGTTGGTGGCTTTTTCGGGGAAGGGAAGAGTGCTTTTTTTCATGTTAGGGGTGCCCCAAAATATGGATTCCAGAGACGGACTCTGGGTTTGGTCCCCTGGAAAATCCCACCAAGTGTTAGGATTTGGGCCTAATGGCTTACCAGGCCTGCATGCAGGATCCTGGAGGTGCAACTGAGAGGGCTTGTTTGAAATCATTCTCAGGCTGAGGGTCACAATACTTGCTTATGCCCAGGTGGCCCTCATGAGTGGGCGTGGTCACATTGGCCATGCAGCTGGCTCCCACTTTGAGGGTTGGAAAACCATCCCAACAGCCAGAATCCTGCCATGGGGAAAGAGGAGTTCTCTATAGTGCTTCAGGTTCCCCCATTAGCGGGGATTCCAGCAAAGGTCTGGGGACAGAGGCCTGAATACCAAGGATGGGTAAAGATGATGGACATGGGCCATGGCCAGTATCAAATCGTGGATATGGGCCCCGATCACTGGGTGGCTGACACTAGGTCTTGGCTCAGGCTCTGTCAGACACAGCACTAGTGCCCAGGGCAGCCTATAAATTGGGGTTCCCTCAAGTGCCGAGCAGATTGATCCTCATGTATGGTTTCTGGGCAGACTCACCAGGCCCTTCTTGTTTGTAAGGGGAAGGCAGAATGCTGCTTTGTGGCTCTAGAATTCACTATCAAGAGGGCTTGTGGACCAGGAGGCTGAGGATGGAATTGTAAACCTAAGCTATGGTTACATTCTGTATCAAGCAAAAGGAATTTCCAGTGTGCAATGTTTGAATCCAATATTCAGCACTTGAGTGAGGGTGGATGTCAGATATTTGCTCATGCTGGAGTTTGTGTCTATGATGACACAAAAATGGAGGGGTGGCGTCAAGAGGTTATGGAGGATTTCCCAATCTGGTGTTTTTGAGATGCTCCAAACAGCAAGGTTTCCTTCTACCAGACAGGGGCAGTCTGATTTGTTTCCTCCATGGTTCCCCATGTCGAAAGATCGGATAACATAGATCTCCCACATGGGTGACTGGAAAGCACACCTTCATTGACCATGACAGCGAAGGAACATGGCATCTGGTGGCTTTGAGGCGAAGATATAAAGACTGGATTGGACATTGAACCTCATGAAGATGTGTCAAAATGTTGGTTTGTTACCAGGGAGATCTTAGAATGTGCTGGTGGTTAATGGGCCATGCAGGATTCATCTAGCCTGAGGATTTGACACAGGCTCAAGAGCCCGGATTGCTTCTGGGGGCAGGAGATATTCTGTTGTGGGGCTCAGCGGCCATATGTTGTATCATAAATTGGTAATCCAGAACAGGTCTCTGAGGACAGAAGCCTGAAAACCTAATAAAGGGTTTGAATGAGGCCCTAGGGGAATGTCATTCAATCTTCTGACTCAGGATCATTGACTCTGGTGTCTGACTGGATGCAGGTGATAAGGGTGTTTCAGACTGTGCATTTGTGTCCAGAGTGGTATCCAATACTAGGGTTGGCTCAGGTTCCTTGCAGGTTTCTCCTTATATGGGGTTTTTGGACAACTGTGATGGGCAGTTTCCTTGGGGATTGCAGGAACTGTCCTGTGGTGTGACTCCAGAGACCCCATCCTGGAGGACATGTGCGCCATGATTTTGAGAGAGAAGTCTGCAAACAGAAACTTAGGTTAGGGTTAGTGGCAAGGTGATCATAGTCCCAATCCATAGACCAGGAGGGCAGCAAGTCTGGAACTGTAAATCACGTAACTCAAAGGTGGTAGCACAGGTAATTGTATCTGGATTTAATTTCCAGAATGGCCTTTATTGCAGGTGTTGTCTCAAGGGTCCATGGGAGATTTCTCCTCTCAAGGATCCTGGCGGTTCTCAATAGTTTGTTGGATTTCTCCGGGAAGGGATGAGTACTGTTTTCCAGCTTAGGCGTGCCCCAAAACAGGCATTCCAGAGATGAGCTCTGGGTCTAAGTGCTTGGGAAATCCCACCAAGGGTTAATATTTAGGCCCAGGGCCATACCAGGCCTGCAATGCGGGATCCTGGAGGTGCAACTGAGAGCGTTTGTTTGAAAGTATGGTCAAGCTGAGGGTCCCAATGCCTGCTTGTGCCCCGGAGGCCATCAGGATTGGGCGATGTCTACTCAGCCATGCAGCCAGTTCCCATTCCTAGGGTTGGACACCCATCCAAAAGCCAGGATTCCTGCCATGGCGAAGGATGAATTCTCTATTGTGCTTCAGGTCCCCCCATTGGTAGGGATTCCAGCTAAGATCTAGGGGACAGATGCCTGAATACCAAGGATGGGTAGTAATGACAGCCCTGGGCCATGGCCGGTCTCACATGGTTAATGTGGGCCCCACCCTCTGGGTTGCTGACACGAGGTAGGGGCTCAGGCTCTGTCAGACACAGCACTAGTGGCTAGGGCAAACTATAAATAGGGGTTCCCTCCTGGGCTGAGTATATTGATCTTCATGTGCAGTTTATGGGCACACTCACCAGGTCCTTCTATCTATGAAGAAGGCAGAATGTTGCGTTGTGGCTCCAGAATTCCCTATCAAGAGATATGGCAGACCAGTAGGGTGAGGATGAAATTGTAGTCTGAAGCTAGGCTTAAATTCATTGCAAAGCGAAAGGCAGTTCCAGTGTGCAGCAGCTGATTCCAATATCAGCGCCTGAATATGGGCGGATGTCAGATGTTTGCTCAGGCTGGAGTTTGTGTCTATGATGACCAACAAATGGAGAGGTGGCGTCAAGAGGCCATGGAGGATTTCCCACCCTGGGGCTCAAGGGCCATGATTTGTATCATAAGTTGGTATTCCAGAAGAGGCCTCTGAGGACAGGTGCCTGAAAAGTTAAGCCCTCTTCCAATGAGGTCCTAGGGCCATGTCAGGTTCAATTATCTGACTCAGGACCATTGATTTGGGTGTCTGCCTGGATGGAGGTGATCAGGGTGTTTCAGACTGTGCATTTGCATCCAGAGCAGCCTCCAATATTGGGATGTGCTCAGGAGCCTTCCAGGTTTCTCCTAATCAGGAGGGTTTGGGCAACTGTGATGGGCCCAGTTTCCTTGGGGATGGCAAGCACAGTCTTGTGGTGTGACTCTAGGGGCCCCATCCTGGAGGACATGTGAGCTATGGTTTTTAGAGAGAGATCTGCAAACACAAACTCGGGATAAGGTTAATGGAGAGGTGTTCACAGTCCCAATCCAAAGATCTGGAGGGCAGCACGTCAGGAACTGTAAATCAGGTGACTCGAAGCCAGTAGCACAGTCTCTTGTATCTGGATAGCATATCCACGCTGGCCTCGGAATACAGGTGTGGACTCATGGGACCATGGGAGATTCTTCTTCTCAAGGATCCTGGGGGATCCCATTAGTTTGGTGGCTTTCTCAGGGAAGTGAAGAGTGCTGTTTTCCATCTTAGGGGTGCCTCAAAACAGGGATTCCAGTGACGGGCTCTGGGTATGTGCACATGGAACATCCCACGATGTGTTAGGATTTGGGCTTAAGGGCATATCAGGCCTGCAATGCAGGATCCTGGAGGTGCAACTAAGAGCATTTTTTTGAAGGCTTGATCAAGCTGAGGGTTACAATGGCTACTTGTGCCCAGGGCAGCCCTCATGAGTGGGCATTGTCTCCTTGGCCATGCAGCTGGCTCCCACTTTGAGGTTTGGACACCCATATCAACAGCCAGGATTCCTACCATGGGGAAGGAGGAGTTCTCTATTGTGCTTTAGGTTACCCCATTGGTAGGGATTACATAAAAGGTCTGGGGACAGGTGCCTGAATACCAAGGATGGGTAGAGATGATGGACTTGGGCCCTGGCCAATCTCACATGCTGGATATGGGCTCATATCTCTGGGTGCCTGAAACTAGGTCTTGGCTCAGGCTCTGTCAGACACAGTACTAGTACTAGTACTAGTACTAGTGCCCAGGACAGCCTATAAATCAAGGTTCCATCGAGTGCCAAGTAGATTGAACCTCATGTGGAGTTTCTGGGAAGATTCACCAGGCCCTATTTCTTTCTAGTGGGAATGGAGAATGTTGCCTTGTGGCTCCAAATTCCCTCTCTAGAGGGCTTGCATACCAGGAGGCTGAGGATGGAATTCTAAACCAAAGCTATGGATAAATTCAGTGTCAAGTGAAACGCAGTTCTAGTGTGCAGTGGTGGAAAAGAAAATGCAGAATCTAAATAACGGCAGATTTCAGATGTTTTCTCATGCTGGAGTTTTTGTCTATGATGACTGACAAATGGAGGGGTTGTGTCAAGGGCCATGGAGGATTTCTCCTGCTGGTGCTTCTGAGATGCTCCAAACAGAGGGTTCCCTTCTACTGGTCAGTGGCAGTCTGGTTTGTTTGCTCCAGGGTCCCACATGTGGAAAGAATAAGTAGAAGAGCACTCCCACATGGATGCCTGGAAAGCACACCTCCACTGACCATATCAGGTGAGGAACATGGCAGGTTCATTCTGGTGGCTCTGGGGCGAATTACCAAGGACTTGAAGTGACATGGAATCTCATGAAGATGGATCACAATGCTGTTTGTTTGTTACCAGAGAGATCTTAGAATGTGCTGGGGGCTAAGGGGCTGTGCATAATTCATATACCCCGACCCTTGACACAGGTTGAAGAGCACGAATTCCATCTGGGGACAGGAGATATTCTATTGTGGGGTTCAGGGACCAATCTTCTGACACAGGACCATTGACTTGGGTGTCTTCCTGGATGGAGGTGATCAGGGTGTTGCACACTGTGCATTTGTGTCCAGAGTGGCCTCCAATATTGGACTGGGCTCAGGGGACTTGCAGGTCTCTCCTAATCTGGAGGGTTTGGGCAACTGTGATGGACACAGTTTCATTGGGGATAGCAGGATCTTTCCTGTGGTGTGGCTACAGAGACCCATCATAGAGGGCATGTGAGCCATGGTTTTGGGAAAGAAGTCTGTAAACACAAACTTGGGGTAGGGTTAATGGCGAGGTGATCACAGGCCCAATGCGTAGATCTGTAGGGCAGCTCGTCTGGAACTGTAAACCAGGTGATTCGAAGGTGGTAGCACAGTCTCTTGTATCTGGATTGTGTGTCCCGGATGGCCTCGGAATGAAGGTGTGGTCTTATGGAGCCCTGGGAGATTTTTCCTCTCTACGCATCCTGGCAGCTCCTAATAGTTTTCTCAGGGGAGGGAAGAGTGCTGTTTTCCATCATAGGGGTGCTTCAAAACAGAGATTCCAGAGACGGGCTCTGGTTATGTTGGCATGGAAAATCCCACGAAGTGTTAGGATTTGGTCCTAAGGGCATACCAGGCCTGCGATGCGGGACCCTGCAGAAACAACTGAGAGCATTTGTTTGAATGCATGCTAAGGTTGAGGGACACAATGCCTGCTTTGGCCCAGGCGGCCCTTATGATTGGGCGTTGTCTCATTGGCCATGCACCTGGTTCTAATTCTGAGGGTTGGGCACCCATAGCAACAGCCAGGCTTCCTGCCATGGGGAAGGAGGAGTTCTCAATTGTGCTTCAGGTTCCCCCACTGGTAGGGATTCCAGCAAAGGTCTGGGATAGTTGCCGGAATACCAAGGATGGGTAGAGATGACTGGGCCATGGCCAGTCCCACATGCTGGATAAGGGCCCCACACTCTGGGTGGCTGACACGAGGTTGGGGCTCAGGCTCTCTCAGACACAGCGCTAGTGGCCAGCGCAAAGTATAAATCGGGGTTCCCTCGAGGGCCAAGTAGATTGATCTTCATGGGGAGTTTCTGGGCAGACTCACCAGGCCCTTCTTCTTTCTATGGGGAAGGAAGAATGTTGCGTTTTGTCTCCCTAATTCCCTCTCAAGAGGACGTGCAGTCCAGTAGGGTGAGGATGGAATTGTAAACCCAAACTATGCAAGAATACAGTGTCAAGTGAAAGGTATTTCCAGTGTGCGTGACTGATTCGAATATCCAGCACCTGAGTAAGAGCAGATGTCAGATGTTTGCTCATGCTGGAATTTGTGTCTATGATGACTAACAAATGGAGGGTTGGCATCAAGAGAATGTGGAGGACTTCCCAGGCTGGGGCTTGTGAGATGCTCCAAACAACCAAGGTTTCCTTCAACCTGACAGGAGCAGTCTTATTTGTTTGCTCTAGGGTTCCCTATGTGGAATTTTTGTGTAGCAGAGAACTACCTCTTGGATGCCTAGAAAGCACACGTCCATTGACCTTTGTACCTGAGGAACATGGCAGATTCGTTTCATGGCTCTTGGGCAAAGTACCAACACCTTGAGTTGGCATCAAGTCTCAGGAAGTTGGGTCACAATGCTGGCTTGTTACCAGGGAGATCATAGAAGCTGCTGGGGCTAATGGGTCATGCAGGATCCATCTACCCTGAAAGTTGGACATAGATCCAAGAGCACATTTTCCTTCTGGAGACAGGAGATGTTCTGTTGTGGGAATCAGGGACCACATGTTGTATCATAACTTGGTATTCCAGAACAGGACTCTGAGAACAGATGTCTGAAGACCCAATCTAGGGTTCCAGTGAAGTCCTAGGGGCATGTCAGGTTCAATCATCTGACTCAGAAACATTGACTTGGCTTTCTGCCTCGATGGAGGTGCTCAGGGTGTTTCAGACTGCACGTTTGCATCCAGAGCAACCGCCAATATTGGGGTGGGTTCAGGGGCCTGGCAGGTTTCTCCTAATCTGGAGGGTTTGGACAACCTGATGGGCACAGTTTTCTTGGGGATGGCAGGAACTTTCCTGTGATGTGGCTTGAGGGACCACATCTTGGTGGGCATGTAAGCCATGGTTTTGGGAGAGAAGTCGGCAAACACAAACTGGGGTTAGGGTTAGTGTCGAGATGATCACAGGCCCAATGCATAGACATGGAGGGCAGCTCGTCAGGAAATGTAAATAGGATGACTCGAAGGCGGTAGCAAAGACTTTTCTCTCTGGATTGTGTGGACAGGATGGCCTCGGAATGCAGGTTTGTTTTCATGGGTCCATGGGAGATTTTTTCTCTCTAAGGATCCTGGCGGCTCCCAATAGTTTGGTGCCTTTCTCAGGGAAGGGAAGAGTGCTGTTTTCCATCTTAATGGTGCCCCAAACAGGGATTCTGAGACGGACTCTGGGTCTGGGCACCTGGAAAATCCCACCAAGGGTTAGGATTTGGGCCTAGGGGCATACCAGGCCTGCAATGCTGGTACTGGAGGAGCAACTGAGAGTGTTTGTTTGAAAACATGCTCAGGCTGAGGAACACCATGCCTGCCTGTGCCCATGTCGGCCCTCAGGAGTGGGCATGGTCTCCTTGGCCATGCAGCTGGCTCCCACGCTGAGGGTTGGACAACCAATATTCCTGCCATGGGGAAGGAGGTGTTCTCTATTGTGTTTCAGGTTCGCCATTGGCAGGAATTCCAGCAAAGTTTGGGGGACAGATGACTGGATACCAAGGATGGGTACAGATGATGGCCCAGGGCCATGGCCGATCTCTCATGCTAAATATGGGCCCTCAACTCTGGGTGGCTGACACGAGGTCGGGGCTTAGACTCTGTCAGACACAGCACTAGTGGTCAGGGAAATCTATTAATCAGGGTTGCCTCGTGGTCTGAGTAGATTGATCCTCATGTGAGGTTTCTGGGCAGACTCAACAGGTCCTTCTTCTTTCTATGTGGAAGGCAGAATACTGCGTTGTGGCTCCAGAATTCCCTATCAAGAGATATTGTGGACCAGTGTGGTGAGGATAGAATAGTAATACAAAGCTATGGTTAAGTTCAGTGAAAAGCAAAAGGCAGTTCCAGTGTGCAGCTGCCGTTTCGAATATCCAGCACCTGAGTAAGGGTGGATGTCAGATGTTTGCTCACACTGGAGTTTGTGTCTGTGATTACCCACAAATGGAAGGGTGGCGTCAAGAGGCCATGGAGGATTTCCCATGCTGGGGCTTGTGAGATGCTCCAAATAGCAAAGTTTCTTTCTACCGGACAGGAGAAGTCTGGTTTGTTTTCTCTGGTTTCTCCATGTGGAAAGTTTTGTAGCAGAGAACCCCACAGGGATGCCTGGAAATCACCCCTCCATTGACCATTGCAGCTGAGGAACATGGCAGGTGCATTCTGGTGGCTCTGGGGCAATATATCGAGACCTTGAGTTGACATGGAGTCTCATGAAGATGGGGCACAATGATGGTTTGTTACCAGGAATATCATAGAATGTGCTGGTTGCTAAGGGGCCATTCAGGATCCAAATACCCTAAGGGTATGACACAATTCCAGGAGCATGGCTTCCTTTTTGGGGATGACATATTCTGTTCTGTGGCTCAGGGACTATATATTTTATCATAATTTGATATTCCAGAGCAGGCCTCTGACGACAGATACCTGTAAACCTAATCTAGTGTGCCAATGAAGTCCTCGGGGCATGTCAGGTTCAATCTTCTGACTCAGGAGCATTGACTTGGGTGTCTGCCTGTATGGAGGTGATCAGGGTGTCTCAGACTGTGCATTTGTGCCCAGAGCGGCCTCCATTATTTGGCTGCGCTCAGGGGCCTTGCAGGTTTCTCCTAATCTGAAGGTATCGGGCAAAAGTGATGGGCACAGTTTCCTTGAGGATCTCAGGCACAGTCTTGTGGTGTGGCTTCAGATGCCAGAACCTGGAGGTCATGTGAGCCATGGTTTTAGGAAGGAAGTCTGCAAACACAAACTCAGTTTAGGTTAATGGCAAGGTGATTGCAGGCCCAATGCATAGACCTGGAAGGCAGCTCGTCAGGAACTGTAAATCCGATGACTCAAAGGTGATAGCACATGATATGTATCTGGATTGTATGTCCAGGATGGCCTCGGAATGCAGGTGTGTTCTCATGGGTCTATGGCAGATTTTTCCACTCAAGGATCCTGGTGGCTACCATGAGTTTGGTGACTATCTCAGGGAAGGGAAGAGTGCTGTTTTCCATCTTAAGGGTCCCCCAAAATAGGGATTCCAGAGATGGGCTCTGTGTCTGGGCCCCTGTAAAATCCCACCAGGGTTAGGATTTGGGCCTAGGTGTGTACTAGGCCTGCAATTCGGGGTCCCAGAGATGCAATTGAGAGCGTTTGGTTGAAAGCATGCTCAGGCTGAGGTCACAATGCCTGCTTGTGCCCGGGGAAGCCATCATGAGTGCACATGGTCTCCTTGGCCATGGAGCTGCCTTCCACTTTGAGGGTTGAGCAACTATCCCAACTGTCAGAATACCTTCCATGGGGAAGGAGGAGTTCTCTATTGTGCTTCAGGTTCCCCCAATGGCAAGGATTTCAGCAAAGGTGTGGGTACAGATGCCTGAATACCAAGAATAGAATAGAAGACAGACTTGGGCCATAGCTGGTCTCACATGCTGGATATGGGCCCTGATCTCTCAGTGGCTGACACTAGGTCCTGGCTCCGGCTATGTCAGACACAGCACTAGTGCCCAGGGCAGCCTATGAATCAGGGTTCCGTCTAGCACCGAGAAGATTGACCATCATATGGTGTTTCTGGGCAGACTCTCCAGGCCCTTTTTCTTTCTATGGGGAAGGCAGAATATTGTGTTGTAGCTCCAGAATTCCCTCACAATAGGGCTTGTGGACCAGTAGACTGAGGATGGAATTGTAAACCCAAGCTATGGCTTAATTCAGTCAAACTAAAGGCAGTTCCAGTGTGCAGCGATCGAATTGAAATCCAGCACCTGAGTAAGGGCGGATGTCAGATGTTTGCTCATGCTGGAGTTTGTGTCTATGATGACTGACAAATGGAGTGGTGGCTTCAAGAGGAAATGGAGGATTTCCCACGCTGGGCTTGTGAGATGCTCCAAACAGAAGGTTTCCTTCTACCGGACAGGGACATTCTGTTTTTTTGTCTCAAGGGTCCCAGCCAATTGCAAAGTTTGTGTAGCAGAGCACCCCCGTATGGTTGCCTGGAAACCACACCTCCACTGACCATTGCAGCTTGGGAACATGGCAAGTTCATTCTGGTGGCTCTGGGGCGAAGTACTAAGGGCGTATTTTTACATGGAATGTCATGAACATGGGTAACAATGCTGTTTTGTTACCTGGGAATTCTTAGCCTGTCATCTGTACACATCCTTGGTATTAAGGCAACTTTCCACAGACCTTTCCTGTAACCCTGCCAATGGGGGAACCTGAAGTACAATAGAGAACTCCTCTTTCCACTGCAGGAAGCCTGGCTGTTGCAATGGGTGTCCAACCCTCAAAGTGGGATCCAGCTATATGGCCAATGAGACTGCGCCCTCTCCTGAGGGCCCCCCTGGGCACAAAGAGGCATGATGACCCTCAGCCTGAGCATGCTTTCAAACAAGCCCTCTCTGTTACACCATTAGGATCCTGCATTGCAGGCCTGGAATGCCCCTAGGCCCAAATCCTAACACTTGGTGGGATATCCGGGCACCCAGACCCAGAGCCCGTCTCTGGAATCCCTGTTTTGGCATAAGCCTAAGTTGGAAAACAGCATTCTTCCGTGTTTTGGAGCACCCCTAAGATGGAAAAGAGCACTCTTTTCTTCTCTGAAAAACCACCAATCTATGGAGATCCACCAGGATCCTTAGAGAGGAAAAGTCTCCCATTGAACCATGAGACCACGTCTACATTCAGAGCCCATCCTGGACACACAATCCAGATAGAAAAGCCTGTGCTACCAGCTTTCAGTCACCCTAATTACAGTTCCTGACGTGATGCCTTCTAGGTCTATGCATTGGACCTGCGATCACCTTGCCACTATCCCTGACCCAAATTTGTGTTTGCAGACTTCCCTCCCAAAACCATGGCTCTCATATCCTCAAGGAGGTGGTCTCTGAAGCCTTACCACAGGACTGGGCCTGCCATCCCCAAGGAAACTGTGCCCATCACAGTTCCCCAAAGCCTCCAAGTTAGGAGAAACCTGCAAGGCCCCTGAGCCCACCCCAATATTGGAAGTGGCTCTGGATGCAAATGCACAGTCTGAAACACCCTGATCACCTACATCCAGTCAGACAACCATATCAATGGTCCTTAGTAAGAAAATTGAACCTGATGGGCACCAAGGACATCATTGGATCTCTAGATTAGGTTGCCAGCATCAATCCTCAGAGGCCTGTTCTTGAATACCAAGTCAGGATACAACATATGTACCCTGAGCCACAAAACAGAACATCTCCTCTCCCAAGATGGAAACTGTTCACTTCGACCTGTGCCAAACCCTCAGCGTGGCCCATAGCCACCAATACATTCTAAGAACTCCCTTGTAACAAACCAGTTTTGGGACACATCTGTAAGAGATTCCAAGTCAACTCAAGGCCTTGGTACTTGGCACCAGAACCACCAAAACGAACCTGTCATGTTCCTCAGCTGCAATGGTCATTGGACGTGTGCTTTCCAGTCATCCATGCGGGAGGGCTCTGCTACGCAAACTTCCACTTGAGGGACCCTGGAGGAAAAAAAAACAGACTCCTCCTGTCCATTAGAAGGAAACCTTGTTGTTTGGAGCATCTCACAATCTTAAGCGTGGGTAATCCTCCATTGCCTCCTGAAGCCACCCCTCCATTAGTCGTCATCCTAGACACAAACTCCAGTGTGAGCAAATATCTGACATCTGCCCTTACTCAGGTGCTGGATATCTCGTATAAGCTGCTGCACATTGAAACTGACTTCCGCTTGGCACTCAATTTAAGCATAGCTGGTGTTTACAATTGCATTCTCACCCTATTTGTCCCCAAACCCTCTTGATAGGGAATTCTGGATCCATAAGGCAGCATTCTGCCTGCCCCACAGAAAGAAGTGCTTCGTGAGTCTCGCCAGAAACCCTACATGAGGATCAATTTACTCGGCCCTGGAAAGAACCCCAATATATAGACTTCTCTGGCCACTAGTGCTGTGTCTGACACAGCCTGAGCCCAGACCTCGTGTCAGCCACCCAGAGAGTGGGGCCCATATCCAGCATGTGAGAACGACCATGGCCCAAATCTGTCATCTCTATGCATCCTTGGTATTCAGGCATCTGTCCCCAGACCTTTGCTGTAATCCCTGCCTATGGGGGAACATGAAGCACAATAGATATTTCCTCCTTCCCCATGGCTGGAAACCTGGCCATTGGAATGTGTGTCCATCCCTCAGTGTGGGAGCCAGAAAATGGACAATGGGACCACGCCCACTCCTGAGGGCCACCCTGGGCACAAACAGGCATTGTAATGCTCAGCCTGAGCATGTTTCCAAACAAGCCCTCTCAGTTGCACCACCAAGATCCTGCATTGCAGGCCTGGTCTGCCCATAAGCCCAAATCCCAACCCTTGGTGGGATTTTCCAGGCGCCTAGACCCAGAGCCCATCTCTGGAATCTCTGTTTTGGGGCACACCTAAGATCGAAAATAGCAGTCTTCCCATACCAAAAAGTCATCAAAATATTGGGAGCCGCCTGTATCCTTAGAGGAAATATCTCCCATTGACCCATGAGGCCACAGCTACATTCTGACGTCACCCTAGACACACAATCCAGATATAAAAGCCTGTGCTTCCGCCTTCGGGTCATTCCAGTTACTGTTCCTGACGAGTAGCCTTCCAGGTCTACACATTGCCCTGCGATAACCTAGCCACTAAACCTAACCCAAGTTTGTGTTTGCAGACTTCCCTCCCAGAACCATGGCTCACATGCCCTCCAGGGTGGAGTCTCTGGAGCCACACCACAGGACTGTGCTTGCCATCCCCATGGAAATTGTGCATGTCAGTTAACCAAACCCTCCAGAGTTGGTTGAAACATTCAAGGCCCCTGTGGCCACCCCAATATTGGAGGTTACTCTGGACATAAGTGCACAGTCTGAAACTCCCTGATCACCTACATCCTGGCAGACACCCAAGTCAACTGTCCTAATTCTGAAGATTGAACCTCTCATGCCCCTGGGACTCATTGGAACCATAGATTAGGTTGTCGGGCATCTGTCTTCAGAGGCCTGTTCTTGAATAGGAACTTATGATACGGCATGTGGTCCCTAAGCCACAAAACACTACATCTCCTGTCCCCAGAAGGTAACCGTGCTCTTCGACCTGTGTTAAACCCTCAGGGTAGGAGAATCCTGCAGGCACCTTAGCCACCAACACATTCTAAGATCTACCTGGTAAAAAAAAAACCAGCATTGTGACCCATCTTCTAGAGATTCCATGTCAACTCAAGACCTTGGTGCTTCGCCCCAGAAGCACCGTAAAGAACCTGCATGTTCCTCAGCTGCATTGGTCAATGGAGGTGTGCTTTCCAGGCATCCATGTGGAAGGGCTCTGCTACCCATACTTTTCACATGGGGGGCCCTGCAGAAAACATACCAGACTCTAAATGTCCAGTAGAAAAAACAACCTTGCTGTTTGGAGCATCTCACATGCATCAGCCTCTTGATGCCACTCCTCCATTCGGTCATCAGAGACACAAACTCCAGTGTGCGTAAACATCTGAAATCCACCTTATCTCAGGTGCTGGATATTTCATTTGTTGGCCACGATAGATACAAACTCTATCATGAGCAGACATCTGACCCTCGCCTGTACTCAGATGCTGGAGATCTCGAAAAAAACCACTGCACATTGGAACGGCCATGTTCTCGGCACTGAGATTAAGCATAGATTGTGTTTTCTGCCTTCTGTTCTCACACTCCTCGCCTTCAAGTCCCCCATATTGGGAATTTGGGAGCCACAATGCAGCCTTCTGCCTGCCCACCAGAAAAAAGAGGTGCCCTATGGGTCTGTGTGAAACTCCATATAAGGTTCCACCAGCACAGCCCTCTATAGCACCACAATATCATAGGCCACCTTGTGAACTAATGCTTTGTCTGACACAGCTCGAGCCCCGACCTCCTGGTAGCCACCTAGATAGCGGGACCCATATCTGGCAGGTGTGACCTGCCTTGACCTGAGTCCTTCATCTCAAACCAACCTGGTTATTCACGTACCAGTCCCAGAACATAGCTCAAATTACTGTGCATGGTGGAATCTGAAGCACAAAAGAGTACTCCTCCTTCCTCATAGAAGGAAAATTAAATGTTGATATGGTGGTCCAACCCTCATATTGGGATCCAGGTGCATGGAACAAGAGCCAATGCCCACTCAGGATGGGCATCTGGGCACAAACAGGCATTGTGACCCTTACCCTGAGACCCATTTCCAACAAGTCTCCATGGGAGCTGAACCAAAGCCCCACAGAGCCAGGCAGTCAAGCCTCTAGGCCCAAATACTAAGCCTTTGTAGGGTTATCCAGGCACAGGGACCTATAACCCATCTCTGGAATCCCTGTGTTGACGGAAACCCTGAAACAGTAAACCACGCTCTCTCCTTCCCAGTGAGACACCAAACTCTTGGGTGCTGGGCAGAATCCCCAGAAAGGTAGAATATTCCATGGACACATGAGGACACCCCACCATTCCAAGGCCATCCTAGACACAATCCAGACAGAAAAGCCTTTGCTCCTGCCTCCCAGCCACACGAATTTCAAATCCTGAGGAGCTGCCCTCAGCGTCTGCAGATCGGGGCTGCCATCACCTCCCTCCTAATTGATACACAATTTTGTGTCTGAAGACTTTGGTCCCAGAGCCCTTAACCACATTCCCTGCAGGATGGGGCTGACAGAACCACACTACATCACTGGGCCTGATCTCTGGATGAAATTCTGCCGTCTCAGTTGCACAAACCCTCCAGATTAGGAAAAGCCTGCAAGGCCCCTGAGCCCACCCCAATTTCATAGGCCACTCTGGAAAAAATGCACAGTCTGACACAGCCTGAGCATCTACCTCCAGGAAGACTCACAGGTCAAAGTCCCTAAGTCCGAAGGTTGAGGATGACATGCCCCTACAACCTCATAAGAACCCTAGCCTAGATATTCAGGCCTCTGTGCCCAGAGGCCTGGTCTTGAAATCCAACATATGATCCGACATGTGGTCCCTGAGCCATACAAGAGAACCCCTCCTGTCCCGAGAAGGGAACCTGGCTCCTGGGAACTGGGTCTAACCCTCAGGTAGGAGAATCCTGCATGGCCACAGACCCACAACCACATTCTTTTTTTATATAGATTTTATTTATTTATTTGACAGAGAGAGATCACAAGTAGGCATAGAGGAAGGCAGAGAGAGAGAGAGGAAGAAGCAGGCTCCCTGCTGAGCAGAGAGCCCGATGCGGGACTCAATCCCAGGACCCTGAGATCATGACCTGAGCCGAAGGCAGCGGCTTAGTCCATTGAGCCACCCAGGCACCCTCACCACCACATTCTAAGGTCTCCCTGGACACCAAGCAGCATTGTGACTCATTAGACTGAGAACATCCGTCAACTTAGATCACTTGGAAATTTGAACAAAAACCAGCAGGTCAAGCCTGCAATGTTCCTCAGCTACAATGGTCATGCAAGGAAGACTTCCCAGGTCCCCATTCAGAGACCTCTGCTGTCGAATCTTTCTATATGGGGGACCCTGGAGCCTTGTAAGCGGACTTCCCCTGTCCCACAGTAGGACACCTTGCTGTTTGGAGCAGCTCACAAGGTCCTGCTTGGGAAAATCTCCAAGAATTCTTGAGGCCACCCCACAATTCGTTGACCATCATGGATGCAAACCCAGCGTGAGCAGACATCTGACCCTCGCCCATACTCAGGTGCTGGAAATCTCGAAACAACCACTGCACAATGGAATGGTCCTGTGGTCGGCACTGAGCTTATCCGTGGCTTGTGTTTTCAGACTTCTGTCTTCACACTCCTTGCCTACAAGCCCTCCATATTGGGAATTCTGAAGCCACAGTGCAGCTTTCTGCCTGCCCACCAGATAGAAGAAGTGCCCTATGGGTCTTCGCAGAAACCCACATGAGGATCCTCCTGCACGGCCCTCAATGGCACCCCAATATAATAGACCGACCTCTGCATAAATTGTCTGTCTGACATCGCCTGATCCCCGACCTCCTGTCAGCCACCCAGATAGTGGGCCCCATATCCTCCAGGTGGGTCCAACCTTGGCCCGAGGCCATCATCTTGAAGCAACCTGGATATTCAGGTACCTGTCCCAGACTTAGCTCAAATTCCTGCCCATAGGGGACTCGGAAGCACAAAAGAGTGCTCCTCCTTCCCCATGGCCAGAAAACTGAATGTTGAGATGGCTGTACAACCCTGAGTGGGAACCAGGTGCATGGTCCATGAGACCACGCCTACACAAGATGGGCAGCTGGGCACAAACAGGCATTGTGACCCTCAGAATGAGACCCCTTTCCAAAGATCCCCCTTGGGATCTGGACCAGGAACCCAAATCGAAGCTTTGGTTAAGTTTTCCCAGTGTCTGGACCCAGAACCCATCTCTGGAATCCCTGTTTGGACAGGATCCCAGAGATGGAATACAGTCTTTTCCTCTTCCCCAGAAAGAAATCAAACTCTTGGGTGCCAAGCAGAATCACCAGAGTGGAAGAATATCCCATGGACACATGAGGTCACCCCTCCATTTAGTGGCCATCCTAGACACAAAATCCAGAGAGAAAAGCCTGTGCTCCTCCCTCCCAGCCACCTGAATTACAAATCCCGAGGAGCTTCCCTCAGGGTCTTCAGATTCGGACTGCCAACACCTCACTCCTATCTCTTATGCGAGGTTGTGTCTAAAGTCTTTGGTCCCAAAGTCCTGACACACATGACCTCCAGGATGGGGCCTCGAGAAACACATGACATCACTGGCCCTGCTCTCCTGAGGAAACCCTGCCCATCTCAGTTTCTCAAAATGTCCAGATTAGGAGAAAACTGCAAGGCCCCTGACTGCACCCCAATATCATAGGCCACTCTGGAAAAAGTGCACAGCCTGACACAGCCTCAGCACCTACCTCCAGGATGACATGCAGGCCAATGGCACTTAGTCCGAAGATTGAAACTTCCATGGCCCCAAAACCTCATCAGAACCCTAGCTTATGTTTTGAGTTCTCTCTCCCTAGAGGTCTGTTCTGGAAATTCAAGCATATGGTCCAACCTGTGGTCCGTGAGTCATACAAAAGCACACCTCCTGTCCCAAGAAGGAAACCTGGCTCCTGGGTACTGGGTCTAATCCTAAGGATAGAGAATCCTCAATGGTCAGAGAGCCGCCACCACATTCTAAGGTCTCCCTGGACACCAAGCAGCATTGGGACCTGTTAGACTGAGAACTTCGAACAACGCAAATCACTTGGAACTTGGAATCAGTGTCATTGGTTCAAGCTTACCCTGTTCCTCAGCTGCAATGGTAACACGAGATTGGCTTCCCAGGCCTCCATTCAGAGAGCATTGCTATCGAATCTTCCATATGTGGGACCCTGGAGCCCTGTAAGAAGACTTCTGCTGCCCCTTAGTAGGACACCTTGATGTTTGGAGCAGCTCACAAGCTCCAGCTTGGAAAAACCTCCAAGAATTCTTGAGGCCTCCCCACCATTTGTTGGCCATCATGGATACAAACTCCAGCGTGAGCAGACATCTTCCCCTCGCCCAGGTGCTGAAGATCTCGAAACAACTGCTGTACATTGGAATAGACATGTGCTCGGCACTGAGCGTAACCGTAGCTTATGTTTTCATACTTCTGTCCTCACACTCCTCGCCTGCAAACCCTCCAACTTGGATATTCTGGAGCCGTAATGCAGCCATCTGCCTGCTCACCAGATAGAAGAAGTGAAAAAAGGGTCTGTGCAAAAATCCCCCATGAGGATCCAGTTGCACAGCTCTCAAAAGCACCCCAATATCATAGGCCGAACTCTCCACGAATGTTCTGTCTGACACAGCTCGAGCCCGAGCTCCTGACAGCCACCCAGAAAGCAGGCCTCATTTTCTGCAGGTGGGTCCTGCCTTGGCCCGAGGACCTCATCTCAAAGTGAACTGGGTATTCAGGCACCTGTCCCAGAACTTAGCTCAAATTCCTGCCCATGGGGGAACCTGAAGCATAAAAAAGTACACCTCCTTCCCCATGGCAGGAAAACTGAATGTTGAGATGGCAGTCCAACCCTCAGAGTGGGAGCCAAGTGCATAGCCCATGAGGTCACACCCACTCAGCATGGGCATCTGGGCAAAAACAGGCATTGTGACCCTCAGAATGAGACCCATTTCCAACAAGAACACTCGGGAGCTGTACCAGGAAAACATAGAGCAGGACCCTAGGCCCAAATCCTAAGCCTTGTTGCGGTGATCCAGGCTCCAGAACCCAGGACCCATCTCTGGAATGGCTGTTTGGACGGGATCCCTGACTCATAAAACTGAGCTCCTCCCATCCCCCAGAAATACACCAAACTCTTGGGTGCCGAGCAGAATTCCCAGAGAGGTAGAATCTCACATGGACCCATGAGGCCACCCCTCCATTTCGTGGCCATCATAGACAAACAAGTCAGACAGAAAAGACTGTGCTCCTGCCTCACAGCCGTCCGAATTTCATATCTGGAGATGCTTCGCTCAGGGTCTGCAGATTGGGTCTGCCATCACCTCGAGCTTAACTCTTACCCGAGTTTGTGTCTGAAGACTTTGGACCCAGAGTCCTGACCCATATGCCCTCCAGGATGGGGCCTCCAGGAACACACAACGGCACTGGGCCAGCTCTCCCAAGGAATGTCAGCCTGTCTCAGTTTCCCAACCCACCAGATTAAGAGAAAATTGCAAGGCCCCTAATACCACCCCAATTCCATAGGAAGCTCCAGAAAAAATGCATAGTCTGACACAGCCTCAGAATATACCTCCAGGAAGACACCCAGGTCAATGGGAAGGGATGAAATGGCCTAACCCATGGCAGGTTCGATGTGCTGGGTGTGAAGCCAACTGTCTCAATGTCTCTCACAAGGTCTGGGCTCAGGCTATGTAAGACAGAGCATAGTGTTTAGGGTAGCCTATGCAATTGGGGTGTTGCCGAGGGCTGAGCAGGTTGATTTTCATTTGGGGTTTCTGAGCAATGCCATAGACAATGTTTTTCTTTGGGGGGCAGGCAGAGTGCTTCGTTCTGGAACCAGAATTCCCAATCATGAGGGCTTTTGGGCCAGGAGTGCTAGGGTAGAGTCTGAAAACAAAACATAGGGTGAGGTGGGGAGCAGGCCCACTCTGCAAAGGCTGAAAGGATATCTCATGCATCTGAAGTCAGGCTGAGGATCAGACATTGCCTGAGGTTGGATTGTGCCTTTGATGGCACCTTCATGAAGCAGGTGCCTCATGAGGCCAACGAAGTTTTCCCACGCTGAGTTTGGAGGTTGCCACAAACCACAAGGTTTCCTTCTGCGAGACAGTCGAGTCCTGTTGAATGGCTCCAGTACATACCATACGGAAGGACTGAAGAGGAGGGTTCAAAGGATTGATCCCTGAACAACATGCCTCGCATTCCCTTTGGCCATTAACGACAAGATATGTTTGTTCTGCTGGCTCTGGGGCAAGCTAACCAGTGGGCTGAGTTGAAATGGCCTCTCTTGAGGATGCGTCATAATGTGGGTTTCTGTCCATTGAGACCTGGGAATGTGATGGTTGTACTGTGGCCCTGCGGAATTCTCCGACCAGATGGGTTTGATACAGATCCAGTAAGAAAGCACTCCATGTGGAGACGAGAGAGGTTTGGTTTGGAGCCTCAGAAAAACCTAATATGCTGGTATAAGAAACCAGTCCTCTGAGGACAGACACATGAAAACTAAAGCTAAGGTTCATATTAGGGCCTAAGGGCCTATCCACTTCAATCTTCTGTCTCTGAGGACACTGTCTGAAAGTCTAAGTGGTGATAATGGCTCAGCTGGTGTCAGAGTGCCCCTTTTAGTCCAGGGCAGCCTACACTATCAGGATGGCCTCAGGGGCCTTGGAACTTTTCCCTAACCTGTAGGGTTGTGGTCAATGGATTGGGCACACTTTCCTTGGAGATGGCAGGCACAATCTTTCACTGTGGCTCCAGATGCCCTAGCCTGGAGGGTGTGTGGGTCCAGGCTGTGGCACATAAGTCTGAAAACAAAAACTCAGCTTATGAGTGGCGCCGAGGGTATGGCAGGCCGGATGTACAGATAAAGAGTGAGACTCTTGGCTTGTGAATCAAGGGCGAGATTCCTTCAGGCTTTTGTCTCTGGATGCGTCCAGGATAGCCGTGGATTGTAGGGGGTGGCCTCAGTGACTATGGACGAGTAACCTCTCTGGGGATTTGTCCCAGCTAACAGGAGTTTGGGGTCATTTTGTGGGAAGGGTGGAGTCCTGTTGTCTGGCTCATGTGTCTCTCCAAGAAAGTGATTCCAGAGCAGAGCCCCAGGAACAGGGGGGAGACTGGAAAACTCAAACACTGGTGAGGATTGGGTGTATAGGGGCTTGGCACGCCCCATATGAGGGCTCTTGGTCAAGGCCCTGACAGGCCTTTCTTTGATATTGGGCTCATGCTGAGGGTCACAGAGTGAATTTGTGCCCAAGGCAGCACTCAAGTTTGGGCGTGGTTTCAGGGGAAATGAAGGTTTCTCCCACCCTGAAGGTGTGACTCCATGCCAAGAGCAAGCCTTACAGCCATGGGGAAGAAGGAGTTCTGATTTGTGCTTCAGATGCCCAACTGTGTGGGGAATTGATATAATATCTGAGTTTAGATATCGGAAAACCAAGGTTAGGAAGAGATAACGGCATAAGACCATGGCGTGTCAGAAGTGCTAGGTGTGTGGCCAGCTGTCTCCTTGCCTGTCTGGACGTCTGGCATCAGGCTGTGAAAGGCAGAGCATTAGTGCCCAGAGCAGCCTATCAAATCTGAGTGCCGTCGAGGCAAGAGCAGGTTGATCCTCATCTGGGTTTTATGGAAAGCCCCACAAGGAAACGTTTTCTACCGGTGGGCAGTAACTGGGCAGGCTTGTGGTTCTGCAATTCCTACTCTGGAGGGATTGTTTGCCAGGAGTGTGAGGAAGGAAGTCTGAAAACACAAGCTAGCTTGAGGTTTGGGACCGAGGGCACGGCAGGCCACTCTGCAGAGGCTGAATCAAGATCTCCTGCATTGCGGTCATGTCTACTGTGAGACGTGCTTCAAGCTAGAGTTTTTGACCATGATGGCCTCTCCCTGAAGGATATGGGGGGCTTCATGAGGCCCGGCAGGTTTGCCGTTTTCTACTACACTGAAGGTTTGACTCACTGCCAGCAGCAAGGTTTCTTGCCCTGGGGAAAGAGGGGTTCTGACTTATGCATCAGGTTCCCCCCTGTGCAGGGATTGGAGATAAGGTCTAGGTTCCGATGACTGAAAACCCAGGTTGGGAATGGAGGGTGGCCTAAGGCAGTGGCAAGTCCAATGTGCTGGGTGTGCAGCCAGCTGTGTCGGTGTCTGTTGGAAGGTCTGGGCTCAGGCTTTTGCGACAGAGCATCACTGTTTAAGGTAGCCTATGCAATTGGGGTGTTGCCGAGGGCCAAGCAGTTTGATCCTCATTTGGGGTTTCTGTGCAGCACCATAGACAATGTTTTTCTCCTGGGAGGCAGGCAGAGTGCTTCATTGTGGCCACAGAATTCCCAGTAGGGAGTGTTTGTGGGCCAGGAGTGTGAGGACGGAAGTCTGAAAACACAAGCTAGTGTGAGGATTGGAGCCAAGGGCAGAGCAGGCCTACTCTGCAGAGGCTGAATCAAAATCTCCTGCATCTGAGTCAGGCTGAGGATCAGACGTTGGCTGAGACTGGAGTATGTGTCCATGATGGCACCTTCATGAAGCGGGGGCCTCATGAGGCCAAGGAAGTTTTCCCACGCTGAGTTTGGAGGTTGCCCCAAACCACAAGATTTCCTTCTGCGGGACATTCGAGTCCTGTTGCATGGCTCCAGGACATACCATACGGAAGGACTGGAGAGCAGGGTTCGAAGGATGGATCACTGTACAGCATGCCTCGCATTCCCCTTGGCCATAAGCAACAAGATATGTTTGATCTGCTGCCTCTGGGGCACGCTACCCAGGAGGCTGTGTTGAAAAAGCCTCTCCTGAGGATGCATCATAATGTGCGTTTGGGGTTCATGGAGACCTTGGAATGTGCTGGTTGTTCAGTGGTCCTGCGGAACTCTCCTACCTGAAGGGTTTGATACATCCCCAGTAAGAAAGCTCCCCATGTGGAGACGAGAGAGGTTTGGTTTGGTGCCTCAGAAAAGCCCCGAGTGCTGGTCTACGAAAACAGTCCTCTGAGGACGGACACATGAAAACCAAAGCTAAGGTTCAGATTAGGGCCTGGGGGCCTGTCCATTTCAACCTTCTGTCTCTGGGGACACTGTCTGAGAGTCTAAGAGGAGATAGTTGCCCCGCTGGTGTCAGAGAGCCCCTCTTAGTCCAGGGTGGCCTCCACTATTGATGGCCTCAGGGGCTTGGAGCTTTTCCCTAATATCTAGGTTGTGGTCAATGGATTGGGCACACTTTCCTAGGAGAGGGCACGCACAATTTTTCACTGTGGCTCCAGAGGCCCTCGCCTGGAGGTTGTGTGTGTCCAGGCTGTGAACACAGAAGTCTGAAAACACAAACTCAGCTTAAGAGTGGTGCCTAGGGTATGGCAGGCCTGATGTACAGCCCGAGAGGGAGCTCCTGGGCCTCTGAAACAAGGGCGAGTGGGAGGCATTCCTTCAGGCTTTTGTCTCTGGATGTTGTGTCCGGGATAGCCGTGGATTGGAGGGTTGGCCTTAGGGACTGTGGAGAGGTATCCCTCTCTTGGGATTTGTCCCAGCTCCCAAGAGTTTGGGGTCATTTTGTGGGAAGGGTGGAGTCGTGTTGTCTGGCTCATGGGTCTCTCCAAGAAAGGGATTCAAGAGCAGAGCCCCAGGTACAAGTGGGGCGACTGGAAAACTCAAACCCTGATGAGGATTGGGTGCATAGGGGCTTGGCAAGCCCCATATGTGGGCTCTTGGTCCAGGCCCTGACAGGCCTTTGACATGGGGCTCATGCTGATGGTCACAGTGTGAATTTGTGCCCAAGCAGCACTCAAGTTTGGGCGTGGCATCAGGGGCCATGAAGGTTTCTCCCACCCTGAAGGTGTGACTCCATGCCAAGAGCAAGCTTGACAGCCATGGGGAAGGAGGAGTTCTGTTTTGTGCTTGCGATACCCAGCTGTGAGGGAATTGATATAATGTCTAAGTTCAGGTATCTGAAAACCAGGGTTAGGAAGAGGTGACGGCATAAGACCATGGCCTGTCCAAAGTGCTGGGTGTGCGGCCAGCTGTCTCCTTGTCTGTCTGGACGTCTGGATTCAGGCTGTGCCAAACAGAGCAAGAGTGCCCTGAGGAGCCTAACCAGATCGGGTACCATCGAGGCTCGAGCAGGTTGATCCTCATCTGGGTTTTCTGGAGAGCCCCACAGGGAAACGTTTTTCTTCCGTTGGGCAGACACTGGGCTGGGTTGTGGTTCTGGAGTTCCTAGTCCGGAGGGCTTGTTTGCCAGGAGTGTGAGAAAGGAAGTCTGAAAACACAAGCTACCATGAGGTTTGGGACAGAGGGCACTGCAGGGCCACTCTGCAGAGGCTGAATCGAGATCTCCTGCACTGAGGTCATGTCAACCATGAGACGTGCCTCAGGCTAGAGTTTTTGTCCAGCATGGCCTATTCCCGAAGGGTGTGGGGGTTACATGAGGCCAGGGAGGTTTGCCTACGATGGGATTTGTGAACTGCTCCAAACCTCAAGGTTTCCTTCTGCACGACAGTCGAGTCCTATTGGATGGTTCCAAGAGGCCCCATACGGAAAGACTCGAGAGCAGATGACTAAGCATGGATGCCTGGGAACGCCACCTCATATTCCCACTCTTTAGTCAGGACAAGGCAGGCTCAATCAGCGGGCTCCTGGGTGAGCTACCCAGAGGGGAAAGTTGGAATGGACTCTCCTGAAGATGAGTCCTACTGTGGCCTGGTGGCCTGGGAGACCTTGGAATGTGGAGGTGGCTCAGGGACTCTGCAGGATTCTCCAACATGAGGTGTTTGACACTGCTCCAAGAAGGAAACTTCCCATGTGGAGACGAGAGGAGTTCTGTTCCGTGCCTCAGGAAAGCCCCATACCCTGTTCTTCGAACCAAAGCCTCTGAGGAGTGACACCTGGGAACCACGCAAGAGTTGAGATTAGGGCCTAAGGGCCTGTCCTGCTAAACCTTCTATCTCTGTTGACATCTGTGTTCATGCCTTCGTGGAGGTAGCTGCTCAGCTTGTGTCCGATGCCCCTGTGAGTCCAGTGAGGCTCCCAGTAGTGGGATGTCCTCGGGGGCCTTGAGGTTTCTCATATTCTGAAGGTGTTTGGCCCAAAGAATGGACACAGTTTCCCAGGAGACAGGAGGCATAGTCCTGTGGTATGGCTCCAGAGGACCCAGCCTAGAGGCTGTGTTTGCCAGGGCTGTGGGGTCAGATTGCTGAAAAAGCAAACTTGGCTCAGCTAGGGGCCAAGCTAATGGCAGGCCTGATCTCCAACCCGTGAGGGGAGATCCTCTGGATATCAAAGGAGAGGCAGTCGCTCAGGCTTTTGTATCTGGGTGTTGCGTTCACAGTGCCGGTTCATGGTAGGTGTTGCTTCAGGGGCCGAGGAACAGCCTTCCTCTCGGGGAATTGTCCAAGCTCCAAGTGTTTGGGTTCATTCTGTGGGAAGGGAAGAGTACTGTTTTCTGCCACAGGGGACCCCCAGGAGAGGGACTCTAGAGCACAGGAGTGGGTTCCCTCAACTGGAATACAAACCATCTAGTTAGTCCTGGGTGCCTATGGGCAAGGCAAGCCACATATGCGGGCTTTTGGTCCAGTCACTGAGAGGCGTTACTTGAATAAGGTACTCACGCTGAGGGTCACAATGTGTGTTTGTGCACAAGGCGGCCCTCACGCTTGGGCGTGGCCTCATGGGCCATGCCGTTTTCTACTACACTGAAGGTTTGACTCACTGCCAGCAGCAAGATTTCTTGCAATGGGGAATGAGGGGTTCTGACTTGTGCATCAGGTTCCCCCTGTGCAGGGATTGGAGATAAGGTCTAGGTTCCGATGACTGAAAACCCAGGTTGGGAATGGATGGTGGCCAAAGGCAGTGGCGAGTCCAATGTGCTGGGTGTGCAGCCAGCTCTGTCGGTGTCTGTTGGAAGGTCTGGGATCAGGCTTTTGCGACAGAGCATCAGTGTTTAAGGTAGCCTATGCAATTGGGGTGTTGCCGAGGGCCAAGCAGTTTGATCCTCATTTGGGGTTTCTGTGCAGCACCATAGACAATGTTTTTCTCCTGGGAGGCAGGAAGAGTGCTTCAGTGTGGCCCCAGAATTCCCAGTATGGAGGGTTTGTGGGCCAGGAGTGTGAGGACAGAAGTCTGAAAACACAAGCTAGGGTGAGGATTGGAGCCAAGGGCAGAGCAGGCCCAATCTGCAGAGGCTGAATCAAAATCTCCTGCATCTGAAGTCAGGCTGAGGATCAGACGTTGGCTGAGGCTGGAGCATGTGTCCATGATGGCACCTTCATGAATCGGGACATCATGAAGCCAAGGAAGTGTTCCCACGCTGAGTTTGGAGGATGCCCCAAACCACAAGGTTTCCTTCTGCGGGACATTCGAGTCCTGTTGCATGGCTCCAGGACATACCATACGGAAGGACTGGAGAGCAGGGTTCGAAGGATGGATTCCTGTACAGCATGCCTTGCATTCCCCTTGGCCATAAGTGACAAAATATGTTTGATCTGCTGCTCTGGGGCACGCTACCCAGGGGGCTGAGTTGAAATGGCCTCTCCTGAGGATGCGTCATAATGTGCGTTTGGGTCCATGGAGACCTTGGAATGTGCTGGTTGTTCAGTGGTCCTGCGGAACTCTCCTACCTGAAGGGTTTGATACATCCCCAGTAAGAAAGCTCCCCATGTGGAGACGAGAGAGGTTTGGTTTGATGCCTCAGAAAAGCCCCGTGTGCCGGTCTACGAAAACAGTCCTCTGAGGACGGACACATGGAAACCAAAGCTAAGGTTCAGATTAGGGGCTGGGGGCCTGTCCATTTCAACCTTCGGTCTCTGGGGACACTGTCTGAGAGTCTAAGTGGAGATAGTTGCTCCTCTGGTGTCAGAGAGCCCCTCTTAGTCCAGGGTGGCCTATACTATTGATGGCCTCAGGGACCTTGGAGCTTTTCCCTAACCTGTAGGGTTGTGGTCAATGGATTGGGCACACTTTCCTTGGAGAGGGCAGGCACAATCTTTCGCTGTTTGGTCCAGAGGCCCTAGCCTGGATGTTGTGTGGGTCCAGGCTGTGGGCACAGAAGTCTGAATACACAAACTCAGCTTATGAGTGGTGCCTAGGGTATGGCAGGCCGGATGTACAGCCCGAGAGGGAGCTCCTGGGCCTCTGAAACAAGGGCGAGTGGGAGGCGTTCCTTCAGGCTTTTTTCTCTGGATGTTGTGTCCGGGATAGCCGTGGATTGGAGCGGTGGCCTCAGGTACTGTGGACGAGTATCCCTCTCTGGGTATTTGTCCCAGCTCCCAAGAGTTTGGGGTCATTTTGTGGGAAGGGTGGAGTCGTGTTGTCTGGCTCATGGGTCTCTCCAAGAAAGGGATTCCAGAGCAGAGCTCCAGGTACGGGCGGGGCGACTGGAAAATTCAAACCGTGGTGAGGATTGGGTGCATAGGGGCTTGGCAAGCCCCATATGTGGGCTCTTGGTCCAGGCCCTGACAGGCCTTTCTTTGACATGGGGCTCATGCTGAGGGTCACAGTGTGAATTTGTGCCCAAGCAGCACTCAAGTTTGGGCGTGGCATCAGGGGCCATGAAGGTTTCTCCCACCCTGAAGGTGTGACTCCATGCCAAGAGCAAGCTTGACAGCCATGGGGAAGGAGGAGTTCTGTTTTGTGCTTGCTATACCCAGCTGTGTGGAGAATTGATATAATGTCTAGGTTCAGATATCTGAAAACCAAGGTTAGGATGAGGTGACGGCATAAGACCATGGCGTGTCCAAAGTGCTGGGTGTGCGGCCAGCTGTCTCCTTGTCTGTCTGGACGTCTGGCTTCAGGCTGTGTCAGGCAGAGCATGAGTGCCCAGAGCTTCCTATCCAGTTCGGGTACCGTCGAGGCCCGAGCAGGTTGATCCTCATCTGGGTTTTCTGGAGAGCCCCACAGGGAAACGTTTTTCTTCCGTTGGGCAGACACTGGGCTGGGTTTTGGTTCTGGAGTTCCTAGTCCGGAGGGCTTGTTTGCCAGGAGTGTGAGGAAGGAAGTCTGAACACACAACCTAGCGTGAGGTTTGGGACCGAGGGCACGGCAGGCCCACTCTGCAGAGGCTGAATCGAAATCTCCTGCACTGAGGTCATGTCAACTATGAGACGTGCCTCAGGCTAGAGTTCTTGTCCAGCATGGCCTCTTCCTGAAGGGTGTGGGGGCTTCATGAGGCCAGAAAGTTTTGCCTACGATGGGATTTGTGAACTGCTCCAAAACTGAAGGTTACCTTCTGCACGACAGTCGAGTCCTATTGGATGGTTCCAAGAGGCCCCATATGGAAAGACTCGAGAGCAGGTGTCTAAGCATGGATGCCTGGAACGCCACCTCATATTCCCACTCTTTAGTCAGGACAAGGCAGGCTCAATCTGCGGGCTCCTGGGTGAGCTACCCAGAGGGGAGAGTTGAAATGGACTCTCCTGAAGATGAGTCCTACTGTTTCTTGGTGGCCTGGGAGACCTTGGAATGTGGAGGTGGCTCAGGGACTCTGCAGGATTCTCCAACATGAGGTGTTTGACACGGCTCCAACAAGGAAACTTCCCATGTGGAGACGAGAGGAGTTCTGTTCCATGCCTCAGGAAAGCCCTATACCCTGTTCTTCGAACCAAGGCCTCTGAGGAGTGACACCTGGAAACCAAAGCAAGAGTTGAGACTACGGCCTAAAGGCCTGTCCGGCTCAACCTTCTATCTCTTTTGACATCTGTGTGCATGCATTCATGGATGTAGCTGCTCAGCTTGTTTCCGAATGCCCCTGTGAGTCCAGTGAGGCTCCCAGTAGTGGGATGTCCTCGGAGGCCTTGAGGTTTCTCATATTCTGGAGGAGTGTGGCCATAGGAATGGACACAGTTTCCCAGGAGAGAGCAGGCACGGTCCTGTGGTATGGCTCCAGAGGACCCAGCCTAGAGACTGTGTTTGCCAGGGCTGTGGGGACAGATGTCTGTAAAAGCAAACTTGGCTCATCTAGGGGCCAATGTAATGGCAGGCCTGATCTCTAGTCTGTGAGGGGAGATCCTCTGGAAATCAAAGTAGGGCAAGTGGGAGGCAGTCACTCAGGATTTTGTCTCTGGGTGTTGCGTTTACAGTGTCTGGTCAGGGTAGGGGTTGTCTCAGAGGCCGAGGGAGTGGGAATGAAGAGTACTGTTTTCTGCCACAGGGGACCCCCCAGGAGAGGGACTCTAGAGCACAGCAGTGGGTTCCCTCAACTGGAATACACCATCTAGTTAGTCCTGGGTGCCTATGGGCATGGCAAGCCACATATGCGGGCTCTTGGTCCAGTAACTGAGAGGCGTTACTTGAATAAGGTACTCACGCTGAGGGTCACAATGTGTGTTTGTGCCCAAGGCGGCCCTCACGCTTGGGCGTGGCCTCATGGGCCATGCCGTTTCTCCTACACTGAAGGTTTGACTCAATGCCAGCAGCAAGGTTTCTTGCCAGGGGGAAGGAGGGTTTCTGACTTGTGCATCAGGTTCCCCCCTGTGCAGGGATTGGAGATAAGGTCTAGGTTCCGATGACTGAAAACCCAGGTTGGGAATGGATGGTGGCCTAAGGAAGTGGCGGATCCAATGTGCTGGGTGTGCAGCCAGCTGTGTCGGTGTCTGTTGGAAGGTCTGGGCTCAGGCTATTTGCGACAGAGCATCACTGTTTAAAGTAGTCTATGCAATTGGGGTGTTGCCGAGGGCCAAGCAGTTTGATCCTCATTTGGGGTTTCTGGGCAGCGCCATAGACAATGTATTTCTCCTGGGAGGCAGGCACAGTGCTTCATTGTGGCCCCAGAATTCCCAGTAGGGAGGGTTTGTGGGCCAGGAGTGTGAGGTCAGAAGTCTGAAAACACAAACTAGTGTGAGGATTGGAGCCAAGGGCAGAGCAGGCCCACTCTGCAGAGGCTGAATCAAAATATCCTGCATCTGAAGTCAGGCTGAGGATCAGACTTTGGCTGAGGCTGGAGTATGTGTCCATGATGGCACCTTCATGAAGTGGGGGCCTCATGTGGCCAAGGAAGTTTTCCCACGCTGAGTTTGGAGGTTGCCCCAAACCACAAAGTTTCCTTCTGCAGGACATTCGAGTCCTGTTGCATGGCTCCAGGACATACCATATGGAAGGACTGGAGAGCAGGGTTCGAAGGATGGATCCCTGTACAGCATGCCTCGCATTCCCATTGGCTATTAGCGACAAGATATGTTTGATCTGCTGCCTCTGGAACACGCGACCCAGGGGGCTGAGTTGAAATGGCCTCTCCTGAGGATGCGTCATAATGTGCGTTTGGGTCCATGGAGACCTTGGAATGTGCTGGTTGTTCACTGGCCCTGTGGAACTCTCCTACCTGAAGTGTTTGATACATCCCAGTAAGAAAGCTGCCCATGTGGAGATGAGAGAGGTTTGGTCTGGTGCCTCAGAAAAGCCCCATGTGCCGGTCTACGAAAACAGTCCTCTGAGAACGGAAACATGGAAACCAAAGCTAAGGTTCAGATTAGGGACTGGGGGCCTGTCCATTTCAACCTTCTGCCTCTGGGGACACTGTCTGAGAGTCTAAGTGGAGGTAGTTGCTCTGCTGGTGTCAGAGAGCCCCTCTTAGTCCAGGGTGGCCTATACTGTTGATGGCCTCAGGGACCTTGGAGCTTTTCCCTAACCTGTAGGGTTGTGGTCAATGGATTGGGCACACTTTCCTTGGAGAGGGCAGGCACAATCTTTCGCTGTTTGGTCCAGAGGCCCTAACCTGGATGTTGTGTGGGTCCAGGCTGTGGGCACAGAAGTCTGAATACACAAACTCACCTTATGAGTGACGCCTAGGGTATGGAAGGCCGGATGTACAGCCCGAGAGGGAGCTCCTGGGCCTCTGAAACAAGGGCGAGTGGGAAGCGTTCCTTCAGGCTTTTGTCTCTGGATTTTGTGTCCGGGATAGCCGTGGATTGGAGCGGTGGCCTCAGGTACTGTGGACGAGTATCCCACTCTGGGGATTGGTCCCAGCTCCCAAGAGTTTGGGGTCATTTTGTGGGCTGGGTGGAGTCGTGTTGTCTGGCTCATGGGTCTCTCCAAGAAAATGATTCCAAAGCAGAGCTCCAGGTACAAGCGGGGCGACTGGAAAATTCAAACCGTGGTGAGGATTGGGTGCATAGGGGCTTGGCAAGCCCCATATGTGGGCTCTTGGTCCAGGCCCTGACAGGCCTTTCTTTGCATGTGGCTCATGCTGAGGGTCACAGTGTGAATTTGTGCCCAAGCAGCACTCAAGTTTGGGCGTGGCATCAGAAGCCATGAAGGTTTCTCCCACCCTGAAGGTGTGACTCCATGCCAAGAGCAAGCTTGACAGCCATGGGGAAGGAGGACTTCTGTTTTGTGCTTGCTATACCCAGCTGTGTGGAGAATTGATATAATGACTAGGTACAGATATCTGAAAACCAAGGTTAGGATGAGGTGACGGCATAAGACCATGGCGTGTCCGAAGTGCTGGGTGTGCGGCCAGCTGTCTCCTTGACTGTCTGGACGTCTGGCTTCAGGCTGTGTCAGGCAGAGCATGAGTGCCCAGAGCTGCCTATCCAGTTTGGGTACCGTCGAGGCCCGAGCAGGTTGATCCTCATCTGGGTTTTCTGGAGAGCCCCACAGGGAAACGATTTTCTTCCGTTGGGCAGACACTGGGCTGGGTTTTGGTTCTGGAGTTCCTAGTCCGGAGGGCTTGTTTGCCAGGAGTGTGAGAAAGGAAGTCTGAAAACACAAGCTAGCGTGAGGTTTGGGACCGAGGGCACGGCAGGCCCACTCTGCAGAGGCTGAATCGAGATCTCCTGCACTGAGGTCATGTCAACTATGAGACGTGCCTCAGGCTAAAGTTCTTGTCCAGCATGGCCTCTTCCTGAAGGGTGTGGGGGCTTCATGAGGCCAGAAAGTTTTGCCTACGATGGGATTTGTGAACTGCTCCAAAACTGAAGGTTACCTTCTGCACGACAGTCGAGTCCTATTGGATGGTTCCAACAGGCCCCATATGGAAAGACTCGAGAGCAGGTGTCTAAGCATGGATGCCTGGAACGCCACCTCATATTCCCACTCTTTAGTCAGGACAAGGCAGGCTCAATCTGCGGGCTCCTGGGTGAGCTACCCAGAGGGGAGAGTTGAAATGGACTCTCCTGAAGATGAGTCCTACTGTGGCTTGGTGGCCTGGGAGACCTTGGAATGTGGAGGTGGCTCAGGGACTCTGCAGGATTCTCCAACATGAGGTGTTTGACACGGCTCCAACAAGGAAACTTCCCATGTGGAGACGAGAGGAGTTCTGTTCCGTGCCTCAGGAAAGCCCCATACCCTGTTCTTCGAACCAAAGACTCTGAGGAGTGACACCTGGAAACCAAAGCAAGAGTTGAGACTACGGCCTAAAGGCCTGTCCGGCTCAACCTTCTATCTCTGTTGACATCTGTGTGCATGCATTCATGGATGTAGCTGCTCAGCTTGTGTCCGAATGCCCCTGGGAGTCCAGTGAGGCTCCCAGTAGTGGGATGTCCTCGGAGGCCTTGAGGTTTCTCATATTCTGGAGGTGTGTGGCCAAAGGAATGGACACAGTTTCCCAGGAGAGAGCAGACACGGTCCTGTGGTATGGCACCAGAGGACCCAGCCTAGAGACTGTGTTTGCCAGGGCTGTGGGGACAGATGTCTGTAAAAGCAAACTTGGCTCAGCTAGGGGCCAATGTAATGGCAGGCCTGATATCTAGTCCGTGAGGGGAGATCGTCTGGAAATCAAAGTAGGGCAAGTGGGATGCAGTCACTCAGGATTTTGTCTCTGGGTGTTGCGTTTTCAGTGTCTGGTCAGGGTAGGGGTTGTCTCAGAGGCCGAGGGAGTGGGAATGAAGAGTACTGTTTTCTGCCACAGGGGACCCCCCAGGAGAGGGACTCTAGAGCACAGCAGTGGGTTCCCTCAATTGGAATACACACCATCTAGTTAGTCCTGGGTGCCTATGGGCATGGCATGCCACATATGCGGGCTCTTAGTCCAGTCACTGAGAGGCGTTACTTCAATAAGGTACTCACCCTGAGGGTCACAATGTGTGTTTGTGCCCAAGGTGGCCCTCACGCTTGGGCGTGGCCTCATGGGCCATGCCGTTTTCTCCTACACTGAAGGTTTGACTCACTGCCAGCAGCAAGGTTTCTTGCCATGGGGAAGGAGGGGTTCTGACTTGTGCATCAGGTTCCCCACTGTGCAGGGATTGGAGATAAGGTCTAGGTTCCGATGACTGAAAACCCAGGTTGGGAATGGATGGTGGCCTAAGGCAGTGGCGGGTCCAAAGTACTGGGTGTGCAGCCAGCTGTGTCGGTGTCTGTTGGAAGGTCTGGGCTCAGGCTATTTGCGACAGAGCATCACTGTTTAAAATAGCCTATGCAATTGGGGTGTTGCCTAGGGCCAAGCAGTTTGATCCTCATTTGGGTTTTCTGGGCAGCGCCATAGACAATGTTTTTCTCCTGGGAGGCAGGCACAGTACTTCATTGTGGCCCCAGAATTCCCAGTAGGGAGGGTTTGTGGGCAAGGAGTGTGAGGACGGAAGTCTGAAAACACAAGCTAGTGTGGGGATTGGAGCCAAGGGCAGAGCAGCCCACTCTGCAAAGGCTGAATCAAAATCTCCTGCATCTGAAGTCAGGCTGAGGATCAGACGTTGCCTGAGGCTGGAGTATGTGTCCATGATGGCACCTTCATGAGGTGGGGGCCTCATGAGGCCAAGGAAGTTTTCCCACGCTGAGTTTGGAGGTTGCCCCAAACCACAAGGTTTCCTTCTGCGGGACATTCGAATCCTGTTGCATGGCTCCAGGACATACCATATGGAAGGACTGGAGAGCAGGCTTCGAAGGATGGATCCCTGTACAGCATGCCTCGCATTCCCATTGGCTATTAGCGACAAGATATGTTTGATCTGCTGCCTCTGGAACACGCGACCCAGGGGGCTGAGTTGAAATGGCCTCTCCTGAGGATGCGTCATATGTGCGTTTGGGTCCATGGAGACCTTGCAATGTGCTGGTTGTTCAGTGGCCCTGCGGAACTCTCCTACCTGAAGTGTTTGATACATCCCAGTAAGAAAGCTGCCCATGTGGAGATGAGAGATGTTTGCTTTGGTGCCTCAGAAAAGCCCCATGTGCTGGTCTACGAAAACAGTCCTCTGAGAACGGAAACATGGAAACCAAAGCTAAGGTTCAGATAAGGGCCTGGGGGCCTGTCCATTTCAACCTTCTGTCTCTGGGGACACTGTCTGAGAGTCTAAGTGGAGATAGTTGCTCCAATGGTGTCAGAGAGCCCCTCTTAGTCCAGGGTCCCCTGTACTGTTGATGGCCTCAGGGACCTTGGAGCTTTTCCCTAACCTGTAGGGTTGTGGTCAATGGATTGGGCACACTTTCCTTGGAGAGGGCAGGCACAATCTTTCGCTGTTTGGTCCAGAGGCCCTAGCCTGGATGTTGTGTGGGTCCAGGCTGTGGGCACAGAAGTCTGAATACACAAACTCAGCTTATGAGTGGCGCCTAGGGTATGGCAGGCCGGATGTACAGCCCGAGAGGGAGCTCCTGGGCCTCTGAAACAAGGGCGAGTGGGAGGCGTTCCTTCAGGCTTTTGTCTCTGGATGTTGTGTCCGGGATAGCCGTGGATTGGAGCGGTGGCCTCAGGTACTAGTGGACGAGTATCCCTCTCTGGGGATTTGTCCCAGCTCCCAAGAGTTTGGGGTCATTTTGTGGGAAGGGTGGAGTCGTGTTGTCTGGCTCATGGGTCTCTCCAAGAAAGGGATTCCAGAGCAGAGCTCCAGGTATGGGCGGGGCGACTGGAAAATTCAAACCGTGGTGAGGATTGGGTGCATAGGGGCTTGGCAAGCCCCATATGTGGGCTCTTGGTCCAGGCCCTGACAGGACTTTCTTTGACATGGGGCTCATGCTGAGGGTCACAGTGTGAATTTGTGCCCAAGCAGCACTCAAGTTTGGGCGTGGCATCAGTGGCCATGAAGGTTTCTCCCACCCTGAAGGTGTGACTCCCTGCCAAGAGCAAGCTTGACAGCCATGGGGAAGGAGGAGTTCTGTTTTGTGCTTGCTATACCCAGCTGTGTGGAGAATTGACATAATGTCTAGGTTCAGATATCTGAAAACCAAGGTTAGGATGAGGTGACGGCATAAGACCATGGTGTGTCCGAAGTGCTGGTTGTGCGGCCAGCTGTCTCCTTGTCTGTCTGGACGTCTGGCTTCAGGCTGTGTCAGGCAGAGCATGAGTGCCCAGAGCTGCCTATCCAGTTCGGGTACCGTCGAGGCCCGAGCAGGTTGATCCTCATCTGGGTTTTCTGGAGAGCCCCACAGGGAAACGTTTATCGTCCGTTGGGCAGACACTGGGCTGGGTTTTGGTTCTGGAGTTCCTAGTCCGGAGGGCTTGTTTGCCAGGAGTGTGAGGAAGGAAGTCTGAAAACACAAGCTAGTGTGAGGTTTGGGACCGAGGGCACGGCAGGCCCACTCTGCAGAGGCTGAATCGAGGTCTCCTGCACTGAGGTCATGTCAACTATGAGACGTGCCTCAGGCTAGAGTTCTTGTCCAGCATGGCCTCCTCCTGAAGGGTGTGGGGGCTTCATGAGGCCAGAAAGTTTTGCCTACGATGGGATTTGTGAACTGCTCCAAAACTGAAGGTTACCTTCTGCACGACAGTCGAGTCCTATTGGATGGTTCCAAGAGGCCCCATACGGAAAGACTCGAGAGCAGGTGTCTAAGCATGGATGCCTGGGAACGCCACCTCATATTCCCACTCTTTAGTCAGGACAAGGCAGGCTCAATCTGCGGGCTCCTGGGTGAGCTACCCAGAGGGGAGAGTTGTAATGGACTTTCCTGAACATGAGTCCTACTGTGGCTTGGTGGCCTGGGAGACCTTGGAATGTGGAGGTGGCTCAGGGACTCTGCAGGATTCTCCAACATGAGGTGTTTGACACGGCTCCAACAAGGAAACTTCCCATGTGGAGACGAAAGGAGTTCTGTTCCGCTCCTCAGGAAAGCCCCATACCCTCTTCTTCGAACCAAAGCCTCTGAGGAGTGACACCTGGAAACCAAAGCAAGAGTTGAGACTACGGCCTAAAGGCCTGTCTGGCTCAACCTTCTATCTCTGTTGACATCTGTGTGCATGCATTCATGGATGTAGCTGCTCAGCTTGTGTCCGAATGCCCCTGTGAGTCCAGTGAGGCTCCCAGTAGTGGGATGTCCTCGGAGGCCTTGAGGTTTCTCATATTCTGGAGGTGTGTGGCCAAAGGAATGGACACAGTTTCCCAGGAGAGAGCAGGCACGGTCCTGTGGTATGGCTCCAGAGGACCCAGCCTAGAGACTGTGTTTGTTAGGGCTGTGGGGACAGATATCTGTAAAAGCAAACTTGGCTCAGCTAGGGGCCAATGTAATGGCAGGCCTGATCTCTATTCCGTGAGGGGATATCCTCTGGAAATCAAAGTAGGGCAAGTGGGAGGCAGTCACTCAGGATTTTGTCTCTGGGTGTTGCGTTTACAGTGTCCGGTCAGGGTAGGGGTTGTCTCAGAGGCCGAGGGAGTGGGAATGAAGAGTACTGTTTTCTGCCACAGGGGACCCCCCAGGAGAGGGACTCTAGAGCACAGCAGTGGGTTCCCTCAACTGGAATACACACCATCTAGTTAGTCCTGGGTGCCTATGGGCATGGCAAGCCACATATGCGGGCTCTTGGTCCAGTCACTGAGAGGCGTTACTTGAATAAGGTACTCACGCTGAGGGTCACAATGTGTGTTTGTGCCCAAGGCGGCCCTCACGCTTGGGCGTGGCCTCATGGGCCATGCCGTTTTCTCCTACACTGAAGGTTTGACTCACTGCCAGCAGCAAGGGTTCTTGCCATGGGGAAGGAGGGGTTCTGACTTGTGCATCAGGTTCACCCCTGTGCAGGGATTGGAGATAAGGTCTAGGTTCCGATGACTGAAAACCCAGGTTGGGAATGGATGGTGGCCTAAGGCAGTGGCGGGTCCAATGTGCTGGGTGTGCAGCCAGCTGTGTCGGTGTCTGTTGGAAGGTCTGGGCTCAGGCTATTTGCGACAGAGCATCACTGTTTAAGGTAGCCTATGCAATTGGGGTGTTGCCGAGGGCCAAGCAGTTTGATCCTCATTTGGGGTTTCTGGGCAGCGCCATAGACAATGTTTTTCTCCTGGGATGCAGGCACAGAGCTTCATTGTGGCCCCAGAATTCCCAGTAGGGAGGGTTTGTGGGCCAGGAGTGTGAGGACGGAAGTCTGAAAACACAAGCTAGTGTGAGGATTGGAGCCAAGGGCAGAGCAGGCCCACTCTGCAGAGGCTGAATCAAAATCTCCTGCATCTGAAGTCAGGCTGAGGATCAGACGTTGGCTGAGGCTGGAGTATGTGTCCATAATGGCACCTTCATGAAGTGGGGGCCTCATGAGTCCAAGGAAGTTTTCCCACGCTGAGTTTGGAGGTTGCCCCAAACGACAAGGTTTCCTTCTGCGGGACATTCGAGTCCTGTTGCATGGGTCCAGGACATACCATATGGAAGGACTGGAGAGCAGGGTTCGAAGGATGGATCCCTGTACAGCATGCCTCGCATTCCCATTGGCTATTAGCGACAAGATATGTTTGATCTGCTGCCTCTGGAACACGCGACCCAGGGGGCTGAGTTGAAATGGCCTCTCCTGAGGATGCGTCATAATGTGCGTTTGGGTGCATGGAGACCTTGGAATGTGCTGGTTGTTCAGTGGCCCTGCGGAACTCTCCTACCTGAAGTGTTTGATACATCCCAGTAAGAAAGCTGCCCATGTGGAGATGAGAGAGGTTTGGTTTGGTGCCTCACAAAAGCCCCATGTGCTGGTCTACGAAAACAGTCCTCTGAGAACGGAAACATGGAAACCAAAGCTAAGGTTCAGATTAGGGCCTGGGGGCCTGTCCATTTCAACCTTCTGTCTCTGGGGACACTGTCTGAGAGTCTAAGTGGAGATAGTTGCTCCGCTGGTGTCAGAGAGCCCCTCTTAGTCCAGGGTGGCCTATACTGTTGATGGCCTCAGGGACCTTGGAGCTTTTCCCTAACCTGTAGGGTTGTGGTCAATGGATTGGGCACACTTTCCTTGGAGAGGGCAGGCACAATCTTTCGCTGTTTGGTCCAGAGACCCTAGCCTGGATGTTGTGTGGGTCCAGGCTGTGGGCACAGAAGTCTGAATACACAAACTCAGCTTATGAGTGGCGCCTAGGGTATGGCAGGCCGGATGTACAGCCCGAGAGGGAGCTCCTGGGCCTCTGAAACAAGGGCGAGTGGGAGGCGTTCCTTCAGGCTTTTGTCTCTGGATGTTGTGTCCGGGATAGCCGTGGATTGGAGTGGTGGCCTCAGGTACTGTGGACGAGTATCCCTCTCTGGGGATTTGTCCCAGCTCCCAAGAGTTTGGGGTCATTTTGTGGGAAGGGTGGAGTCGTGTTGTCTGGCTCATGGGTCTCTCCAAGAAAGGGATTCCAGAGCAGAGCTCCAGGTACGGGCGGGTCGACTGGAAAATTCAAACCGTGGTGAGGATTGGGTGCATAGGGGCTTGGCAAGGCCCATATGTGGGCTCTTGGTCCAGGCCCTGACAGGCCTTTCTTTGACATGGGGCTCATGCTGAGGGTCACAGTGTGAATTTGTGCCCAAGCAGCACTCAAGTTTGGGCGTGGCATCAGTGGCCATGAAGGTTTCTCCCACCCTGAAGGTGTGACTCCATGCCAAGAGCAAGCTTGACAGCCATGGGGAAGGAGGAGTTCTGTTTTGTGCTTGCTATACCCAGCTGTGTGGAGAATTGATATAATGTCTAGGTTCAGATATCTGAAAACCAAGGTTAGGATGAGGTGACGGCATAAGACCATGGCGTGTCCGAAGTGCTGGGTGTGCGGCCAGCTGTCTCCTTGTCTGTCTGGACGTCTGGCTGCAGGCTGTGTCAGGCAGAGCATGAGTGCCCAGAGCAGCCTATCCAGTTCGGGTACCGTCGAGGCCCGAGCAGGTTGATCCTCATCTGGGTTTTCTGGAGAGCCCCACAGGGAAACGTTTTTCTTCCGTTGGGCAGACACTGGGCTGGGTTTTGGTTCTGGAGTTCCTAGTCCGGAGGGCTTGTTTGCCAGGAGTGTGAGGAAGGAAGTCTGAAAACACAAGCTAGCGTGAGGTTTGGGACCGAGGGCACGGCAGGCCCACTCTGCAGAGGCTGAATCGAGATCTCCTGCACTGAGGTCATGTCAACTATGAGACATGCCTCAGGCTAGAGTTCTTGTCCAGCATGGCCTCCTCCTGAAGGGTGTGGGGGCTTCATGAGGCCAGAAAGTTTTGCCTACGATGGGATTTGTGAACTGCTCCAAAACTGAAGGTTACCTTCTGCACGACAGTCGAGTCCTATTGGATGGTTCCAAGAGGCCCCATATGGAAAGACTCGAGAGCAGGTGTCTAAGCATGGATGCCTGGGAACGCCACCTCATATTCCCACTCTTTAGTCAGGACAAGGCAGGCTCAATCTGCGGGCTCCTGGGTGAGCTACCCAGAGGGGAGAGTTGAAATGGACTCTCCTGAAGATGAGTCCTACTGTGGCTTGGTGGCCTGGGAGACCTTGGAATGTGGAGGTGGCTCAGGGACTCTGCAGGATTCTCCAACATGAGGTGTTTGACACGGCTCCAACGAGGAAACTTCCCATGTGGAGACGAGAGGAGTTCTGTTCCGTGCCTCAGGATAGCCCCATACCCTGTTCTTCGAACCAAAGCCTCTGAGGAGTGACACCTGGAAACCAAAGCAAGAGTTGAGACTACGGCCTAAAGGCCTGTCCGGCTCAACCTTCTATCTCTGTTGACATCTGTGTGCATGCATTCATGGATGTAGCTGCTCAGCTTGTGTCCGAATGCCCCTGTGAGTCCAGTGAGGCTCCCAGTAGTGGGATGTCCTCGGAGGCCTTGAGGTTTCTCATATTCTGGAGGTGTGTGGCCAAAGGAATGGACACAGTTTCCCAGGAGAGAGCAGGCACGGTCCTGTGGTATGGCTCCAGAGGACCCAGCCTAGAGACTGTGTTTGTTAGGGCTGTGGGGACAGATGTCTGAAAAAGCAAACTTGGCTCAGCTAGGGGCCAATGTAATGGCAGGCCTGATCTCTATTCCGTGAGGGGAGATCCTCTGGAAATTAAAGTAGGGCAAGTGGGAGGCAGTCACTCAGGATTTTGTCTCTGGTTGTTGCGTTTACAGTGTCCGGTCAGGGTAGGGGTTGTCTCAGAGGCCGAGGGAGTGGGAATGAAGAGTACTGTTTTCTGCCACAGGGGACCCCCCAGGAGAGGGACTCTAGAGCACAGCAGTGGGTTCCCTCAACTGGAATACACACCATCTAGTTAGTCCTGGGTGCCTATGGGCATGGCAAGCCACATATGCGGGCTCTTGGTCCAGTCACTGAGAGGCGTTACTTGAATAAGGTACTCACGCTGAGGGTCACAATGTGTGTTTGTGCCCAAGGCGGCCCTCACGCTTGGGCGTGGCCTCATGGGCCATGCCGTTTTCTCCTACACTGAAGGTTTGACTCACTGCCAGCAGCAAGGTTTCTTGCCATGGGGAAGGAGGGGTTCTGACTTGTGCATCAGGTTCCCCCCTGTGCAGGGATTGGAGATAAGGTCTAGGTTCCGATGACTGAAAACCCAGGTTGGGAATGGATGGTGGCCTAAGGCAGTGGCGGGTCCAATGTGCTGGGTGTGCAGCCAGCTGTGTCGGTGTCTGTTGGAAGGTCTGGGCTCAGGCTATTTGCGACAGAGCATCACTGGTTAAGGTAGCCTATGCAATTGGGGTGTTGCCGAGGGCCAAGCAGTTTGATCCTCATTTGGGGTTTCTGGGCAGCGCCATAGACAATGTTTTTCTCCTGGGATGCAGGCACAGAGCTTCATTGTGGCCCCAGAATTCCCAGTAGGGAGGGTTTGTGGGCCAGGAGTGTGAGGACGGAAGTCTGAAAACAAAAGATAGTGTGAGGATTGGAGCCAAGGGAAGAGCAGGCCCACTCTGCAGAGGCTGAATCAAAATCTCCTGCATCTGAAGTCAGGCTGAGGATCAGACGTTGGCTGAGGCTGGAGTATGTGTCCATGATGGCACCTTCATGAAGTGGGGGCCTCATGAGTCCAAGGAAGTTTTCCCACGCTGAGTTTGGAGGTTGCCCCAAACGACAAGGTTTCCTTCTGCGGGACATTCGAGTCCTGTTGCATGGCTCCAGGACATACCATATGGAAGGACTGGAGAGCAGGGTTCGAAGGATGGATCCCTGTACAGCATGCCTCGCATTCCCATTGGCTATTAGCGACAAGATATGTTTGATCTGCTGCCTCTGGAACACGCGACCCAGGGGGCTGAGTTGAAATGGCCTCTCCTGAGGATGCGTCATAATGTGCGTTTGGGTGCATGGAGACCTTGGAATGTGCTGGTTGTTCAGTGGCCCTGCGGAACTCTCCTACCTGAAGTGTTTGATACATCCCAGTAAGAAAGCTGCCCATGTGGAGATGAGAGAGGTTTGGTTTGGTGCCTCAGAAAAGCCCCATGTGCTGGTCTACGGAAACAGTCCTCTGAGAACGGAAACATGGAAACCAAAGCTAAGGTTCAGATTAGGGCCTGGGGGCCTGTCCATTTCAACCTTCTGCCTCTGGGGACACTGTCTGAGAGTCTAAGAGGAGATAGTTGCTCCGCTGGTGTCAGAGAGCCCCTCTTAGTCCAGGGTGGCCTATACTATTGATGGCCTCAGGGACCTTGGAGCTTTTCCCTAACCTGTAGGGTTGTGGTCAATGGATTGGGCACACTTTCCTTGGAGAGGGCAGGCACAATCTTTCGCTGTTTGGTCCAGAGGCCCTAGCCTTGATGTTGTGTGGGTCCAGGCTGTGGGCACAGAAGTCTGAATACACAAACTCAGCTTATGAGTGGCGCCTAGGGTATGGCAGGCCGGATGTACAGCCCGAGAGGGAGCTCCTGGGCCTCTGAAACAAGGGCGAGTGGGAGGCGTTCCTTCAGGCTTTTGTCTCTGGATGTTGTGTCCGTGATAGCCGTGGATTGGAGCGGTGGCCTCAGGTACTGTGGACGAGTATCCCTCTCTGGGGATTTGTCCCAGCTCCCAAGCGTTTGGGGTCATTTTGTGGGAAGGGTGGAGTCGTGTTGTCTGGCTCATGGGTCTCTCCAAGAAAGGGATTCCAGAGCAGAGCTCCAGGTACGGGCGGGTCGACTGGAAAATTCAAACCGTGGTGAGGATTGGGTGCATAGGGGCTTGGCAAGCCCCATATGTGGGCTCTTGTTCCAGGCCCTGACAGGCCTTTCTTTGACATGGGGCTCATGCTGAGGGTCACAGTGTGAATTTGTGCCCAAGCAGCACTCAAGTTTGGGCGTGGCATCAGGGGCCATGAAGGTTTCTCCCACCCTGAAGGTGTGACTCCATGCCAAGAGCAAGCTTGACAGCCATGGGGAAGGAGGAGTTCTGTTTTGTGCTTGCTATACCCAGCTGTGTGGAGAATTGATATAATGTCTAGGTTCAGATATCTGAAAACCAAGGTTAGGATGAGGTGACGGCATAAGACCATGGCGTGTCCGAAGTGCTGGGTGTGCGGCCAGCTGTCTCCTTGTCTGTCTGGACGTCTGGCTACAGGCTGTGTCAGGCAGAGCATGAGTGCCCAGAGCAGCCTATCCAGTTCGGGTACCGTCGAGGCCCGAGCAGGTTGATCCTCATCTGGGTTTTCTGGAGAGCCCCACAGGGAAACGTTTTTCTTCCGTTGGGCAGACACTGGGCTGGGTTTTGGTTCTGGAGTTCCTAGTCCGGAGGGCTTGTTTGCCAGGAGTGTGAGGAAGGAAGTCTGAAAACACAAGCTAGCGTGAGGTTTGGGACCGAGGGCACGGCAGGCCCACTCTGCAGAGGCTGAATCGAGATCTCCTGCACTGAGGTCATGTCAACTATGAGACATGCCTCAGGCTAGAGTTCTTGTCCAGCATGGCCTCCTCCTGAAAGGTGTGGGGGCTTCATGAGGCCAGAAAGTTTTGACTACGATGGGATTTGTGAACTGCTCCAAAACTGAAGGTTACCTTCTGCACGACAGTCGAGTCCTATTGGATGGTTCCAAGAGGCCCCATATGGAAAGACTCGAGAGCAGGTGTCTAAGCATGGATGCCTGGGAACGCCACCTCATATTCCCACTCTTTAGTCAGGACAAGGCAGGCTCAATCTGCGGGCTCCTGGGTGAGCTACCCAGAGGGGAGAGTTGAAATGGACTCTCCTGAAGATGAGTCCTACTGTGGCTTGGTGGCCTGGGAGACCTTGGAATGTGGAGGTGGCTCAGGGACTCTGCAGGATTCTCCAACATGAGGTGTTTGACACGGCTCCAACGAGGAAACTTCCCATGTCGAGACAAAGGAGTTCTGTTCCGTGCCTCAGGAAAGCCCCATACCCTGTTCTTCGAACCAAAGCCTCTGAGGAGTGACACCTGGATCCAAAGCAAGAGTTGAGACTACGGCCTAAAGGCCTGTCCGGCTCAACCTTCTATCTCTGTTGACATCTGTGTGCATGCATTCATGGATGTAGCTGCTCAGCTTGTGTCCGAATGCCCCTGTGAGTCCAGTGAGGCTCCCAGTAGTGGGATGTCCTCGGAGGCCTTGAGGTTTCTCATATTCTGGAGGTGTGTGGCCAAAGGAATGGACACAGTTTCCCAGGAGAGAGCAGGCACGGTCCTGTGGTATTGCTCCAGAGGACCCAGCCTAGAGGCTGTGTTTGCCAGGGCTGTGGGGACAGATGTCTGAAAAAGCAAACTTGGCTCAGCTAGGGGCCAATGTAATGGCAGGCCTGATCTCTAGTCCGTGAGGGGAGATCCTCTGGAAATCAAAGTAGGGCAAGTGGGAGGCAGTCACTCAGGATTTTGTCTCTGGTTGTTGCGTTTACAGTGTCCGGTCAGGGTAGGGGTTGTCTCAGAGGACGAGGGAGTGGGAATGAAGAGTACTGTTTTCTGCCACAGGGGACCCCCCAGGAGAGGGACTCTAGAGCACAGCAGTGGGTTCCCTCAACTGGAAAACACACCATCTAGTTAGTCCTGGGTGCCTATGGGCATGGCAAGCCACATATGCGGGCTCTTGGTCCAGTCACTGAGAGGCGTTACTTGAATAAGGTACTCACGCTGAGGGTCACAATGTGTGTTTGTGCCCAAGGCGGCCCTCACGCTTGGGCGTGGCCTCATGGGCCATGCCGTTTTCTCCTACACTGAAGGTTTGACTCACTGCCAGCAGCAAGGTTTCTTGCCATGGGGAAGGAGGGGTTCTGACTTGTGCATCAGGTTCCCCCCTGTGCAGGGATTGGAGATAAGGTCTAGGTTCCGATGACTGAAAACCCAGGTTGGGAATGGATGGTGGCCTAAGGCAGTGGCGGGTCCAATGTGCTGGGTGTGCAGCCAGCTGTGTCGGTGTCTGTTGGAAGGTCTGGGCTCAGGCTATTTGCGACAGAGCATCACTGGTTAAGGTAGCCTATGCAATTGGGGTGTTGCCGAGGGCCAAGCAGTTTGATCCTCATTTGGGGTTTCTGGGCAGCGCCATAGACAATGTTTTTCTCCTGGGAGGCAGGCACAGTGCTTCTTTGTGGCCCCAGAATTCCCAGTAGGGAGGGTTTGTGGGCCAGGAGTGTGAGGACGGAAGTCTGAAAACACAAGCTAGTGTGAGGATTGTTGCCAAGGGCAGAGCAGGCCCACTCTGCAGAGGCTGAATCAAAATCTCCTGCATCTGAAGTCAGGCTGAGGATCAGACGTTGGCTGAGGCTGGAGTATGTGTCCATGATGGCACTTTCATGAAGTGGGGGCCTCATGAGGCCAAGGAAGTTTTTCCACGCTGAGTTTGGAGGTTGCCCCAAACCACAAGGTTTCCTTCTGCGGGACATTCGAGTCCTGTTGCATGGCTCCAGGACATACCATATGGAAGGACTGGAGAGCAGGGTTCGAAGGATGGATCCCTGTACAGCATGCCTCGCATTCCCATTGGCTATTAGCGACAAGGTATGTTTGATCTGCTGCCTCTGGAACACGCGACCCAGGGGGCTGAGTTGAAATGGCCTCTCCTGAGGATGCGTCATAATGTGCGTTTGGGTCCATGGAGACCTTGCAATGTGCTGGTTGTTCAGTGGCCCTGCGGAACTCTCCTACCTGAAGTGTTTGATACATCCCAGTAAGAAAGCTGCCCATGTGGAGATGAGAGAGGTTTGGTTTGGTGCCTCAGAAAAGCCCCATGTGCTGGTCTACGGAAACAGTCCTCTGAGAACGGAAACATGGAAACCAAAGCTAAGGTTCAGATTAGGGCCTGGGGGCCTGTCCATTTCAACCTTCTGTCTCTGGGGACACTGTCTGAGAGTCTAAGTGGAGATAGTTGCTCTGCTGGTGTCAGAGAGCCCCTCTTAGTCCAGGGTGGCCTATACTGTTGATGGCCTCAGGGACCTTGGAGCTTTTCCCTAACCTGTAGGGTTGTGGTCAATGGATTGGGCACACTTTCCTTGGAGAGGGCAGGCACAATCTTTCGCTGTTTGGTCCAGAGGCCCTAGCCTGGATGTTGTGTGGGTCCAGGCTGTGGGCACAGAAGTCTGAATACACAAACTCAGCTTATGAGTGGCGCCTAAGGTATGGCAGGCCGGATGTACAGACCGAGAGGGAGCTCCTGGGCCTCTGAAACAAGGGCGAGTGGGAGGCGTTCCTTCAGGCTTTTGTCTCTGGATGTTGTGTCCGGGATAGCCGTGGATTGGAGCGGTGGCCTCAGGTACTGTGGACGAGTACCCCTCTCTGGGGATTTGTCCCAGCTCCCAAGAGTTTGGGGTCATTTTGTGGGAAGGGTGGAGTCGTGTTGTCTGGCTCATGGGTCTCTCCAAGAAAGGGATTCCAGAGCAGAGCTCCAGGTACGGGCGGGGCGACTGGAAAATTCAAACCGTGGTGAGGATTGGGTGCATAGGGGCTTGGCAAGCCCCATATGTGGGCTCTTGGTCCAGGCCCTGACAGGCCTTTCTTTGACATGGGGCTCATGCTGAGGGTCACAGTGTGAATTTGTGCCCAAGCAGCACTCAAGTTTGGGCGTGGCATCAGGGGCCATGAAGGTTTCTCCCACCCTGAAGGTGTGACTCCATGCCAAGAGCAAGCTTGACAGCCATGGGGAAGGAGGAGTTCTGTTTTGTGCTTGCTATACCCAGCTGTGTGGAGAATTGATATAATGTCTAGGTTCAGATATCTGAAAACCAAGGTTAGGATGAGGTGACGGCATAAGACCATGGCGTGTCCAAAGTGCTGGGTGTGCGGCCAGCTGTCTCCTTGTCTGTCTGGACGTCTGGCTGCAGGCTGTGTCAGGCAGAGCATGAGTGCCCAGAGCAGCCTATCCAGTTCGGGTACCGTCGAGGCCCGAGCAGGTTGATCCTCATCTGGGTTTTCTGGAGAGCCCCACAGGGAAACGTTTTTCTTCCGTTGGGCAGACACTGGGCTGGGTTTTGGTTCCGGAGTTCCTAGTCCGGAGGGCTTGTTTGCCAGGAGTGTGAGGAAGGAAGTCTGAAAACACAAGCTAGCGTGAGGTTTGGGACCGAGGGCACGGCAGGCCCACTCTGCAGAGGCTGAATCGAGATCTCCTGCACTGAGGTCATGTCAACTATGAGTCGTGCCTCAGGCTAGAGTTTTTGTCCAGCATGGCCTCTTCCTGAAGGGTGTGGGGGCTTCATGAGGCCAGAAAGTTTTGCCTACGATGGGATTTGTGAACTGCTCCAAAACTGAAGGTTACCTTCTGCACGACAGTCGAGTTCTATTGGATGGTTCCAAGAGGCCCCATATGGAAAGACTCGAGAGCAGGTGTCTAAGCATGGATGCCTGGGAAGGCCACCTCATATTCCCACTCTTTAGTCAGGACAAGGCAGGCTCAATCTGCGGGCTCCTGGGTGAGCTACCCAGAGGGGAGAGTTGAAATGGACTCTCCTGAAGATGAGTCCTACTGTGGCTTGGTGGCCTGGGAGACCTTGGAATGTGGAGGTGGCTCAGGGACTCTGCAGGATTCTCCAACATGAGGTGTTTGACACGGCTCCAACAAGGAAACTTCCCATGTGGAGACGAGAGGAGTTCTGTTCCGTGCCTCAGGAAAGCCCCAATCCCTGTTCTTCGAACCAAAGCCTCTGAGGAATGACACCTGGAAACCAAAGCAAGAGTTGAGACTACGGCCTAAAGGCCTGTCCGGCTCAACCTTCTATCTCTGTTGACATCTGTGTGCATGCATTCATGGTTGTAGCTGCTCAGCTTTTGTCCGAATGCCCCTGTGAGTCCAGTGAGGCTCCCAGTAGTGGGATGTCCTCGGAGGCCTTGAGGTTTCTCATATTCTGGAGGTGTGTGGCCAAAGGAATGGACACAGTTTCCCAGGAGAGAGCAGGCACGGTCCTGTGGTATGGCTCCAGAGGACCCAGCCTAGAGGCTGTGTTTGCCAGGGCTGTGGGGACAGATGTCTGAAAAAGCAAACTTGGCTCAGCTAGGGGCCAATGTAATGGCAGGCCTGATCTCTAGTCCGTGAGGGGAGATCCTCTGGAAATCAAAGTAGGGCAAGTGGGAGGCAGTCACTCAGGATTTTGTCTCTGGGTGTTGCGTTTACAGTGTCCGGTCAGGGTAGGGGTTGTCTCAGAGGCCGAGGAAGAGCCTTCCTCTCGGGGGATTGTCCAAGCTCCCAAGTGTTTGTGTTCATTCTGTGGGAATGAAGAGTACTGTTTTCTGCCACAGGGGACCCCCCAGGAGAGGGACTCTAGAGCACAGCAGTGGGTTCCCTCAACTGGAATACACACCATCTAGTTAGTCCTGGGTGCCTATGGGCATGGCAAGCCACATATGCGGGCTCTTGGTCCAGTCACTGAGAGGCGTTACTTGAATAAGGTACTCACGCTGAGGGTCACAATGTGTGTTTGTGCCCAAGGCGGGCCTCACGCTTGGGCGTGGCCTCATGGGCCATGCCGTTTTCTCCTACACTGAAGGTTTGACTCACTGCCAGCAGCAAGGTTTCTTGCCATGGGGAAGGAGGGCTTCTGACTTGTGCATCAGGTTCCCCCCTGTGCAGGGATTGGAGATAAGGTCTAGGTTCCGATGACTGAAAACCCAGGTTGGGAATGGATGGTGGCCTAAGGCAGTGGCGGGTCCAATGTGCTGGGTGTGCAGCCAGCTGTGTCGGTGTCTGTTGGTAGGTCTGGGCTCAGGCTATTTGCGACAGAGCATCACTGTTTAAGGTAGCCTATGCAATTGGGGTGTTGCCGAGGGACAAGCAGTTTGATCCTCATTTGGGGTTTCTGGGCAGCGCCATAGACCATGTTTTTCTCCTGGGAGTCAGGCACAGTGCTTCATTGTGGCCCCAGAATTCCCAGTAGGGAGGGTTTGTGGGCCAGGAGTGTGAGGACGGAAGTCTGAAAACACAAGCTAGTGTGAGGATTGGAGCCAAGGGCAGAGCAGGCCCACTCTGCAGAGGCTGAATCAAAATCTCCTGCATCTGAAGGCAGGCTGAGGATCAGACGTTGGCTGAGGCTGGAGTATGTGTCCATGATGGCACCTTCATGAAGTGGGGGCCTCATGAGGCCAAGGAAGTTTTCCCACGCTGAGTTTGGAGGTTGCCCCAAACCACAAGGTTTCCTTCTGCGGGACATTCGAGTCCTGTTGCATGGCTCCAGGACATACCATATGGAAAGACTGGAGAGCAGGGTTCGAAGGATGGATCCCTGTACAGAATGCCTCGCATTCCCATTGGCTATTAGAGACAAGATATGTTTGATCTGCTGCCTCTGGAACACGCGACCCAGGGGGTTGAGTTGAAATGGCCTCTCCTGAGGATGCGTCATAATGTGCGTTTGTGTCCATGGAGACCTTGGAATGTGCTGGTTGTTCAGTGGCCCTGCGGAACTCTCCTACCTGAAGTGTTTGATACATCCCAGTAAGAAAGCTGCCCATGTGGAGATGAGAGAGGTTTGGTTTGGTGCCTCAGAAAAGCCTCATGTGCTGGTCTACGGAAACAGTCCTCTGAGAACGGAAACATGGAAACCAAAGCTAAGGTTCAGATTAGGGCCTGGGGGCCTGTCCATTTCAACCTTCTGTCTCTGGGGACACTGTCTGAGAGTCTAAGTGGAGATAGTTGATCCGCTGGTGTCAGAGAGCCCCTCTTAGTCCAGGGTGGCCTATACTATTGATGGCCTCAGGGACCTTGGAGCTTTTCCCTAACCTGTAGGGTTGTGGTCAATGGATTGGGCACACTTTCCTTGGAGAGGGCAGGCACAATCTTTCGCTGTTTGGTCCAGAGGCCCAAGCATGGATGTTGTGTGGGTCCAGGCTGTGGGCACAGAAGTCTGAATACACAAACTCAGCTTATGAGTGGCGCCTAGGGTATGGCAGGCCGGATGTACAGCCCGAGAGGGAGCTCCTGGGCCTCTGAAAAAGGGCGAGTGGGAGGCGTTCCTTCAGGCTTTTGTCTCTGGATGTTGTGTCCGGGATAGCCGTGGATTAGAGCGGTGGCCTCAGGTACTGTGGACGAGTATCCCTCTCTGGGGATTTGTCCCAGCTCCCAAGACTTTGGGGTCATTTTGTGGGAAGGGTGGAGTCGTGTTGTCTGGCTCATGGGTCTCTCCAAGAAAGGGATTCCAGAGCAGAGCTCCAGGTATGGGCGGGGCGACTGGAAAATTCAAACCGTGGTGAGGATTGGGTGCATAGGGGCTTGGCAAGCCCCATATGTGGGCTCTTGGTCCAGGCCCTGACAGGCCTTTCTTTGACATGGGGCTCAAGCTGAGGGTCACAGTGTGAATTTGTGTCCAAGCAGCACTCAAGTTTGGGCGTGGCATCAGGGGCCATGAAGGTTTCTCCCACCCTGAAGGTGTGACTCCATGCCAAGAGCAAGCTTGACAGCCATGGGGAAGGAGGAGTTCTGTTTTGTGCTTGCTATACCCAGCTGTGTGAATTGATATAATGTCTAGGTTCAGATATCTGAAAACCAAGGTTAGGATGAGGTGACGGCATAAGACCATGGCGTGTCCCAAGTGCTGGGTGTGCGGCCAGCTGTCTCCTTGTCTGTCTGGACGTCTGGCTTCAGGCTGTGTCAGGCAGAGCATGAGTGCCCAGAGCAGCCTATCCAGTTCGGGTACCGTCGAGGCCCGAGCAGGTTGATCCTCATCTGGGTTTTCTGGAGAGCCCCACAGGGAAACGTTTTTCTTCCGTTGGGCAGACACTGGGCTGGGTTTTGGTTCTGGAGTTCCTAGTCCGGAGGACTTGTTTGCCAGGAGTGTGAGGAAGGAAGTCTGAAAACACAAGCTAGCATGAGGTTTGGGACCGAGGGCACGGCAGGCCCACTCTGCAGAGGCTGAATCGAGATCTCCTGCACTGAGGTCATGTCAACTATGAGATGTGCCTCAGGCTAGAGTTCTTGTCCAGCATGGCCTCTTCCTGTAGGGTGTGGGGGCTTCATGAGGCCAGAAAGTTTTGCCTACGATGGGATTTGTGAACTGCTCCAAAACTGAAGGTTACCTTCTGCACGACAGTCGAGTCCTATTGGATGGTTCCAAGAGGCCCCATATGGAAAGACTCGAGAGCAGGTGTCTAAGCATGGATGCCTGGGAACGCCACCTCATATTCCCACTCTTTAGTCAGGACAAGGCAGGCTCAATCTGCGGGCTTCTGGGTGAGCTACCCAGAGGGGAGAGTTGAAATGGACTCTCCTGAAGATGAGTCCTACTGTGGCTTGGTGGCCTGGGAGACCTTGGAATGTGGAGGTGGCTCAGGGACTCTGCAGGATTCTCCAACATGAGGTGTTTGACACGGCTCCAACAAGGAAACTTCCCATGTGGAGAGGAGAGGAGTTCTGTTCCGTGCCTCAGGAAAGCCCCATACCCTGTTCTTTGAACCAAAGCCTCTGAGGAGTGACACCTGGAAACCAAAGCAAGAGTTGACACTACGGCCTAAAGGCCTGTCTGGCTCAACCTTTTATCTCTGTTGACATCTGTGTGCATGCATTCATGGATGTAGCTGCTCAGCTTGTGTCCGAATGCCCCTGTGAGTCCAGTGAGGCTCCCAGTAGTGGGATGTCCTCGGAGGCCTTGAGGTTTCTCATATTCTGGAGGTGTGTGGCCAAAGGAATGGACACAGTTTCCCAGGAGAGAGCAGGCACGGTCCTGTGGTATGGCTCCAGAGGACCCAGCCTAGAGGCTGTGTTTGCCAGGGCTGTGGGGACAGATGTCTGAAAAAGCAAACTTGGCTCAGCTAGGGGCCAATGTAATGGCAGGCCTGATCTCTAGTCCGTGAGGGGAGATCGTCTGGAAATCAAAGTAGGGCAAGTGGGAGGCAGTCACTCAGGATTTTGCCTCTGGGTGTTGCGTTTACAGTGTCCGGTCAGGGTAGGGGTTGTCTCAGAGGCCGAGGAAGAGCCTTCCTCTCGGGGTTTGTCCAAGCTCCCAAGTGTTTGTGTTCATTCTGTGGGAATGAAGAGTACTGTTTTCTGCCACAGGGGACCCCCCAGGAGAGGGACTCTAGAGCACAGCAGTGGGTTCCCTCAACTGGAATACACACCATCTAATTAGTCCTGGGTGCCTATGGGCATGGCAAGCCACATATGCGGGCTCTTGGTCCAGTCACTGAGAAGCGTTACTTGAATAAGGTACTCACGCTGAGGGTCACAATGTGTGTTTGTGCCCAAGGCGGCCCTCACGCTTGGGCGTGGCCTCATGGGCCATGCCGTTTTCTCCTACACTGAAGGTTTGACTCACTGCCAGCATTAAGGTTACTTGCTATGGGGAAGGAGGGGTTCTGAGTGTGCATCAGGTTCCCCCCTGTGCAGGGATTGGAGATAAGGTCTAGGTTCCGATGACTGAAAACCCAGGTTCGGAATAGATGGTGGCCTAAGGCAGTGGCGGGTCCAATGTGCTGGGTGTGCAGCCAGCTGTGTCGGTGTCTGTTGGAAGGTCTGGGCTCAGGCTATTTGCGACAGAGCATCACTGGTTAAGGTAGCCTATGCAATTGGGGTGTTGCCGAGGGACAAGCAGTTTGATCCTCATTTGGGGTTTCTGGGCAGCGCCATAGACAATGTTTTTCTCCTGGGAGGCAGGCACAGTGCTTCATTGTGGCCCCAGAATTCCCAGTAGGGAGGGTTTGTGGGCCAGGAGTGTGAGGACGGAAGTCTGAAAACACAAGCTAGTGTGAGGATTGGAGCCAAGGGCAGAGCAGGCCCACTCTGCAGAGGCTGAATCAAAATCTCCTGCTTCTGAAGTCAGGCTGAGGATCAGACGTTGGCTGACGCTGGAGTATGTGTCCATGATGGCACCTTCATGAAGTGGGGGCCTCATGAGGTCAAGGAAGTTTTCCCACGCTGAGTTTGGAGGTTGCCCCAAACCACAAGGTTTCCTTCTGCGGGATATTCGAGTCCTGTTGCATGGCTCCAGGACATACCATATGGAAGGACTGGAGAGCAGGGTTCGAAGGATGGATCCCTGTACAGCATGCCTCGCATTCCCATTGGCTATTAGCGACAAGATATGTTTGATCTGCTGCCTCTGGAACACGCGACCCAGGGGGCTGAGTTGAAATGGCCTCTCCTGAGGATGCGTCATAATGTGCTTTTGGGTCCATGGAGACCTTGGAATGTGCTGGTAGTTCAGTGGCCCTGCGGAACTCTCCTACCTGAAGTGTTTGATACATCCCAGTAAGAAAGCTGCCCATGTGGGGATGAGAGAGGTTTGGTTTGGTGCCTCAGAAAAGCCCCATGTGCTGGTCTACGGAAACAGTCCTCTGAGAATGGAAACATGGAAACCAAAGCTAAGGTTCAGATTAGGGCCTGGGGGCCTGTCCATTTCAACCTTCTGTCTCTGGGGACACTGTCTGAGAGTCTAAGTGGAGATAGTTGCTCCGCTGGTGTCAGAGAGCCCCTCTTAGTCCAGGGTGGCCTATACTATTGATGGCCTCAGGGACCTTGGAGCTTTTCCCTAACCTGTAGGGTTGTGGTCAATGGATTGGGCACACTTTCCTTGGAGAGGGCAGGCACAAACTTTCGCTGTTTGGTCCAGAGGCCCTAGCCTGGATGTTGTGTGGGTCCAGGCTGTGGGCACAGAAGTCTGAATACACAAACTCAGCTTATGAGTGGCGCCTAAGGTATGGCAGGCCGGATGTACAGACCGAGAGGGAGCTCCTGGGCCTCTGAACAAGGGCGAATGGGAGGCGTTCCTTCAGGCTTTTGTCTCTGGATGTTTTGTCCGGGATAGCCGTGGATTGGAGCGGTGGCCTCAGGTACTGTGGACGAGTATCCCTCTCTGGGGATTTGTCCCATCTCCCAAGAGTTTGGGGTCATTTTGTGGGAAGGGTGGAGTCGTGTTGTCTGGCTCATGGGTCTCTCCAAGAAAGGGATTCCAGAGCAGAGCTCCAGGTACGGGCGGGGCGACTGGAAAATTCAAACCGTGGTGAGGATTGGGTGCATAGGGGCTTGGCAAGCCCCATATGTGGGCTCTTGGTCCAGGCCCTGACAGGCCTTTCTTTGACATGGGGCTCATGCTGAGGGTCACAGTGTGAATTTGTGCCCAAGCAGCACTCAAGTTTGGGCGTGGCATCAGGGGCATGAAGGTTTCTCCCACCCTGAAGGTGTGACTCCATGCCAAGAGCAAGCTTGACAGCCATGGGGAAGGAGGAGTTCTGTTTTGTGCTTGCTATACCCAGCTGTGTGGAGAATTGATATAATGTCTATGTTCAGATATCTGAAAACCAAGGTTAGGATGAGGTGACGGCATAAGACCATGGCGTGTCCCAAGTGCTGGGTGTGCGGCCAGCTGTCTCCTTGTCTGTCTGGACGTCTGGCTTCAGGCTGTGTCAGGCAGAGCATGAGTGCCCAGAGCAGCCTATCCAGTTCGGGTACCGTCGAGGCCCGAGCAGGTTGATCCTCATCTGGGTTTTCTGGAGAGCCCCACAGGGAAACGTTTTTCTTCCGTTGGGCAGACACTGGGCTGGGTTGTGGTTCTGGAGTTCCTAGTCCGGAGGGCTTTTTTGCCAGGAGTGTGAGGAAGGAAGTCTGAAAACACAAGCTAGCGTGAGGTTTGGGACCGAGGGCACGGCAGGCCCACTCTGCAGAGGCTGAATCGAGATCTCCTGCACTGAGGTCATGTCAATTATGAGACGTGCCTCAGGCTGGAGTTTTTGTCCAGCATGGCCTCTTCCTGAAGGGTGTGGGGGCTTCATGAGGCCAGAAAGTTTTGCCTACGATGGGATTTGTGAACTGCTCCAAAACTGAAGGTTACCTTCTGCACGACAGTCGAGTCCTATTGGATGGTTCCAAGAGGCCCCATATGGAAAGACTCGAGAGCAGGTGTCTAAGCATGGATGCCTGGGAAGGCCACCTCATATTCCCACTCTTTAGTCAGGACAAGGCAGGCTCAATCTGCGGGCTCCTGGGTAAGCTACCCAGAGGGGAGAGTTGAAATGGACTCTCCTGAAGATGAGTCCTACTGTGGCTTGGTGGCCTGGGAGACCTTGGAATGTGGAGGTGGCTCAGGGACTCTGCAGGATTCTCCAACATGAGGTGTTTGACACGGCTCCAACAAGGAAACTTCCCATGTGGAGACGAGAGGAGTTCTGTTCCGTGCCTCAGGAAAGTCCCATACCCTGTTCTTCGAACCAAAGCCTCTGAGGAGTGACACCTGGAAACCAAAGCAAGAGTTGAGACTACGGCCTAAAGGCCTGTCCGGCTCAACCTTCTATCTCTGTTGACATCTGTGTGCATGCATTCATGGATGTAGCTGCTCAGCTTGTGTCCGAATGCCCCTGTGAGTCCAGTGAGGCTCCCAGTAGTGGGATGTCCTCGGAGGCCTTGAGGTTTCTCATATTCTGGAGGTGTGTGGCCAAAGGGATGGACACAGTTTCCCAGGAGAGAGCAGGCACGGTCCTGTGGTATGGCTCCAGAGGACCCAGCCTAGAGGCTGTGTTTGCCAGGGTTGTGGGGACAGAATTCTGAAAAAGCAAACTTGGCTCAGCTAGGGGCCAATGTAAAGGCAGGCCTGATCTATAGTCCGTGAGGGGAGATCCTCTGGAAATCAAAGTAGGGCAAGTGGGAGGCAGTCACTCAGGATTTTGTCTCTGGGTGTTGCGTTTACAGTGTCCGGTCAGGGTAGGGGTTGTCTCAGAGGCCGAGGAAGAGCCTTCCTCTCGGGGGATTGTCCAAGCTCCGAAGTGTTTGTGTTCATTCTGTGGGAATGAAGAGTACTGTTTTCTGCCACAGGGGACCCCCCAGGAGAGGGACTCTAGAGCACAGCAGTGGGTTCCCACAACTGGAATACACACCATCTAGTTAGTCCTGGGTGCCTATGGGCATGGCAAGCCACATATGCGGGCTCTTGGTCCAGTCACTAAGAGGCGTTACTTGAATAAGGTACTCACGCTGAGGCTCACAATGTGTGTTTGTGCCCAAGGCGGCCCTCTCGCTTGGGCGTGGCCTCATGGTCCATGCCGTTTTCTCCGACACTGGGCTGGGTTGTGGTTCTGGAGTTCCTGGTCCGGACGGCTTGTTTGCCAGGAGTGTGAAGAAGGAAGTCTGAAAACACAAGCTAGCGTGAGGTTTGGGACCGAGGGCACGGCAGGCCCACTCTGCAGAGGCTGAATCGAGATCTCCTGCACTGAGGTCATGTCAACTATGAGACGTGCCTCAGGCTAGAGTTTTTGTCCAGCATGGCCTCTTCCTGTAGGGTGTGGGGGCTTCATGAGGCCAGAAATTTTTGCCTACGATGGGATTTGTGAACTGCTCCAAAAATGAAGGTTACCTTCTGCACGACAGTCGAGTCCTATTGGATGGTTCCAAGAGGCCCCATATGGAAAGACTCGAGAGCAGGTGTCTAAGCATGGATGCCTGGGAAGGCCACCTCATATTCCCACTCTTTAGTCAGGACAAGGCAGGCTCAATCTGCGGGCTTCTGGGTGAGCTACCCAGAGGGGAGAGTTGAAATGGACTCTCCTGAAGATGAGTCCTACTGTGGCTTGGTGGCCTGGGAGACCTTGGAATGTGGAGGTGGCTCAGGGACTCTGCAGGATTCTCCAACATGAGGTGTTTGACACGGCTCCAACAAGGAAACTTCCCATGTGGAGACGAGAGGAGTTCTGTTCCGTGCCTCAGGAAAGTCCCATACCCTGTTCTTCGAACCAAAGCCTCTGAGGGGTGACACCTGGAAACCAAAGCAAGAGTTGAGACTACGGCCTAAAGGCCTGTCCGGCTCAACCTTCTATCTCTGTTGACATCTGTGTGCATGCATTCATGGATGTAGCTGCTCAGCTTGTGTCCGAATGCCCCTGTGAGTCCAGTGAGGCTCCCAGTAGTGGGATGTCCTCGGAGGCCTTGAGGTTTCTCATATTCTGGAGGTGTGTGGCCAAAGGAATGGACACAGTTTCCCAGGAGAGAGCAGGCACGGTCCTGTGGTATTGCTCCAGAGGACCCAGCCTAGAGGCTGTGTTTGCCAGGGCTGTGGGGACAGATGTCTGAAAAAGCAAACTTGGCTCAGCTAGGGGCCAATGTAATGGCAGGCCTGATCTCTAGTCCGTGAGGGGAGATCCTCTGGAAATCAAAGTAGGGCAAGTGGGAGGCAGTCACTCAGGATTTTGTCTCTGGGTGTTGCGTTTACAGTGTTCGGTCAGGGTAGGGGTTGTCTCAGAGGCCGAGGAAGAGCCTTCCTCTCGGGGGATTGTCCAAGCTCCGAAGTGTTTGTGTTCATTCTGTGGGAATGAAGAGTACTGTTTTCTGCCACAGGGGACCCCCCAGGAGAGGGACTCTAGAGCACAGCAGTGGGTTCCCTCAACTGGAATACACACCATCTAGTTAGTCCTGGGTGCCTATGGGCATGGCAAGCCACATATGCGGGCTCTGGGTCCAGTCACTGAGAGGCGTTACTTGAATAAGGTACTCACGCTGAGGGTCACAATGTGTGTTTGTGCCCAAGGCGGCCCTCACGCTTGGGCGTGGCCTCAGGGGCCATGCCGTTTTCTCCTACACTGAAGGTTTGACTCACTGCCAGCAGCAAGGTTTCTTGCCAGGGGGAAGGAGGGGTTCTGACTTGTGCATCAGGTTCCCCCCTGTGCAGGGATTGGAGATAAGGTCTAGGTTCCGATGACTGAAAACCCAGGTTGGGAATGGATGGTGGCCTAAGGCAGTGGCGGGTCCAATGTGCTGGGTGTGCAGCCAGCTGTGTCGGTGTCTGTTGGAAGGTCTGGGCTCAGGCTATTTGCGACAGAGCATCACTGGTTAAGGTAGCCTATGCAATTGGGGTGTTGCCAAGGGCCAAGCAGTTTGATCCTCATTTGGGTTTTCTGGGCAGCGCCATAGACAATGTTTTTCTCCTGGGAGGCAGGCACAGTGCTTCATTGTGGCCCCAGAATTCCCAGTAGGGAGGGTTTGTGGGCCAGGAGTGTGAGGACGGAAGTCTGAAAACACAAGCTAGTGTGAGGTTTGGAGCCAAGGGCAGAGCAGGCCCACTCTGCAGAGGCTGAATCAAAATCTCCTGCATCTGAAGTCAGCCTGAGGATCAGACGTTGGCTGAGGCTGGAGTATGTGTCCATGATGGCACCTTCATGAAGTGGGGGCCTCATGAGGCCAAGGAAGTTTTCCCACGCTGAGTTTGGAGGTTGCCACAAACCACAAGGTTTCCTTCTGCGGGACATTCGAGTCCTGTTGCATGGCTCCAGGCCATACCATATGGAAGGACTGGAGAGCAGGGTTCGAAGGATGGATCCCTGTACAGAATGCCTTGCATTCCCATTGGCTATTAGCGACAAGATATGTTTGATCTGCTGCCTCTGGAACACGCAACCCAGGGGGCTGAGTTGAAATGGCCTCTCCTGAGGATGCGTCATAATGTGCGTTTGGGTCCATGGAGACCTTGGAATGTGCTGGTTGTTCAGTGGCCCTGCGGTACTCTCCTACCTGAAGTGTTTGATACACCCCAGTAAGAAAGCTGCCCATGTGGAGATGAGAGAGGTTTGGTTTGGTGCCTCAGAAAAGCCCCATGTGCTGGTCTACGGAAACAGTCCTCTGTGAACGGAAACATGGAAACCAAAGCTAAGGTTCAGATTAGGGCCTGGGGGCCTGTCCATTTCAACCTTCTGTCTCTGGGGACACTGTCTGAGAGTCTAAGTGGAGATAGTTGCTCCGCTGGTGTCAGAGAGCCCCTCTTAGTCCAGGGTGGCCTATACTATTGATGGCCTCAGGGACCTTGGAGCTTTTCCCTAACCTGTAGGGTTGTGGTCAATGGATTGGGCACACTTTCCTTGGAGAGGGCAGGCACAATCTTTCGCTGTTTGGTCCAGAGGCCCTAGCCTGGATGTTGTGTGGGTCCAGGCTGTGGGCACAGAAGTCTGAATACACAAACTCAGCTTATGAGTGGCGCCTAGGGTATGGCAGGCCGGATGTACAGCCCGAGAGGGAGCTCCTGGGCCTCTGAAACAAGGGCGAGTGGGAGGCGTTCCTTCAGGCTTTTGTCTCTGGATGTTGTGTCCAGGATAGCCGTGGATTGGAGCGGTGGCCTCAGGTACTGTGGACGAGTATCCCTCTCTGGGGATTTGTCCCAGCTCCCAAGAGTTTGGGGTCATTTTGTGGGAAGGGTGGAGTCGTGTTGTTTGGCTCATGGGTCTCTCCAAGAAAGGGATTCCAGAGCAGAGCTCCAGGTACGGGCGGGGCGACTGGAAAATTCAAACCGTGGTGAGGATTGGGTGCATAGGGGCTTGGCAAGCCCCATATGTGGGCTCTTGGTCCAGGCCCTGACAGGCCTTTCTTTGACATGGGGCTCATGCTGAGGGTCACAGTGTGAATTTGTGCCCAAGCAGCACTCAAGTTTGGTCGTGGCATCAGGGGCCATGAAGGTTTCTCCCACCCTGAAGGTGTGACTCCATGCCAAGAGCAAGCTTGACAGCCATGGGGAAGGAGGAGTTCTGTTTTGTGCTTGCTATACCCAGCTGAGTGGAGAATTGATATAATGTCTAGGTTCAGATATCTGAAAACCAAGGTTAGGATGTGGTGATGGCATAAGACCATGGCGTGTCCGAAGTGCTGGGTGTGCGGCCAGCTGTCTCCTTGTCTGTCTGGACGTCTGGCTTCAGGCTGTGTCAGGCAGAGCATGAGTGCCCAGAGCAGCCTATCCAGTTCGGGTACCGTCGAAGCCCGAGCAAGTTGATCCTCATCTGGGTTTTCTGGAGAGCCCAACAGGGAAACGTTTTTCTTCCGTTGGGCAGACACTGGGCTGGGTTTTGGTTCTGGAGTTCCTAGTCCGGAGGGCTTGTTTGCCAGGAGTGTGAGGAAGGAAGTCTGAAAACACAAGCTAGCGTGAGGTTTGGGACCGAGGGCACGGCAGGCCCACTCTGCAGAGGCTGAATCGAGATCTCCTGCACTGAGGTCATGTCAACTATGAGACGTGCCTCAGGCTAGAGTTTTTGTCCAGCATGGCCTCTTCCTGAAGGGTGTGGGGGCTTCATGAGGCCAGAAAGTTTTGCCTACGATGGGATTTGTGAACTGCTCCAAAACTGAAGGTTACCTTCTGCACGACAGTCGAGTCCTATTGGATGGTTCCAAGAGGCCCCATATGGAAAGACTCGAGAGCAGGTGTCTAAGCATGGATGCCTGGGAAGGCCACCTCATATTCCCACTCTTTAGTCAGGACAAGGCAGGCTCAATCTGCGGGCTCCTGGGTAAGCTACCCAGAGGGAAGAGTTGAAATGGACTCTCCTGAAGATGAGTCCTACTGTGGCTTGGTGGCCTGGGAGACCTCGGAATGTGGAGGTGGCTCATGGACTCTGCAGGATTCTCCAACATGAGGTGTTTGACACGGCTCCAACAAGGAAACTTCCCATGTGGAGACGAGAGGAGTTCTGTTCCGTGCCTCAGGATAGCCCCATACCCTGTTCTTCGAACCAAAGCCTCTGAGGAGTGACACCTGGAAACCAAAGCAAGAGTTGAGACTACGGCCTAAAGGCCTGTCCGGCTCAACCTTCTATCTCTGTTGACATCTGTGTGCATGCATTCATGGATGTAGCTGCTCAGCTTGTGTCCGAATGCCCCTGTGAGTCCAGTGAGGCTCCCAGTAGTGGGATGTCCTCGGAGGCCTTGAGGTTTCTCATATTCTGGAGGTGTGTGGCCAGAGGAATGGACACAGTTTCCCAGGAGAGAGCAGGCACGGTCCTGTGGTATGGCTCCAGAGGACCCAGCCTAGAGGCTGTGTTTGCCAGGGCTGTGGGGACAGATGTCTGAAAAAGCAAACTTGGCTCAGCTAGGGGCCAATGTAATGGCAGGCCTGATCTCTAGTCCGTGAGGGGAGATCCTCTGGAAATCAAAGTAGGGCAAGTGGGAGGCAGTCACTCAGGATTTTGTCTCTGGGTGTTGCGTTTACAGTGTCCGGTCAGGGTAGGGGTTGTCTCAGAGGCCGAGGAAGAGCCTTCCTCTCGGGGGATTGTCCAAGCTCCGAAGTGTTTGTGTTCATTCTGTGGGAATGAAGAGTACTGTTTTCTGCCACAGGGGACCCCCCAGGAGAGGGACTCTAGAGCACAGCAGTGGGTTCCCTCAACTGGAATACACACCATCTAGTTAGTCCTGGGTGCCTATGGGCATGGCAAGCCACATATGCGGGCTCTGGGTCCAGTCACTGAGAGGCGTTACTTGAATAAGGTACTCACGCTGAGGGTCACAATGTGTGTTTGTGCCCAAGGCGGCCCTCACGCTTGGGCGTGGCCTCAGGGGCCATGCCGTTTTCTCCTACACTGAAGGTTTGACTCACTGCCAGCAGCAAGGTTTCTTGCCAGGGGGAAGGAGGGTTTCTGACTTGTGCATCAGGTTCCCCCCTGTGCAGGGATTGGAGATAAGGTCTAGGTTCCGATGACTGAAAACCCAGGTTGGGAATGGATGGTGGCCTAAGGCAGTGGCGGGTCCAATGTGCTGGTTGTGCAGCCAGATGTGTCGGTGTCTGTTGGAAGGTCTGGGCTCAGGCTATTTGTGACAGAGCATCACTGGTTAAGGTAGCCTATGCAATTGGGGTGTTGCCGAGGGCCAAGCAGTTTGATCCTCATTGGGGGTTTCTGGGCAGCGCCATAGACAATGTTTTTCTCCTGGGAGGCAGGCACAGTGCTTCATTGTGGCCCCAGAATTCCCAGTAGGGAGGGTTTGTGGGCCAGGAGTGTGAGGACGGAAGTCTGAAAACACAAGCTAGTGTGAGGATTGGAGCCAAGGGCAGAGCAGGCCCACTCTGCAGAGGCTGAATCAAAATCTCCTGCATCTGAAGGCAGGCTGAGGATCAGACGTTGGCTGAGGCTGGAGTATGTGTCCATGATGGCACCTTCATGAAGTGGGGGCCTCATGAGGCCAAGGAAGTTTTCCCACGCTGAGTTTGGAGGTTGCCCCGAACCACAAGGTTTCCTTCTGCGGGACATTCGAGTCCTGTTGCTTGGCTCCAGGACATACCATATGGAAGGACTGGAGAGCAGGGTTCGAAGGATGGATCCCTGTACAGCATG